>NC_143585.1:58767158-59089876 GCF_048544385.1 Mastigoproctus giganteus | reverse complement strand
TGCTGTACAAATTGGAGAGGTATGGGATGAAGGGTAAGCTGCTACAATGGATAAAGGGATGATTGAGTGGAAGACAACAGAGAGTGGTAATCAATGGCCACTGCTCTTCGTGGACAAATGTTATTAGTGGAGTTCCCCAGGGTTTGGTGTTGGGCCCATTGTTGTTTTGTTTATTTATCAGTGATATTGATGAAGGTATATCGGTTTAATGTCCAAGTTTGCAGATGATACAAAGATTGGCAGGGTTGTTAATGACAGTATGCTACTCCAACTGGATCTAGATAAGTTGGGAAAATAGGCTGAGAAGTGACATTAATATTGACAAATGCAAAGTACTGCATATGGGTAGCAATAACCGAAGAGAAACGTACCAACTGGGTGGTACTACACTCAGGAAAGTGAAAAAGACCTGGGGGTAATTGTGCAGCCAAATATGAAGTTCACTGAGCAGTGCAGACTGGCTGTCAGGGCAGCTCATGGAGTCTTGTCAATGATTAGCATTAGCATTAGTAGAGGCATTTGATGCAAGAAAGCAAGCTTATGCAGCATCAGCCAAAAAAAAAAAAAAAAAAAAACCCACTTCCACTTCACTCCTCTGTTCGTTCAAAATACCTGTCCAGCTGAGCCTTAAACTTATTTAGGCTATCAACTTCTGTTCCACCAACCAACCACTCGCTGGCTAAAGGCAAATTTCCGCACGTCTATCCTACATCTGTCTTTCCTCAATTTGAATTTATGCCCTCTCAGGTGATTATTCTGAGCGAGAGGAAGAATCCCATCAGCATTAAGCATGCTCAAACCATTCAATGCTTTATACACCTCTATCAGATCACCTCGCTGGTGCCTAGTCTCCAGACACTGTAATTTGCAAAACTTAAGCCTTTCTTCGTAAGAGCACCCCTTTGTTCCATTCACTAATCTTGTTGCCCTTCTCTGTACTTGTTCCAGCAGCTCTACATCCTTCTTGAAATGAGGCCTCCAGACCTGTATACAGTACTCTAGGTGTGGCCTGACCATTGCCTTATACAAGGGAATAATCACCTCCTTATCCCTGCTAGAAAAATTCCTATATATCATTGACAATACACCATGAGCTACTCTTGCAGCCCGTCTGCACTGCTCAGAGAACTTCATATCTGCCTGCACAACCACCCCCAGGTCCCTTTCATTCTCTACCACTGTCAGTGTAGTACCACAGAGTTGATACGTTGCTCTGGGGTTGCTGTTTCCCATGTGTAGTACTTTACATTTGTCAATGTTAAACTTCATTTGCCACCTCTCAGCCCATCTGCTCAACCTTTCCAGATCCTGTTGCAGCAGCATAGTGTCAGTAGTGTCCTTGACAACCCTGCCTACCTTTGTATCGTCTGCAAACTTCGACATTAAGCTTGATATACAATCATCAATATCATTTGTGAATACAGAAAACAATAATGGACCCAACACTGAGCCCTGAGGGACTCCACTAATAACATTAGTCCACGATGAGCAGTGTCCATTGATTACCACTCTCTGTCTTCTCCCCATCAGCCACCCCTTTATCCACAGCAGCAATTTGCCTCCAATATCACACTGCTCCAATTTGTGCAGCAGTCTTCCATGTGCAACAGTATCAAAAGCCTTTCTAAGATCCAAGTATATAATATCAAAGTTATTCCCTGCATCCAGTTCCTTTGTGACCGCATCATAGTATCCAATCAAATTGGTCAGGCAAGACTTCCCCTTAACAAAACCATGCTGTGTCCGAGCTATAACTGAAGTCTTGTCTAAATGATCCTGCAGTGCCTCTTTAACTAGTGCCTCCATTAATTTTCCTGGAACAGAAGTTAAACTCACAGGTCTATAATTGCTTGTGTCAGCCTTTGATCCTCCTTTGTGAATTGGGGTCACATTTGCACATCTCCAGTCTGCAGGTACCTCCCCTGAGTCCAAGGAAGCTCTCATAATTATGGCTAAGGGTTTACTTACTTCCTCTGCTGACTCCTTTAATATAACTGGATAGATCCCATCCACCCCAGGTGCCTTTCTTGTGTTTATCTTCAACAGTTTCTCCTCCACTTTACTCTCAGTTATTACAAGATTCTCTAGCTTACTGCTAGAGTTGAATACACCCCTGGCTTTCCCCTCGCTAAATAACTCCTCATGTGTGAATGTCGAACAAAATATTCATTTAGTTTGTTAGCTACCTGAGCAGGATCATCAACAGTTGACCCATCGATATCAAGTGGACCAATCTGATTCATCCCCTTCCTTCTAGAGTTTACATAAGTAAAGAACTCTTTGCTGTTTTTCTTTGCATCCCTTGCCAAAGATTTCTCGTACTCTGCCTTCGCCTGCCTAACCTCCTTTGTAACTTAGTTACAGATCAACTTGTATCTATCATACGCTTCTGTGTCATGTGTTAATTTGTATGTATCCCATGCATGTTTCTTCTCTGCCATATGCCTCATCAGTTCATCTGACATCCATTTAGGCCTAAACCTTGAACAATATTTCTTAGTTGGTATGTAAAGCCTAGTAGCTTCCAAGATAATTCTTTGAATGCTTCCCATTTTGCATTTGCTGTTGGCAACATCATCAGTTGGTCCCACTGTATAGAATTTAAATACTGTCTCAGTCCATCGTAGTCGCCTTTACGAAAGCAATAACCCTTCCCTTTACCCCTAATGGTAGTTACCTCTTTGAGTAAATCCCACTTCAGCACAATGTGATCACTACCACCTAGTGGTTCCTTTATCTGCAGATTCTTAATGCATGAAGAGTCACTGCTGATAATCAAATCAAGAGTATTCCTCCCTCTAGTTGCCTCCCGAACATGCTGATGTAGAAAACAATCATCCAATAAATCCACAAAAGCCTCGCTAGTGTGTGAGTGACCAGCCCCCAAACTCCAGTCAATATCTGGGAAATTAAAATCTCCCATTATAAGACTCTCTGATTTACTGGCCCACTCTATTTCCCTGTACAGTTTCTTATTATACTCATCAGAGTCATTAGGCCTATAGCACACTCCTACTCTCAATTTTGATCTCCCAATGCTTATGTCACACCAAACTGACTCGACACTGCACTGTCCAGTGATGTCCACTGGCTACACTTCCTTGGATTTTATGTATTTCTTAACTAATAGCATAACCCCTCCTCCCTTCCTATCCAGTCTATCCTTCCCCAAATTCCAGTTCTGCATTCCTTATATCTGTGTGACACCAAGTCTCTGATATCCCAACAATATCTGCCTTTGATGTTTTGAGCAATACCTCAAATTCATCAAATTTATTTACTAAACTCCTAGCATTGGTGTACACGCAAGTATACATGCACCTATTTCTATTCTTAGCTACCCTAACACAACCCATGTGTTTCCTTGTACCGCAATGACTCCCGGCAGTCTCTGAAATATCCTGAATCTTGTTTTTCAGGCTTCTGCTCATTCCAATAGAAGCAGTGCAAGAATCTCTTTCACCTCTGCCAGTGGCTACTGTTAATCTATTCGTCTTTGTATCCCCCCCCCCAAGCTAGCAGTTTTCCGACCCATGATATATAGGAATTTTGCTACCAGGGACACGGAGGTGATTATCCCGTTATACAAGGCAATGGTCAGGACACACCTAGAGTACTGTGTACAGGTCTGGAGGCCTCATTTTAGGAAGGATATAGAGTTGCTAGAACGAGTACAAAGGATGGCAACAAAATCGGTGAGGGGGAACAAAGTGGGTGCTTTTACCAAGAAATTCTTAAATTCTGCAAATTGTAGTGCCTGGAGAGTAAGCACCTGTGAGGTGATCTGATTGAGGTGTATAAGGCCTTGAATGGGTTGAGCAAGCTGAATGCTGATGGGATTCTTCATCTTGCACAGACTAAGAACCTGAGGGGCCATAGTTTCAAATTGATGAAAGATAGTTGTAGAATAGATGTGTGGAAATTTGCCTTTAGCCAGCGGGTAGTTTATTGGTGGAAGAGGCTTCCACCTTTTGTTGTGGAAGTTAATAGCCTAAATAAATAGCCTAAATTGTTGGGTCCATTATTGTTTTCTGTATTTATAAATGATATTGATGATGGTATATCAAGCTTAATGTCCAAGTTTGCAGATGATACAAAGGTTGGCAGGGTTGTCAAGGACACTACTGACACTATGCTGCTGCAACAGGATCTGGAAAGTTTGAGCAGATGGGCTGAGAGGTGGCAAATGAAGTTTAACATTGACAAATGTAAAGTACTACACATGGGAAACAGCAATCCCAGAGCAACGTATCAACTCTGTGGTGCTGCACTGACAGTGGTGGAGAATGAAAGGGACTTGGGGGTGATTGTGCAGGCAGATATGAAGTTCTCTGAGCAGTGCAGACGGGCTGCAAGAGTAGCTCATGGAGTATTGTCAATGATATACAGGAATTTTTCCAGCAGGGATAAGGAGGTGATTATTCCATTGTATAAGGCAATGGTCAAGCCACACCTAGAGTACTGTATACAGGTCTGGAGGCCTCATTTCAAGAAGGATGTAGAGCTGCTGGAACGAGTACAGAGAAGGGCAACAAGATTAGTAAATGGAACAAAGGGGTGCTCTTACGAAGAAAGGCTTAAGTTTTGCAAATTACAGTGTCTGGAGACTAGGCACCAGCGAGGTGATCTGATAGAGGTGTATAAAGCCTTGAATGGTTTAAGCATGCTCAATGCTGATGGGATTCTTCCTCTAGCTCAGAAAAATCACCTGAGAGGGCATAAATTCAAATTGAGGAAAGACAGATGTAGGATAGACGTGCGGAAATTTGCCTTTAGCCAGCGGGTGGTTGGTTGGTGGAACAGACTGCCATCCCTTGTGGTGGAGGTTGATAGCCTAAATAAGTTTAAGGCTCAGCTGGACAGGTATTTTGAACGAACAGAGGGGTGAAGTTGAAGTGGTTTTTTTTTTTTTTTTTTTTTTGGCTGATGCTGCATAAGCTTGCTTTCTTGCATCAAATGCCTCTACTAATGCTAATGCTAAATTTAAGACTGAGCTGGACAGGCATTTGGAACGAATGGAGGGATGAAATGGGAGGAGTTTTTTTTTTTTTTCTGATGCTGCATAAGCTTGGTTTCTTGCATCATATGCCTAATTAGTATTAAGTCTTGGAGAAGGAGCCCAGCAATTCTTAATGGCCTTAATTAAGTCTCATTTAAACAGTTTTAGCAAATCTAGGTGAGTTTTTTGCGTTCTTGAAGCAGACACGATTATTAAACAGATTTTTACGTTTCAACTGCAGTAGTGAATAGAATCAGGCACAATATGGCCTTAGCAGCCTTGTGCCATTAAACAACAAACCAACAACTTTGTTGGTTTGTTAACAACAACATAAACATTTTTAAATGTTAGTTAAAATTACAATTGTCAGTAAGAACATCATTAATAGCAATTTCAAAATCAAAAGGTTAATCCAGTAAAAAAGAAGTTAATGAGAGCTGATTTATTTGGGATTAATGAATGTCCCAAAGAATTTCAAGTAATGAACAGAGAGGAATTTTCTTTGGCTTTTTTTTCCCCTTGGAGAAGATTGGCAGTATAGACACTATCTGAAAATGAGTTGTCAAGATTTTTGAAAATAGAAACATCTTCATATCAAAAGTGGATTAAAGCAGCCAGGTTGTTAACACAACTGCATCACGCTCAGTTTGGATGTAGAATCGGTATGGTGTGAGTTTTCTGTTGATAGCACTATTCTGTATTTTAAGAAAAGTTTTCTGATGTTTTACTGCTGATAAGAAATCTGAACTGCATTTTTAATGGAAATTTCAAAAGCTTTGGGATGATGTGGAAAGGTCTGTGGAAATGGCAAATAATAAAATACTGTATATATATATTAGTGGAGGTACTGGTTTATTTTGTATTTTTATTTTACAGATTTTACAAATAGGTTATTGTTATATTAAAAAATATGTAAAAACATGTCAAAAGCTATGCATAGGTGGCTGCAAACTGAATTTCTTATGCATTAGACTGGGTTAAACTTGTGGCGTTTTAGTTCCTTAGGTAGCTAGCTTCAATTGTTCCTCTTAGCATCCAGAAGTTGGTCATATTGACATTCCATCATCCCCTTTAGTATCTTTTTTTCTATTTCTTTCTTTTTTCTGTTATTGCAGCCTGGTTTTTTGAACCAGGCTGCAATAACAGAAATTACTGCTGCCTGGTTTTTTGAACCAGGCAGCAATAACAGTATTAAATTATATCCTGAATTAAGTAAGAATCCTGAATGACCTGCTCTCTGGCAGGTCACTCAGAATTCTTTCCAAAAAATTGCTTAGCACAGTAAAGCCAGTCAAAGCATCTTTCAGTGTGATGTCTGATTCTTTCATGGATTCTTTAAATATATAGTCTAGCAGCAATTTGCAGATTTCAGGATCAAAAATTTCTGCTTTGATTTTTTTTTCTTATGTAAGTGGTGGAAATTTAGTGCAAACATACACTAAGTGGGCAAAAATAGGATACCTGCCTTGTAACGATTAGGCCCACCTTTTGCCCATATAAGGGCAGTCACACTGCAAGGCATTGAGTCCACTAGTTCATGAAATCATTCCACAGCTGTTTCCATCCATGTTTGCCACACCACTGTCCATAATTCCGTCGCATTCCTGGGTGGAGGATCCAAAGCTCAGACAGACTTTTCCACAGCATCCCAAAGCTGCTTTACAGTGTTCATGTTCGGTGAACAGGGAGGCCATTCCATGGTGGTAAAATCTGCGGAATGCTCTTCACACCATGTTCTAGTCACCACTGTGGGGAGATGGATTGTCTTGCTGGAAGAGTCCCTTGCCCTGTGGGTGCACAATGATCATGAAAGGATGCAGATGGTCTGCAAGGATGGACACGTAACCTGGACCATACAGAGATACATCTAGACGTACCAGAGGCCCTAACATGTGCCAATTGAACACACCCCAGACCATTACTGACCGTCCACCTGCCTGAACAGTTCCTTGTTGACATAGCTTTGTGCACTTTCTGCCCGATGCGCTTTCTCCTATCCACTCGAATTAACTGGAAACAGAACTCATCGGACCAGGAGATCCGTCTCCAATCATCCAAGGTCCAGTGCGGATGTTTTTTCACCCAGTTGAGGCATATTGTTATGTTAGCAATGGGACTCTGGTGGGTCAGTGGTCCCATAACCTATTGTGGCTAATGATCACCTGGCAATTGATTGACAGTGATTTTTGCCACTGTCACTCCGGTTGGCTGAAACAATGCGAGACAGACGTCAACGGCCATGTTCATCCACCACCTTTTTCCGCCCACAGCGCTGTCCACCATGAGATGTTATTCCAGAAATGGCATATTCCCAATACACCCTTGATACTGTCGAACGGAGATAGTGCGATTTCTGTATCGCCTCCACAATAGTGACCCATGCATCGGCACCCGCTAACCTCCCTCTTTCAAAATCGGTTGTCACAATGTTTATCTATACTGACATTGAATTACTGTCTATGTGCCACTCCGCCTGGATTGTTCTAGACTGGTTTGCGGAACACGAGGAAGACTTCCAGGTGTTGCCCTGGCCTCCAAATTCCCCAGACATCAATTCCATTGAGCATCTGTGGTTTGTTGGAACAGCAACTCCGATCTGCAGCATCTCAACCACGGACCTTACAGGAGTTAAAGGATTCGCTGGTTACGTGTTGAAACCAGATACCACAAGACATTTAGAAATCTTGTAGTGTCCATGCCTTGCCGGGTACGAGATGTTTTGGCTGCATGTGGAGGACTAGTATATTAGGTAGGTGGTCAATGTTTTGGCTCATCAGTGAATATAGAATGTGTATACGAGAAAAAAGCTGTACATGATATAGCACTATACATGAATTAATTTTGCACTGCTGCACATTAATTTTGGAAACATCAAAACAGTATACCAGCATAATATAAAGTTGATAGAGTATGATTGTCGGAAATTCAATAAAAATCCCTTTAGGCAACTTAAATGGCAAGAAAGAATGGGTGACTAACTTAGCCCTTATTGATTAGAATTCATCACCATTATACTTAGTAGGATCCTTGGGGTACCTACAAAAATTTCAACTGAGTAAATCTCATCAGTCATGAAAAGTGCGTCACAAAAGTGAATCATCCACAACTTTTGCCAGAGGTGTTTCCAATGCTCCCACCACTAGCCTGTGCTGGGCACTGACTACTTTTAATTAGAGTATGTGACACATTTTTCACGATCGGTAAGTTATCTTGAGCTCTAGTGAACCGATTTACAAAATTCAAATGTCATTCGTTTGAATTTTGTTAAACTCTAATAGAAAAAAAAAAATTCATGAAACAAGCTTTATTTTATATGAAACCATTCTTGGCTTGGAAGAGGTTAACGATATCCAACCCAATAGTGCAATTAGCCATGTGTTGAATAGTATATCCCAATCATCATACTTCCCACAGTTACTACTGCATGAAATACAAGTATTTGTCATATGACTAACAATGCAAATATTTGTCAACTTTTTTGTTACATTCCATTGTTACGTGCCACTATAGAAGTTTTCACATCAATAATTTTGGAAATGGTGTTCGACGATGCCAAGGTCAAGTGCAGAGGGTTCTCGAGAATATCAAGCAAGAATGAAAGCAACAGGAGCTAAGAAAATAAGGACGAAAGTGGCAACGAGTTTTTATTAGCCATATGGTGCAAGGAAGCCTGATACTTATGCTGCACCAGCAAAAAAAATTTTCTCAATTACCCTGAGATAGAGAGAGAGAGAGCGAACAAGAGTCAGAATTAGAAAGGAATCACCAGGAAAAAAGAATGATATCCAGCTCAGAACCCTGGGTGTCCCAAGCCCATACTCATTAGATGTGAGCCCTGGCGTTATTTATTTTATTATTATTTTTTTTTTTTTGAGTGAGAATGAAAAAGTCTTGAGATTGCTAAAAATAAACAGAAAATCAAGCACTGGATTTAGCAGTGCCTTCAACCACCAATACCACTCCAGGTAACTGATGTACCAAAAGTGAGTATTAATTAGGTACAATGGAACATTTCTCCAATCTTACACTCATCTTTGGACATTTCTCCAAAGATGAGTAAGATTTATGAAAAATGAAATGTTCAAAATGTTAAAAAAAAAGCCGTGAGTTAGGGTTGAATTTGAAAGTGTACAATTCTGCCCAGACATGATAACAGTATATGATGAGAGCCTTTTCAATCAATTCGGTCCTGGAGTGATTGTGCAAGAATCAAGGGGTAGAATTTTTCTCAGCTTGGTCTGTGGTTAACAGGAGAGACTGCTTCTACAGGGATGGAATACACGTAAATAAAAAGGGTGCAAAATATTTGCTGATACTGTCGAGGCAGTGTTAGGTGGGTTGGAAAACTGTTAGCTTGGGGGCATACACAGACTAATTAATTAACAGTACCCGCTGCAGAGGTGAAAGTGATTCTTTCACTAGTTATATTGGAATGAGCAGCAGCCTGAAAAACGAGCTGGGGATTTCAGAGTCAGCTGGGAGTCATCACTGAACAATTAACCACATGGGCTGTGTTAGGGTAGCTAAAAATAAAAACAGGTGCATGTATACTTGTGTGTATACCAATACTATGAGTTTAGCAAATAAACTTGATAAATTTGAGGTGTTGGTCAGAATATCACACAGATATGAGGAATTTGGGGGAGTACAATGTGTACAGGAAGGATAGGAAGGGTTATGCTATTGTTTAAAAAACAAAGTCCAAGGAAGTACAGTGAGTCCACATGGCTGAACAGTGCAGTATCGAATTATTTTGGTGTGACATAAGCACTGGGAAAGCAAAATTGAGAGGAGGAGTGTGTTATAGCCCTAACGACTGATGAGTATAATAATAAAACTGTTCAGGAAAATAGAATGGGCCAGTAAATCAGCCTTATAATGGGGGATTTTTAATTTCCAGGATGTTGACTGGAATTTATGGGTTGGTCACTCACACACTAGCAAGGCTTTTGTGAATTTATTGGATGATTGTTTTCTACATCAGCATGTTCGGGAGGCAATTAGAGGGAGTAATACTCTTGATCTGGCTATCAGAAGTGATTCTTCGTGCATTAAGAATCTGTAGATAAAGGAACCACTAGGTGGCAGTGATCACAGTGTGCTGAACTGGGATTAACTCAAAGAGGTAACTACTGTCAGGGGTAAAAGGAAGGGTTTTTGCTTTCGTAAAGGTGACTACGGTGGGCTGAGACAGTTTAAATTCTATACGGTGGGACCAACTGATGATGTTACCACAGAAAATTCAAAAATCGGAAGCATTCAAAGAATTAATATTGGAAGCTACTAGGCTTTTCATACCAACTAAGAAATATTTTTCAAGATCAGGGCCTAAATGGATGTCAGATGAACTAATTAGATGTGTAAAAGAAGAAAAATGCATGGAATACATATAAATTAACAGTTGATATGGAAGACTAGGTTAGATATAAGCTGGTCTGTAACCATGTCACCAACTCAAGAAGGCAGGGAATGAATCAGATTGGTCCACTTGTTATCGATGGCTCAACTGTTCACGATCCTGCTCAGTTAGCTACCAAACTAAATGAAAATTTTGCATCTACATTAACATGAGTTATTCAGAGAGGGGGATGCCAGAGGTGTATTAAACTCTGGCATTAAGCTAGATAATGTAATAAGAGAGTAAGTGGAGGAGCAATTGTAGATAAACATAAAGGCGCCTGTGTTGGATGGAATCTGTCCAGTTATATTAAAGAGGCAGCAAAGGAAGTAAGCAAACCATTAGCCATAATAATAGTTTTTCCTGGACACAGGGGAGTTACCCATGGACTGGAGATGTGCAAATGTGACCCCAATCCAAAAAGAAGAATCAAAAGAAGACACAGGTAATTACAGACCTGTTAGTTTAACTTCTGTTCCGGAAAATATAATGGAGGCACTGGATAAAGAAGCAATGCAGGATCATCTAGACAAGACTTCAGTTATAGCTCGACCACAGCATGGGTTTGTTAAGGGGAAGACTGTCTGACCAATTTCATTGGATACTATGATGCACAAAGGAATTGTAGGCAAAGAATAATTTTGATATATATATATTTGGATCTTAGAAAGGCTTTTGATACTGTTGCACATGGAAGACTGCTGCACAAATTGGAGCACTGTGGCACTAGAGGCAAATTGCTGCTGTGGATAAAATGGTGGCTGAGGGGGAGAAGACAGAAAGTGGTAATCAATGGACACTACTCGTCGTGGACTGATGTTATTAGTGGAGTCCCTCAGGGCTCAGTGTTGGGTCCATTATTTTCTGTATTCATAAATGATATTGATGAGGGTATATCAAGCTTAATGTCGAAGTTTGCAGACGATACAAAGGTAGGCAGGGTTGTCAAGGACACTACTGACACTATGCTGCTGAAACAGGATCTGGAAAGGTTGAGCAGATGGGCTGAGAGGTGGCAAATGAAGTTTAACATTGACAAATGTAAAGTACTACACATGGGAAACAACAACCCCAGAGCAACGTATCAACTCTGTGGTACTACACTGACAGTGGTAGAGAATGAGAGGGACCTGGGGGTGGTTGTGCAGGCAGATATGAAGTTCTCTGAGCAGTGCAGACGGGCTGCAAGAGTAGCTCATGGTGTGTTGTCAATGATATATAGGAATTTTTCTAGCAGGGACAAGGAGGTGATTATTCCCTTGTATAAGGCAATGGTCAGGCCACACCTAGAGTACTGTATACAGGCCTGGAGGCCTCATTTCAAGAAGGATGTAGAGCTGCTGGAACGAGTACAGAGAAGGGCAACAAGATTAGTGAATGGAACAAAGGGGTGCTCTTATGAAGAAAGGCTTAAGTTTTGCAAATTACAGTGTCTGGAGACTAGGCACCAGCGAGGTGATCTGATAGAGGTGTATAAAGCCTTGAATGGTTTGAGCATGCTCAATGCTGATGGGATTCTTCCTCTCGCTCAGAATAATCACCTGAGAGGGCATAAATTCAATTGAGGAAAGACAGATGTAGGATAGACGTGCGGAAATTTGCCTTTAGGCAGCGGGTGGTTGGTTGGTGGAACAGACTTCCATCCCTTGTCGTGGAAGTTGATAAGCTAAATAAGTTTAAGGCTCAGCTGGACAGGTATTTTGAACGAACAGAGGGGTGAAGTGGAAGTGTTTTTTTTTTTTTTTTTTGGCTAATGCTGGATAAGCTTGCTTTCTTGCATCAAATGCCTCTACTAATGTTAATGCTAATGCTAACTAAAATATCGGTTATCGATCGGTGGATTACCTTACGAGCTGCCACTAGTCATTGAAAAGCCGTGTATTGTCACTGCCAATACATCAGTGGACATTACTGATGGGCTCACTAATGGCACTGATGTAAATTATCAAAGACGAATAATACAAAGAGCAAGAAATACAAAGATTATGGTCCGAATTTACCACCTTGCCTAAGATCAGAAAGCTTACAAGAAGGCAGTAAGATACATGCAAGCAAACGACATCAATTCTGCAACCGTGTTGCTCTGAAGACGAACCGTACAATCTGTGCCAAAAGCAACCACTTTTCTTTCATACCGGTTTGTGCAATGATGATACATTCGATACAGTGATTTACAGGTACAAAAAAAGGGCAGGAACAGATGGTTTATGTTGGCCGTAACTGACATCAATGGACTTTATATCGTCTCACCACCAGCGACAAGAGATTCTACATCGCCCTGAGAAACGCTACATCCACCATCGATCTACAAAATGAAGTTGCCAGGCTTACGACTAATCGGCTACAAACAAGACAGTACAGATTGCTCGAATTCATCCACAATAGGAAGGAACTCTCAGTTCTCTCACTCAACTGCCAAAGCCTACTGGCGCACCATGCTGACTTCACCGACACTGTTACACAGCAATGCCAAATCTTGCTACTATCTGAGATTTGGTTAGACAATCACCTAATAGTTCAGCATTCTGAACTTCGATTCCGTGGTTCAATTCAAGCGTGAAACCAAATGGACAGCTGAGTCGCAATATATATCAACAAGGTGGACGAGGTACACATTGTTACGCCATACTTAGATGTCATTTATTGACAAATGACTCGTTCGACAGTTAGTGCTCGGCTTGTTGGCGATATACTTCGAGGTGATATGCTGTGCTTTTTGGAATCACTTCTCAGTCACAGAATACTTATTCTCCATCGGCAGCAACATACCCTATCCTGCGACATTACTGCTGGAGTACCACAGGGGGGGTGTCCTGTCTGGTGTCCTGTTCACAGCCATCATCGTGCCCATTATTGCCTCAACGAATGGTCTCCTATGCTATGCCGATGACTTCAAACTGCTGACTCCAATTAACCCTGGCGACGACCCCGCCCAGCTTAGCAACAGGATCAATTCCCAACTTAAGGATCTAGAATTGTACCTGGCAAACTTCAATCTAAAAATCAACCCTCTGAAGTCTGCTCAGGTTATATTCTCCCTTAAATCCATGCCGACAGTACTCAACGTTTCACTCGCAGGGGTACGAATACCAAACGTACCCTCGCACACAGACCTTGGCGTTCTGTTCGACCAAAAGATGTCCTTTGTCCACCAGATCGACAAACTCAGTATCAGATTTTCTCGTCTACGGTGGATCTCAAAGCAGCTGCTACACGTCCGACATCCTGCCACTGTTAAAAGGTTCATCACCTCCACCGTCTACCCTGCCATTCTCTATGGTGCAGAAATATGGGCCTCTGCTGCACATACAAACCTTAAGCGGGTGTACACTGCTGAATACTGGCTACTGAAATGGGCGAATAACAAGCTTCGGCTACCTCCCGCTACCACAACTACCATGATGGCACAAGCACTCGACATCCCGAGGTTGAAGTTCCTGATCGTTGAAAAGAGGCTGGTCTTCACAGCCAAACTCATCTCAGGCCAAATATCATCTCCAAATATTTGGAATGCTTGCTCTTGGAGGATTCCACAGCCAAGGCTAAGGTCGGTACCAGCACTTGTGGCTCACCACAACAGGCTTGTACTCACCGAAAGATTTCTGCCCAAGCAGATGTTCGCTGCCCTCAACCGTGTGGACGCCGACATCGACACCATAATAAGTAAAAAGAAGGACAGACACAAGTTTATCAAAGCTCTTGAAACCTGAATCACTGCCAACTTGTATTTGTTTTTCTTTATTTGTGTTCAGCTCCTTGTTTTTATGATGTATTTGTATTTCTTTTTGCATTTGTAATCTGTATTTTGTAGCCTTTTGTATGTGTTCGCTATATTTTGTAGCCATTTGAATTTGTACTTATGTTATCTATATGTGAACCCCTGGCGCTCGTCGCCGTGATGGGATATTGTGCTGTAAATCTACTTCACAATAAAGATTTATTTATTTATTTATATATGTACAGCAGAGCGCCTGTTTCCCAACAGCCAAGTGATACTTACGATAGTTGTCTATATTTCCCTAAGTTTAACATACAGGATATAATTGACTTCGTTTCATATTGCTGCCGTACTCAGTTCAAGGCGCATCACTGTTAAAGAAAGATTTACATAAAATACCCATGATCATAAGTAGTGATTTCAACGTTAACTTTGGGTTGGTAGAAACTAAACCATTAATTACTTTCCTGCAAGAAATATTCGATCTAACTGTAAGCACTAATCCCTCAATTTCAACTCTGTCAATCGGATACCTCAATCAATGCTGTTTTCCAGAGATGTTTAGATAAGTTGCATTCGCAACTATATGTCTCTTACTTTAGTTATCATAAATCCATTGTATCTTGTGTTCCAGTTAAAATTAAGAAATTTTTGAATAATCAATACAATATTTACGATAAGTAAAAGAAACACGAAGGACTACCTCACGTGTTTGACACGCACTCCACTTTTTGTCTTTTTTTTTTTTTTTTTTACTTATTTCAACACGTCAGAGGGAGTACTCAAACAGCCTTGACATGGTCCTCACTAAAGATCTGAGTATTATCAAAGATATGACAGCACAGGAACCATTAGCAGTTGCAGCGCCAATGTTATAAAATAGGTAGCATCCAAGAAAATGTTGGTGTTCATAAACCATTTAGATGCCAGAAACAATTTCGGTGCTATATAACTAGATTTTAGTACAGAGCTTCGTACTGATCGGAGCATGGTAGGATAACTGGGAAGATTCTTAAAGCAGATCTTCGTTTGTCAGTGTGGATTATTAACAATCTGTATGTTATACCATTGATGATTCACAGAACATTTTCTAGGATGTAATAATTCCTCTTTATAAAATGGTGAGACTGCATTTGGAATATGCAGGTCATGAAGGAATCACTAAAAAACGAAACAGAATTTCTAGACACAGTCCACTGAAGGGCAATTAGAGTAATTGGAAGAAGCACTAAGGGTTGTCCACATTTTAGAAGATGGATTGAAGAGCAACCAGCAGACTAGTTACCTCAGTGGCTACATGATATTAGTGTTTACAGCCCTTAAACGGATACACGGAATGAATAAGGGTGATATTTTTGCATTGGAAGGTGAAATTAAATTAAGGAGGCTAATTAAAATTTTTCGATGCAGTGGAAGATTATCGATATTATGAAATTCACATGAAATTTACCACTGGAATTAGTTTCCACCATTCACAATTCAGAATAAAATTGGCAAGTCTAAAATTCTTCTTCATAGCATCAACAAAAGAAAACTCAAGTTTTTTGGTCATATAGTAAGAAGGGAAAACTTTCTGTTGAAGAATATAATGGAAGGAAAATCCGAGGGGAAGAGGTGCAGAGGAAGACCTGCAACTAGGTGGAAGGATGGGATCAGTGAACTGGGCATGACGCATTGCGATGCTGCTCGTATAGCACACGATCGATGCAGTTGGAGGAATTTGTTGGTGGCCACAACAGCTGCTCAGGGAGCTATGTGACTGGAAGAAGAAGAAGAAGACGATTCAGAATTGCAGGGTTATTATTTTTTTTTCATCTGTTTTTGGAGGGTGAACAATGCAGACTAAGTTCATTTGTCCATAAGATGCGAAGGAGCTTAAAGCTCATGCTGCACCAGCAAAAAAAAGAAAGAAAAAAAGAGTAAAATAATAATAATAATAATAATAAAAGAAAAGTAAATAGACAACCTATGCATTTCCGTCCTCCAGTAGATAAACACCCCACGGACTCACATCTGCTGAGTATGGACATGGCACACCCAGGATCCTGAGCTGGATATCATCATTCTTCTCTTTCTTGGTGATTCCCTCTCTCTCTCTCTCTCTCTCTCTCTCTCTCAGGGTAACTCAAAGATTTCTTTTTGCCTGGTGCAGCAAAAGCCTCAGACCATATGGCTAATAATGATAATAACTAGCCAGCTAATCTTTGAATTTTCCCAAACTGTCAGCCTCTACCACCCACGTAGGTAATTTATGCCAGTAATTTATAACTCGCTGGCTAAAATAAAACTTCCTGCAATCCAGTTTAAACATCTTCCCCCGTAAATTTAAATTATGACCCCCTAGTTCTAGTAATTTATAATTGCGAAAATTTCGCCCTCATTTATTTTGATTTTGCCTCTTAGAGCCTTAAACACCTCAATCATCTCCTCTCCTCTAAGGTGCCTAGTTTCCAAGCTGTGCAACCCATATATTCGAAGTCTTTCTTCATATGGATGCATTTTTTCTGATCTCACAAAGAGAGCTAACGACTTTGGATCGTTTCAAGAAGTTCAATGTCTTTTTTTTCGGCGCGGCCCTCATACTTGAACACAGTTTTCCAAGTATGGTATAACAATAGCCTTATATAATTAGCATTAGCATTAGCATTAGTAGAGGCATTTGATGCAAGAAAGCAAGCTTATGCAGCATCAGCCAAAAAAAAAAAAAAAAAAAAACCCACTTCCACTTCACCCCTCTGTTCGTTCAAAATACCTGTCCAGCTGAGCCTTAAACTTATTTAGGCTATCAACCTCCACCACAGGGATGGGAGTCTGTTCCACCAACCAACCACCCGCTGGCTAAAGGCAAATTTCCGCACATCTATCCTACATCTGTCTTTCCTCAATTTGAATTTATGCCCTCTCAGGTGATTTTTCTGAGCTAGAGGAAGAATCCCATCAGCATTGAGCATGCTTAAACCATTCAAGGCTTTATACACCTCTATCAGATCACCTCGCTGGTGCCTAGTCTCCAGACACTGTAATTTGCAAAACTTAAGCCTTTCTTCGTAAGAGCACCCCTTTGTTCCATTCACTAATCTCGTTGCCCTTCTCTGTACTCGTTCCAGCAGCTCTACATCCTTCTTGAAATGAGGCCTCCAGACCTGTATACAGTACTCTAGGTGTGGCCTGACTATCGCCTTATACAATGGAATAATCACCTCCTTATCCCTGCTGGAAAAATTCCTGTATATCATTGACAACACTCCATGAGCTACTCTTGCAGCCCGTCTGCACTGCTAGAGAACTTCATATCTGCCTGCACAACCACCCCCAAGTCCCTTTCATTCTCTACCACTGTCAGTGTAGTACCACAGAGTTGATACGTTGCTCTGGGGTTGCTGTTTCCCATGTGTAGTACTTTACATCTGTCAATGTTAAACTTCATTTGCCACCTCTCAGCCCATCTGCTCAACCTTTCCAGATCCTGTTGCAGCAGCATAGTGTCAGTAGTGTCCTTGACAACCCTGCCAACCTTTGTATCGTCTGCAAACTTGGACATTAAGCCCAATATACCATCATCAATATCATTTATAAATACAGAAAACAATAATGGACCCAACACTGAGCCCTGAGGGACTCCACTAATAACATCAGTCCACGATGAGCAGTGTCCATTGATTACCACTCTCTGTCTTCTCCCCCTCAACCACCCCTTTATCCATAGCAGCAATTTGCCTCCAATGTCACACTGCTCCAATTTGTGTAGCAGTCTTCCATGTGCAACAGTATCAAAAGCCTTTCTAAGATCCAAATATATAATATCAAAGTTATTCCCTGCATCCAGTTCTTTTGTGACTGCATCATAGTATCCAATCAAGTTGGTCAGGCAAGACTTCCCCTTAACAAAACCATGCTGTGTCTGAGCTATAACTGAAGTCTTGTCTACATGATCCTGCAGTGCTTCTTTAACCAGTGCCTCCATTAATTTTCCTGGAACAGAAGTTAAACTCACAGGTCTATAATTACTTGTGTCAGCCTTTGATCCTTCTTTGTGAATTGGGGTCACATTTGCACATTTCCAGTCTATGGGTACCTCCCCTGAGTCCAAGGAAGCTCTCATAATTATGGCTAAGGGTTTGCTTACTTCCTTTGCTGCCTCCTTTAATATAACTGGATAGATCCCATCCACCCCGGGTGCCTTTCTTGTGTTTATCTTCAACAGTTTCTCCTCCACTTTACTCCCAGTTATTTCAAGATTCTGTAGCTTACTGCTAGAGTTGAATACACCTCTGGCATTCCCCTCGCTGAATAACTCCTCATGTGTGAATGTCGATGCAAAATATTCATTTAGTTTGTTAGCTACCTGAGCAGGATCATCAACACTTGACCCATCAATATCAAGTGGACCAATCTGATTCATCCCCTTCCTTCTAGAATTTACATAAGTAAAGAACTCTTTGCTGTTTTTCTTTGCATCCCTTGCCAAGGATTTCTCGTAATCTGCCTTCGCTTGCCTAACCTCCTTTGTAACTTGATTGCATATCAACTTGTATCTATCATAGGCTTCTGTGTCATGTGTTAATTTGTATGTATCCCATGCATTTTTCTTCTCTGCCATATGCCTCATTAGTTCATCTGAGATCCATTTTGGGGTAAACCTTGAACAATATTTCTTAGTTGGTATGTAAAGCCTAGTAGCTTCCAAGATAAGTTCTTTGAATGCTTCCCATTTTGAATTTGCTGTTGGTAACATCATCAGTTGGTCCCACTGTATAGAATTTAAATACTGTCTCAGTCCATCGTGGGATTATGACGTCCTTATCTCTACTAGCAAATGTTCAATAAATCATCGATAGGACTCCATGGGCCTTCCTTGCAACCTGTCTACAATGCTTGGAGAACTTCTGTCTGACCGTGTCGTAACTCCCAAGTTCCTTTCTTCCAATACTGACTTTAGTACAACTCCACCAAGTGTATGTTATTTTGGATTTACGGTTTCCTAGGTGTAAGACCTTGCACTTTGCTGGATTCAAGTAAAGCTGCCTCTTTTCTGACCATCCCTGAATCTATCTAGGTCACACTAAAGAAACTCTGCTTGGCGGTGATCATTAACTACTCTACCAAATTACATCGTCTGCAAATTTAGATATCACGCTTTTCTATCCCTCCATCGATGTTATTACAGAGAATCAAAAACAATTGTGGTCCCAATACTGATCCCTGGGGAAAACCTACTTCTTACATTAACCCAATATGAGGAATAACCATTTATCACAATCCTCTACCTCCTGGCGTGAAGCAATCCATCTAAGGATTTTCCCTGTGATTCCAAGTCTTCCATCTTATAAAGTAACTGCTCCTGTGGGACTGAGTCTGATGCTTTGCTGAAATCTAAATAAGCAATGTCGAAATTATTCCCTAAATCCAGCTCTGGAGTAAACTTCTCAAAATAGCTAGCCAGATTTGTTAAAAACGATTTTCCATGTACAAAACCATGCTATGTATCATTCAGAACTCCATTTCTATCTAAATGATTATAAATTCCTCCCTTGATCATTGCTTCCATGATTTTTCCTACTACTGAAGTTACACTGAGCTGTCAGCTATGTATATCTTAGTGCACTTGCATCATTTATACACAGCCATATATATATTAGCAAATTTGCAATAGCCGCATCGTTTAAGTTACATCTCATATTGTGAATACCTTCATGACGAGTTGCCATGACATTGCACTACTTCGAATAAGTAACGCTTCACCTGAAGAAGACTGTTGTTACTTATTCTCCGTGTCGGTAACTGTAACTGGTCAGGAGAGATTCCAATCCAACGGAATCTCTCCTGACCAGTGATGTTCTCATAATTAGCGTCAATGATTCAATGCACTCACTTGCCACCTCCCTTAAAATTATAAGGTATATGCCATCAATCCTAGCAGCCTTTCACCCCTGTAGGCTCGAAAGCTTTTTCACTAAATAATCATGTGAAATTTCAATATCAGTAATTACATATTTTTGAACCTCACTCCCATAATTTCTCATTGACATAAAGGATTTTTCTTCTGTTGTTCTGTAAACAGCGATTCAAAGTAACTGTTGAGTTCATCTGCAACATGCTGTCTTTTTCTGCTCAAGTAATCTGGCAAGTTTATTATTTATCCAACTTGGAATCCTCCTCATGGAGTATTTTTCTAATGGTATATACGTTCAAGGCTTCTGTGATTGTTTTAAAGGTATACCGTAATTCAATTGTGTGATATCTGCCCAGTTAATAGAAACCATATAGCACTTTAAGTTGTCGTAATTTCCCTGCCTGAAATTATAACCCATTCCTTTGCTTTTAACTATCGCCCACTGTATAACTTTCTGATCACTTCCTGTTACTGGTTCCTGTACTGAAAGCGCTATTATATCATCTGGTTCATGGGTGTTGATCAGGTCTAGAATATTGTTTTCCCTAGTACTTTCTCGACACGTTGATACAAATAACAGTCATCTAGTTGATTTAAAAATTTTGTCCCCCATGTAGAGTTTCCTTTCCATTTGCTCCAATAATAGCAAATTAAAATCACCCATAGTAAGACATTCATGCTTACTTGCCCATAACATTTTCATGTAGAGGCCTTCATCATAACCTTTACAATCCTACACCTTGGTGAAAAGTAATATAAGTACGTCCCCATTATATGCAGGTAGTCAATCTTTATGAATTTATAAAAATTATTATTGCAATGATCAATGATTTGCATATATTTATTAATAAAATAATTTAAACAATACAATGAATATAACAAAACAAAAATATCAAAGAAAAAGAAACTTACAAATATTCCTTTATAGCTACAGAGACTTTGTTTCTATATAAACTACAAAGAAATTAAAAATTCACAGAATTTTTAATTTCTATAACGCTATTTCTATATTTGGATAAGATTAAATTAGACAATACTGATGAATGAATGAATCGGAGATGTTGTAAAGGGGTTACAGATTTTGTATCCTGTAGAATTGATAAAACATGATTTTTGAAACTTTTGATTTCTGTTGAAATATCTGACGTATTTAAATCTTTGTTCTATTTTAATGCAAGGTTAGAAGCAGACTTCTGCATGTCAGATTTATTAATTAACGCGAGCGAAGTTTCAAACAGAAAATCAAAATCTAGAGAAATAGTATTCAGTTTTTCAAATCTAGTGCTTAAGTCATTCATCTACCTCAGGGGCTAACATCTAGTGAGTATGGGCTTGGCACACCCAGGGTCCTCAGCTGGATATCATCATTCTTCTCTTTCTTGGTGATTCCTTTCTACTTCTGACACACTCTCTCTCTCTCTCTCTCTCTCTCAGGGTAACTCGGGAATTTGTCTTGGCTGGTGCAGCATAAGCTTCAGGCTTCCTTGCACAATATGGCTAATAATAATACTAAGAACATCCAAAACGTATTTAATTTCAATACAAAATTGTTGTTCCGCAGATAAATTGAAACTGTTCGCATATTCCTAAGGAATCATTCTTTTATTCTTTCTTCTTCTTTCATCTGAAATTGTAGCTGGTATATCCATTTTTTTCTGCTGTGGTAGCAGCATATCCGAAAATATCTTGAAATGTACTTTCCAGTATTTCTTGGAGATTTTTTTTATCAATCCGCTTATTAATCGGGAAGTGTCACATATGCAAAGCTTGTTAGCTTGCAATGCTTTATTTACACAGTCAGTATTACGAAGAATTTTATTCCATATAGCCAATATGCATAAAAATAGATAGTCTATTTGTAAACGCAGACTTAGAGCGATACTGATTTCCGCATTTGTAGACTTAACTTCAATATTAAATGATCCCAGTGACTGGTCAGAGACATAGTGGCATAGTGGCATAGTGTTTAGGTTCAGGCGCCACCGGTGGTTTCCCACATCTGCACCATATGTACTCTGTGATGAAATGCAGAACTACTGCACAGACAGAAAAAAAGTGTAATGTCTGGTTAATGTAGTATTGTGCTTTGTTCTGTTGTTGTGTCTGGCTGCTTGGCCGCGGGGCCCCTACTGGGACTCCACGTTGCCCGCTACAACCACTGGGAGGTGAGCCAGGCTGCCCATTATACTCTGGCTGCCTCTGCCAGGGTTGCCTAAGCTTCCTGACAGAAGCACTGGTCAGAGACAATAAAAGATTCTATAAGTGTTGAATTAGTTCAAATAGGACCACCCAAAATAGAAAAACCAAAACTCTATCCCACTGATGCTTATCGCCGACGGTTTACAACTGAGCATTGTTTCAGGACCTTGAAAAATGGCGAAAAGCTTAAAAGGACTAAGTTGATATACTCAGAAAAAAAGGACGCTATTTTGAGATTTCGCTGCAAATTATTTTGTGGTGCAAATATTCTCTTGAAAACTACTGGGTTCCGTTTTTGGCATCATTTACAAGATTGTTTAAGCTTGCACGAGAACTTTCAAAATCATAAAATATGCATGCAACAGTGAAAGGAATTGACAGCTCCGGTTAAAATCCAATAAAATTATGGATGCTGTAAATCCAAATTTGATGGAGAAAGAAAAAAGAAAAAAAATACGGGATAATGATTATGGAATGAGCAATTGAGATAATAAATTTTTAGCTTCGCGAAATTTGGCATTGAGAGAAAGCAATAAATAATGATTTGAACCAAATGATACAAAATTAGTTTGGGATAAATAGTGTCGTTGTTTAAATTTGATCTAATACTTAATGAATATATTTATCGAGTAGAAAGTAAAGAATATACATATGCACTTATTTGAGTAGTCGAACGAAAAATGAATGGATTAATTGAATTGATAGGTGGAATGGTATTAAAATAAATTTGTAGAAAAGTTTGCTAAGTATAATATTCAATTATTTTACAATAGATTGTACCTAGGACGTGTCACGTGGTCATAATTAGATTTGTTTCTATGTCTAGCTGCACTATAAAAATTTGTGAACATTTATTGGAATACTTATTCCAATTCAGTTCCTTTATGACCAGATTACAGTATCCAATCAAACAGAAACTATACTAAAACGTTAGAAACGAACAACATCGACGTAAGTAACCGCCGTGGGCAAAGGTATGATAAGGGCAGTGTGAAAATGCAACCATTTTCACTTATGACGGGACGTTTATGAAGAGAACAAGCGCCCCATACTTTTGTGACTATGCTGTATATTTAGAGCAACACCTGCTTGCGGGGAGAAGGCGGAAATATTTCTGGTCCCCGCACGTGCAGTGAAAGTCACCCCGTGGAGCGTCAGCCCTCCGCCGGTCGCCTGTTATCTAACAGCCGGAGGTCATTTGTCCGAGCGGAGTGGACAGGCGTCCGGGCGCATTTGTTGACAAAACAGCAAAGGAACGTGATTCTCGTGTGGAGATGCGAGGCTACATCTTCCAAATGACACTTTTGGGATAAACAGAATAAGACATCCACTGGAGGTTTGTGTTTTTGAAAGTCTGGTGTGAGGAAGTGAACGAATTTGTGGCCATCAGGCCTTTGTCCAGTCTGAAGGCACAAACCCTACCAAAATAAAGCCTCCTCCACACCACCTCCATAAATCCAATATTTTATGGGAGCAGAGCTCCAAAATCGACAGTCCCAAAGTTGTTGTTGAACCGTTGAAATTAACCAGAACAAATACGCAGGGGAAAGCAAGATAAGGGGGAGATATATATACGAACCTAGGGAAAAGCACAGGGAGTTCAGGTCGTGACGAGTTTAGAGTTGGCAGTTCGGAGTTCTGAGTTTGGTTTTGTTGAAGCGAAGTCTGAAAGTAGGAGAGAAGGTGTCTGCGCTCCTGAGAAAATACAGAATCCTGTTCGAGAGAAAGCAGATCCAACCACGGATAAAAGAGTAGCAGAAATGACCGAGATTGACGATCTTCCCAGAGTATCAACTCCTGAGGATATGCAGATTGAGTCTGGTAAGTCAACTTTCCATGTCCCATTAAACAACTGAACTAGATAGTGTAAAAGGCGATCCTATTTACCCTTACATAGACTTCTCTCCTCATAATAACTTATCTTGTTAAGTATAGAGAAAAAGTGATAGTTTGAACTTAAGGAATACACATCACATTATAAGTTTAATATTATGATCGCTTTACAGTTGTTTTGTTACAAACGTCATTAGTGTCTTACATGAACCACTAAAATGTTATTACCTCGACGGGATGTACTTGGAGTTTTTCTATAACAGATAGCAAGCACGAAACTACACGAAGAACAACACTACCACTACCATTCAGCTAGTAATTTACACTAAGAAGCTAATTATATATTAACGTAACGAGGAGTAAGCCAAATGTTACATGCCCTATTCAAAAAAACTGTACTTGTTTACTGAGTGTACATCTTATTTGTCTTGTGTAATAAACCATGTTTTGTTTAACAACCTTTGCCTATTGATTACTCTCTGATGACACATGATTTCTTTGAATGATTACTGATAAAGAACTGTTAAGGCGGCGCTTTTGATTCTGATCAAATAGAAAGGAGTCAAAGGTGAATAATCACAACCTGATCTTGATGTTGCAGATTTGCTCAACGTCCATCTGAGTAAGTTTTTAGAACACGGGATTTGTCCTAACTAACTACTAGACGATTACATGAAAGCCAGGTTTCTCCGGATATAAATATTAGTGCAACTCTTGCAAAGAACATTTGATACCTAACTGACACATCACACCATAACTGAGAATTGTTGGAACCCTAGCAAGTTATACTACAACGGAGAAAAGGCCTGCGCAACAGCAGTAATATTCGCATTAGCATTAGTTGAGGCATACGATGCAAGAATGTAAGCTTATGCAGCATCAGCAAAAAAAAAAAAAAAAAAAAAACCCTCCCAACCCTTCGAAATGCCTTAAAATTTATTTAGGATATCGACTTCCACAAGAAGACATGGAAGTCTGTTCCACCAATCAACCACCTGCTGGCTAAAGGCAAATTTCTGCACATCTATTCTACAACTGTTTTTCTTCAATTTGAATCTATGCCCCGTCAGGTTTTTAATCTGAGCAAGAGGAAGAATCCCATCAGCATTCAGCTTGCTCAACCCATTCGAGGCCTTATACACCTCAATCAGACCACTCGCAGGTGCTTACTCTTCAGGCACTGCAATTTGCAGAACTTAAGCCTTTCTTGATATGAGCACCTCTTTGTTCCCTTCACCAATCTTACTGCCCTTATTTGTACTCGTTCTAGCAACTCTACATCCTTCCTAAAATGAGGCCGTCAGATCTGTACACAGTACTCTAGGTGCGGCCTGACCATTGCCTTGAACAACGGGATAATCACCTCCCTGTCCCTGCTAGCAAAATTCCTATTTATCATTGACACGACTCCATGACCTGCCCATTCTGCACTGCTCAGCGAACTTCATATTTGACTGCACAATTATCGCCAGGTCTTTTTCACTTTCCACTTCCCTGAGTGTAGTACCACACAGTTGGTAAGTTTCTCTTGGGTTATTGCTACCCATATGCAGTACTTTGCATTTGTCAATGTTGAACTTCAGTTGCCCAACTTATCTAGATCCAGTTGGAGTAGCATACTGTTTTTAGTGTCGCTAATAACCATGCCAACCTTTGTATCATCATCTGCAAACTTGGACTTTAATCCTGATATACCTTCATCAATATCACTGATGAATAAACAAAACAACAATGGGTCCAGCACCAAACCCTGGGAAACTCCAGTAATAACATTTGTCCACGAAAAGCAGTGTTCATTGATTACCACTCTCTGTCGTCACACTCAAGCATCTCTTTATCCATTATAGCAAGTTACCCTTAATGCCATACCTCACCAATTTGTACAGCAGTCTTCTCTGTGCAACAGTATCAAAAGCTTTCCTGGAATCCAAGTATATGATATCAAAATTATTTTTGACATTCAGTTCCTTTGTGACCAGATTACAGTATCCAATCAAATTGGTCAGACAAGACATCCCTTTAACAAACCCATGATGTGTCTTAACTATTACTGCAGTCTTGTCTAGATGATCCTGAAATGCTTCTTTAACCAGTGATTCCATTATTTTCGCCGCAACAGAAGTTAAATTAACAGGTAGAGCTTACAATACCGGCTTCATAAATTTTTAATTTATGAAACTGGGATATCAGTATTCCAAAAACAAACATTTTTCTCAATAAATTTCGATGACAATTAGTTGCAATGAAGTAAGGAAAAAAAACATGTTTTAAACATGTTGAATTCATGTACTCCCTTTCGGATTCTATTCCAGTACTATTGTACTGAGATAATCGTAGACGATCTCAGTCCATATTTTCTAGGCTTTGAACTTTTTTAGTAAAAATAGTATTTCATTAATTTGCGACTAAAGTTCATATTTTAAAATCTCATTGGAGTCAGGCAGTTTCTTATTTTGGAAAGAATTTGCGGAACATTGATATTCTGTTCCATGTTGGTCTTCCATGGTTGAATTATGTTCATCATTTTCTGAAGGAGAAAGATGTTTTATTAAGCGAAGTATAATTTTCACTATAGTATATTTACTGAGTCTGGGAGAGAGCAAAGAGTGGGGGGATAAAGAATAAAGAAGAGAGCAAAGAGTGCAGTTAGGGAATTCTTCACATATATAAATGCAAAGAACAGAAGGACAAATCAGATTGGACACTTATGTAATGGACGTGGGTTAGTATTAGATACCATAGCTGAAGTTGCAGATGAACTCAACAGTTACTTTGCATCGATATTTACATAAAAAAAACCCTTTATGTCAATGAGGTATTATGGAACTGACGTTGAAAAAAATGTAATTAATGATGTTGAAATTTCAAATGATTATTTAATGAGAAAACCTTTGCATCTATAGGTGAGTAAGGCTCCTGTGGTTGATGGCATATACCCTATAATCTTAAAGCAGGCGGCAAGTGAGTGCATTGAACCATTAAGCATTAGCATTAGTAGAGGCATATGATGCAAGAAAGCAAGCTTATTCAGCATCAGCCAAAAAAAAAAAAAAAAAACCCTCTCCCATTTCACCCCTCCGTTCGTTCGAAATACCTGTCCAGTTGAGCTTTAAATTTGTTTAGGCTATCAACTTCAACAACAAGTGATGGAAGTCGGTTCCACCAACCAACCACCCGCTGGCCAAAGGCAAATTTCCGCACATCTATCCGACATCCGTCCTTCCTCAATTTGAATTTATGCCCTCTGAGGTGATTATTCTGAGAAAGATGAAGAATCCCATTGGCATTGAGCATGCTCAAACCATTCAAAGCCTTATACACCTCTATCAGATCACCTCGCCGGTGCCTAGTCTCCAGACTCTGTAATTTGCAAAACTTAAGCCTTTCTTCATAAGAGCAACCCTTTGTTCCATTTACTAATCTTGTTGCCCTTCTCTGTACCCATTCAAGCAGCTCTACATCCTTCTTGAAATGAGGCCTCCAGACCTGTATACAGTACTCAAGATGTGGCCTTACCATTGCCTTATACAAGGGAATAATCACCTCCTTATCCCTGCTAGAAAAATTCCTGTATATCATTGACAAGACACCATGAGCTACTCTTGCAGCTCGTCTGCACTGCTCAGAGAACTTCATATCTGCCTGCACAATTACCCCCAGGTCCTTTTCATTCTCCACCACTGTCAGTGTAGTACCGCAGAGTTGATACATTGCTCTGGGGTTACTGTTACCCATATGTAGTACTTTACATTTGTCAATGTTAAACTTCATTTGCCACCTCTCAGCCCATCTGTTCAACCTTTCCAGATCCTGTTGCAGCAGCATAGCGTCAGTAGTGTCCTTAACGACCCTGCCAACCTTTGTATCATCTGCAAACTTAGACATTAAACTTGATATCCCATCATCAATATCATTCATAAACACCGAAAACAACAATGGACCCAACACTGAACCTTGAGGAACTCCACTAATAACATTAGTCCACGTTGAGCAGTGTCCATTGATTACCACTCTCTGTCTTCTGCCACTCAACCATCCCCTTATCCATAGCAGCAATTTGCCTCCAATGGCACACTGCTCCAATTTGTGCAGCAGTCTTCCATGTGCAACAGTATCAAAAGCCTTTCTAAGATCCAAATATATAAATCAAAGTTATTCCCTGCATCCAGTTATTTTGTGACTACATCATAGTATCCAATCAAATTGGTCAGGCAAGACCTGCCCTTAACAAAACCATGCTGCGTCTGAGCTATAACTGAATTCTTGTCTAGATGATCCTGCAGTGCTTCTTTAACCAGTGCCTCCATTAATTTACCTGGAACAGAAGTTAAACTAACAAGTCTATAATTACTTGTGTCAGCCTTCGATCCTCCTTTGTGAATTGGGGTTACATTTGCACATCTCCAGTCTATGGGTACCTCCCCTGAGTCCAAAGAAGCTCTCATAATTATGGCTAGGGGTTTGCATACTTCCTTTGCTGCCTCCTTTAATATAACTGGATAGATCCCATCCAC
Source organism: Mastigoproctus giganteus (assembly GCF_048544385.1). Classification (NCBI taxonomy): domain Eukaryota; kingdom Metazoa; phylum Arthropoda; class Arachnida; order Uropygi; family Thelyphonidae; genus Mastigoproctus; species Mastigoproctus giganteus. The sequence goes on along the minus strand of NC_143585.1, from coordinate 59,061,322 downwards.
CCCAGGTGCCTTTTTTATGTTTATCCTCAACAATCTCTCCTCCACTTTCCTCTCAGTTATTACAAAATCATCCAGCTCACTGCCAATGTTTACTTTACCTACATCATTCTCCTTCCTGAATAACTCCTCATGCGTGAATGTAGATGCAAAATACTCGTTTAGATTGTTAGCCACCTGAGCAGGATCCTCAACTGTTGAACCATCAATATCCAGTGGACCAATCTGATTCATCCCTTTCCTTCTCGAGTTCAAGTATGTAAAGAACTCCTTTCTGTTTTTCTTTGCATCCTTTGCCAAGGATTTTTCGTAGTCTGCCTTTGCCTGCCTAATCTCCTTTGTGACTTGGTTACAGACCAACTTATATCTATCATAGGCTTCCATGTCAACCATTAATTTGTATGTATCCCATGCATTTTTCTTCTCTGCCACATGTCTCATTAGTCCATCTGACATCCATTTAGGCCTAAACCTTGAACAATATTTCTTAGTTGGTATGTAAAGCCTGGTAGCCACCAAGATTAGTTCCTTGAATGCTTCCCATTTTGAGTTTGCTGTTGGTAACATCATCAGTTGGTCCCACTGTATAGAATTTAAATACTGTCTCAGACCATCATAGTCGCCTTTACGAAAACAAAAACCCTTCCCTTTACCTCTGATGGTAGTTACCTCCTTGAGTAAATCCCACTTCAACACACTGTGATCACTGCCACCTAGTGGTTCATTTATCTGCAGGTTCTTAATGCATGAAGAATCACTACTGATAATCAGATCAAGAGTATTGCTCCCTCTTGTTGCCTCACGAACATGCTGATGTAGAAAACAATCATCCAATAAATCCACAAAAGCCTTGCTAGTGTGCGAGTGACCAACCCACAAATTCCAGTCAATATCTGGGAAATGAAAATCCCCCATTATAAGACTCTCTGATTTACTGGCCCACTCTATTTCCCTGTACAATATATTATTATACTCATCAGAGTCATTAGGCCTATAGCACACTCCTACTCTCAATTTTGATTTCCCTATGCTTATGTCACACCAAACTGACTCGACACTGCCCTGTCCATCGATGTCAACTGGCTTCACTTCCTTTGACTTTATGTGTTTCTTAATTAATAGCATAACCCCTCCTCCCCTCCTGTCCTGTCTATCCTTTCTATATACATTGTATTCCCCAAATTCCAGTTCAGCATTACTTATATCTGTGTGACACCACGTCTCTGATATCCCAACAATATCTGCCTTTGATGTTTTGAGCAATACCTCAAATTCATCAAATTTATTTACCAAACTCCTAGCATTGGTGTACACGCAGGTATACATGCACCTGTTTCTATTCTTAGCTACCCTAACACAACCCATGTGTTTACTTGTTACGCAATGACTACCAGCAGTCTCTGAAATATCCTGCATCTTGTTTTTCAGACTTCTGCTCATTTGAATAGAAGCAGTGCAAGAATCACTTCCACCTCTGCCAGTGGCTACTGTTAATCTATTAGTCCTTGTATCCCCCCCCAACTAGCAGTTTTCCGACCCACCTAACACTGCCTCGACAGCATCAGCAAAAATTCTTGCACCCTTTCTATTTAAGTGTATCCCATCCCTGTAGAAGCAATCTCTCCTGTTAACAAGTACAGTCCAGGCTGAAAAAAATTCTACCCCTTGAGCCTTGCACAATCCCTCCAGGGCCGAATTGATCGACAAGGCTCTCATCATATACTCCCTCCTATCGTGTCTGGGCAGAATTGCAGACACTTTCAAGTTCAACCCTAATTCACGGCTTTTTTTCAACAGTGGCCTGTACTTGCTAAGTAATTCCGCCGGTCTCCTACTCTTAATATCATTAGTGCCAACGTGTACAACTATATCACCTTTTGTGCCCTTAAAAGATGATATCCGCTCTACGTCATCAACCTTTGCCCCTGGCAGACATACCCTGGTCCTATTCCACCTATCCTTTTTACAAAGCATGTTCCCCGTTTCCCTGACAATAGAGTCACCAACAACTACTAGTTCCTGTGGGACCAGCGCATTCCGCCTAGGGGGCTGCCCCTGTGTTGCCTGATGACCAAGTGCAAGCTCTGGCGTTGATGTCGGCAGCTGAGAGCTTGATGGGCCCCTCAATTTATTTCCTTCGAGGGCATCCACCCTGTCCTTCAAGGTCTCATAAAGGCCCATAACAACGCTGAGTTGTCGCCTGATTTCCTTGCACTCCTTACATCGTGCACACACAAAGACATCCCCCTTGGCAGTATCATGTCCCGTACCCGACTGCTCCGCAAACATCAAGCAAACAGTGCATTTTAATAGACTGTGATTCAGAGGGCAACTGCCCCCCTCAGTTCTCCCCTGAACCACAGCACTCCCATTAGCTTGAGCCTTTTGCTTTGCTGCTCTGGTCAGAGTCATGATTCCAATTTAATTCAATAAAATTTAAAACAAAAATTAAATCCTTAAGTTATATCCCAAAACAGTTATGTTATATATATATATATATATATATTTTTTTTTTTTTTTTCGGTATCTAGTGTTCCCTTTATACAACTTCCGTATCACGTGTACCACGATAGTTATGTATTAATTATTTGTTACGATTAAGTTGTTATATATATTTATAGAGTTAAAAATAGGAACTAGTAGTTGTTGGTGACTCTATTGTCAGGGAAACGGGGAACATGCTTTGTAAAAAGGATAGGTGGAATAGGACCAGGGTATGTCTGCCAGGGGCAAAGGTTGATGACGTTGTAGAGCGGATATCATCTTTTAAGGGCACAAAAGGTGATATAGTTGTACACGTTGGCACTAATGATATTAAGAGTAGGAGACCGGCGGAATTACTTAGCAAGTACAGGTCACTGTTGAAAAAAAGCCGTGAATTAGGGTTGAACTTGAAAGTGTCTGCAATTCTGCCCAGACACGATAGGAGGGAGTATATGATGAGAGCCTTGTCGATCAATTCGGCCCTGGAGGGATTGTGCAAGGCTCAAGGGGTAGAATTTTTTTCAGCCTGGACTGTACTTGTTAACAGGAGAGATTGCTTCTACAGGGATGGGATACACTTAAATAGAAAGGGTGCAAGAATTTTTGCTGATGCTGTCGAGGCAGTGTTAGGTGGGTCGGAAAACTGCTAGTTGGGGGGGATACAAGGACTAATAGATTAACAGTAGCCACTGGCAGAGGTGGAAGTGATTCTTGCACTGCTTCTATTCAAATGAGCAGAAGTCTGAAAACAAGATGCAGGATATTTCAGAGACTGCTGGTAGTCATTGCATTACAAGTAAACACATGGGTTGTGTTAGGGTAGCTAAGAATAGAAACAGGTGCATGTATACCTGCGTGTACACCAATGCTAGGAGTTTGGTAAATAAATTTGATGAATTTGAGGTATTGCTCAAAACATCAAAGGCAGATATTGTTGGGATATCAGAGACGTGGTGTCACACAGATATAAGTAATGCGGAACTGGAATTTGGGGAATACAATGTATATAGAAAGGATAGACAGGACAGGAGGGGAGGAGGGGTTATGCTATTAATTAAGAAACACATAAAGTCAAAGGAAGTGAAGCCAGTTGACATCGATGGACAGGGCAGTGTCGAGTCAGTTTGGTGTGACATAAGCATAGGGAAATCAAAATTGAGAGTAGGAGTGTGCTATAGGCATAATGACTCTGATGAGTATAATAATATATTGTACAGGGAAATAGAGTGGGCCAGTAAATCAGAGAGTCTTATAATGGGGGATTTTCATTTCCCAGATATTGACTGGAATTTGTGGGTTGGTCACTCGCACACTAGCAAGGCTTTTGTGGATTTATTGGATGATTGTTTTCTACATCAGCATGTTCGTGAGGCAACAAGAGGGAGCAATACTCTTGATCTGATTATCAGTAGTGATTCTTCATGCATTAAGAACCTGCAGATAAATGAACCACTAGGTGGCAGTGATCACAGTGTGTTGAAGTGGGATTTACTCAAGGAGGTAACTACCATCAGAGGTAAAGGGAAGGGTTTTTGTTTTCGTAAAGGCGACTATGATGGTCTGAGACAGTATTTAAATTCTATACAGTGGGACCAACTGATGATGTTACCAACAGCAAACTCAAAATGGGAAGCATTCAAGGAACTAATCTTGGTGGCTACCAGGCTTTACATACCAACTAAGAAATATTGTTCAAGGTTTAGGCCTAAATGGATGTCAGATGGACTAATGAGACATGTGGCAGAGAAGAAAAATGCATGGGATACATACAAATTAATGGTTGACATGGAAGCCTATGATAGATATAAGTTGGTCTGTAACCAAGTCACAAAGGAGATTAGGCAGGCAAAGGCAGACTACGAAAAATCCTTGGCAAAGGATGCAAAGAAAAACAGAAAGGAGTTCTTTACAGATTGGTCCACTGGATATTGATGGTTCAACAGTTGAGGATCCTGCTCAGGTGGCTAACAATCTAAACGAGTATTTTGCATCTACATTTCACGCATGAGGAGTTATTCAGGAAGGAGAATGATGTAGGTAAAGTAAACATTGGCAGTGAGCTGGATGATTTTGTAATAACTGAGAGGAAAGTGGAGGAGAGATTGTTGAGGATAAACATAAAAAAGGCACCTGGGGTGGATGGGATCTATCCAGTTATATTAAAGGAGGCAGCAAAGGAAGTATGCAAACCCCTAGCCATAATTATGAGAGCTTCTTTGGACTCAGGGGAGGTACCCATAGACTGGAGATGTGCAAATGTAACCCCAATTCACCAAGGAGGATCAAAGGCTGACACAAGTAATTACAGACCTGTTAGTTTAACTTCTGTTCCAGGTAAATTAATGGATGCACTGGTTAAAGAGGCACTGCAGGATCATCTAGACAAGAATTCAGTTATAGCTCAGACGCAGCATGGTTTTGTTAAGGGCAGGTCTTGCCTGACCAATTTGATTGGATACTATGATGTAGTCACAAAAGAACTGGATGCAGGGAATAACTTTGATATTATATATTTGGATCTTAGAAAGGCTTTTGATACTGTTGCACATGGAAGACTGCTGCACAAATTGGAGCAGTGTGGCATTGGAGGCAAATTGCTGCTATGGATAAGGGGATGGTTGAGTGGCAGAAGACAGAGAGTGGTAATCAATGGACACTGCTCAACGTGGACTAATGTTATTAGTGGAGTTCCTCAAGGTTCAGTGTTGGGTCCATTGTTGTTTTCGGTGTTTATGAATGATATTGATGATGGGATATCAAGTTTAATGTCTAAGTTTGCAGATGATACAAAGGTTGGCAGGGTCGTTAAGGACACTACTGACGCTATGCTGCTGCAACAGGATCTGGAAAGGTTGAACAGATGGGCTGAGAGGTGGCAAATGAAGTTTAACATTGACAAATGTAAAGTACTACATATGGGTAACAGTAACCCCAGAGCAATGTATCAACTCTGCGGTACTACACTGACAGTGGTGGAGAATGAAAAGGACCTGGGGTAATTGTGCAGGCAGATATGAAGTTCTCTGAGCAGTGCAGACGAGCTGCAAGAGTAGCTCATGGTGTCTTGTCAATGATATACAGGAATTTTTCTAGCAGGGATAAGGAGGTGATTATTCCCTTGTATAAGGCAATGGTTAGGCCACATCTTGAGTACTGTATACAGGTCTGGAGGCCTCATTTCAAGAAGGATGTAGAGCTGCTGGAACGGGTACAGAGAAGGGCAACAAGATTAGTAAATGGAACAAAGGGTTGCTCTTACGAAGAAAGGCTTAAGTTTTGCAAATTACAGAGTCTGGAGACTAGGTACCGGCGAGGTGATCTGATAGAGGTGTATAAGGCTTTGAATGGTTTGAGCATGCTCAATGCCAATGGGATTCTTCATCTTTCTCAGAATAATCACCTCAGAGGGCATAAATTCAAATTGAGGAAGGACGGATGTCGGATAGATGTGCGGAAATTTGCCTTTGGCCAGCGGGTGGTTGGTTGGTGGAACCGACTTCCATCACTTGTTGTTGAAGTTGATAGCCTAAACAAATTTAAAGCTCAACTGGACAGGTATTTCGAACGAACGGAGGGGTGAAATGGGAGAGGGTTTTTTTTTTTTTTTTTGGCTGATGCTGAATAAGCTTGCTTTCTTGCATCATATGCCTCTACTAATGCTAATGCTAAATACAATTTAATTGACAATAAAGTTTATCAAGATTAATAGATTTACTGATTAATTGACAATATTATATTATGCAGTATACTACACTAAGCTTATGCTATCGTGTAAAAATGGCAGGAATTCACGAACGGTATTTCTACGGACTCGTAAGTATTGATTAGCTTCGAAATCTCGCTATCTCAATTTAGAATAAACTAAGGATCCTGACTAGGTCTATAATCTACTTATAGAAGATAATTTGATATAACAATTGGTTAATAAATCGACTAAATTTGGTTAAAAGACCTCCCGTTCAATTTGTGACACGTGGATTTGATACTGTTACTGATACTAAGTAATATCTACGAAATCTCTGTCTAAGTTAAACTTTAAACTAAGTATCGTAACTAGGAATATAAAGCTACTCTAGAAAATAAGTTAATATGACAATTTAAACTAATAAAGCAGAAAATAAATCAGGAAAAACTTCTCTGTTTGAAGAGCTTTAAGGAGCAATGTCTGCACAGGCTAACCTCGCACCACTGGACTCAGGAGAGATTCCGTTGGATTGGTGTAAATTGGAACATAAAGGCGGTTCTAGGAGTGTAACGGGAAATAATCGACCGGCCAGTCTAACTTCACTAGAAGGGAAAATCATGGAGGCAATGATCAAAGGTGGTTTCAGGATCATTTAGATGGAAATGAAATTCAGTAGGATACACAGCTTGGTTTTGTAAAGGGAAAATCATGTTTAACAAATCTGATTAGCCATTTTGACAGGTCATTCCTGAGCTGGATTTAGGGAATTATTTTGACATTGTTTATTTGGATTTCAGTAAAGCATTTGATTCAGTCCCACATGAGTGGTTACTTTATAATTTGGAGCAGGCTGGAATCATAGGGAAAATCCTTAGATGGATAGCTGGATGGCTTCAGGGCAAGAGGCAGAGGGGTTGTGATAAATGGTTATTCCTCAGATTGGATTGATATAAGTAGTGGGGTTCTCCAAGGATGAGTATTGGGACCACTGTTGTTTTTGATTATCTTAAATGACATCTATGAAAGGATGCAGGGCATGAGGTCTAAACTTGCAGATGATGTAAAGATCAGTAGAATAGTTAATGATCGCCGCCAAGCAGAGCTTTATCAGAGTGACCTAGATAGACTTCCAGGATGGTCAGAAGTGGCAGCTATGCTTTAATTCAGCAAAATGCAAGGTCTTACACCTGGGGAACAGCAACCCCAAAATAACTTATACACTTGGTGGAGTTGAACTAAAGTCAGTAGTGGAGGAACGGAGGCTTAGGAGTTATATTACGGTCAGACATGAAGTTGTCCAAGAATTGTGGACAGGTTGCAAGGGTAAGGTATGTTCATCTGGGATTTCTCCCATCTCAGCGTGTGTTCGCTGTATCGAGGACAGTACACTGTCAAGCCAGGGACTTGAAAGTGTGTGGGCCCGGTCTGTGCAGTGTGATGTGCCCATTGTTTGTCCGGCTTTTTAGCCACCTTGTGGGGACTGATGTTGCTCGTACCTCGCCACATGGAGGCTAGGCGGGTATGTCCAGTATCACAAGTTGCTCTGACAGGTCCCATCGCCTAGTTTCTTGGGATTTCAGTGGTTAGGACCTAAAAAAAAAAAAAAAAAAGAAAAAAAATTAAGCGTTTGACATCAATGCTTAATGGAATTGCTGTTAGAAAATCGCTGGGTGGGGTTGAACGCTAGAGATGTGTTAAAAGACCTAATAAGTAGGGCAAAATTTCGATGTTATTAAATTTAGACATGTGAGGCTATACACTAGATAAAAGATAGTGTTAGTTGTCTTAGAGATTTACACGAAACTGGCAGAATTTAGGCGTTGATTATAATTTGGCAGCATTGTTAAGGGGTACTCAGTTGGCTTAGTGAGAGAGAGAGAGGCTCCACCAGGCAAAGTATAGGGGAAGGAGACAGAGACCTGTCTCCTCCCTCGCCTGCTTTGGGATGGGGTTTTAAAGGGAACCCAGTTCAGATCGCCAATGGCGTATCGGCAGCAAAGCCGCAGTATCTTTGTCGGCGATGGTTGTCAAGTCCACGTACTGTCGAATCCAGTAAGGTCAAGCTATCCATCCCACTCCGGGGATGGGGTATGTTAGCTGGCAGCGGGAATCTCCCAGGCAAAGGGGTGGAGAGACACACATTTACTTCATTCATAATCTGCATTCTTTTTTTTTTTTATTACTTTTTTCTTATTTTATAATTTTTTTCCCCAAGTTTTATATGTATATAAATATATATTTTTTTCCACTCACACTCATTCATCTTTTTCTCACACACCATGGGGGAGATGCATGATGTGTAATGTAAATACTAATTAAAACTGGGGCTAGTGTATTTAACTGTAGCATTTATGGTGTGTTCTTTTTCTCAAACACTTACACTTTCATTCATTCTTCTAGCTCTCATTTCATTTATTCAACTCTTGCTTTCTGCGCTGCACTCTCTGGGCACCTCAACTTACTGTCACTCTCCAGTTGTAGCGCAGGCCTAGTTTTTTTGAAAGCCACAAGTTTTTTTGAAAGCCGGGGGAGAATGCAGTGATAGTGTTTATGTGGTTAATAAATGTTTGTTAGTATATATAAAGTAGTGTAAGTTATTTTTAACTTTGTATTCTTTCGGCCAATTACATTTGCTCTTCCACTCATTCGTTCTCTCTTTCCCTCATGGTAGGAAAACTGCCATTTATTCCCTTTTACCATAATTCCTAGTTCTCAGTGCCCAACCTATTCATTCTGTCTTTAATTCTCATTCATTCATTCTTCTTTCATTCTATATTGCATCTACCAGCTTACTGATATTTTTCAGCTAATCTGCTTCCCTGGCTGCCTGTATATCTCCCTCCCCTACATAGTTATTTACATGGGGTGGGACCCCAGATTCCTACACATGGCAGGGTAGTCCTGGGGAGTTTTGTCATGTCAGGTTTCTGCCAGGGCACAGAATGCGGCTATCCTGACAGTTTAGCATTAGTAGAGGCATATTATGTAAGAAAGCGAGCTTATGCAGCATCAGCCAAAAAAAAAAAAAAAAAAAAACACACTTCCATTTCACCCCTCTGTTCATTCGAAATACCTGTCCAGCTGAGCCTTAAATTTATTTAGACTATCAACTTCCACAAGGGATGGAAGTCTGTTCCCCCAACCAACAACCTGCTGGCTAAAGATAAATTTCCGCACATCTATCCTACATGTCTATCCTCAATCTGAATTTATGCCATCTCAGGTGATTATTTTGAGCAACAGGAAGAATTCCATCGGCATTGAGCATGCTCAAACCATTCAAGGCTTTATACACCTCACCGGTGCCTAGTCTACTGACACAGTAATTTGCAAAACTTAAGCCTTTCTTCGTAAGAGCAACCCTTTGTTCCAGCAGCTCTACATCCTTCTTGAAATGATGCCTCCAGACCTGTATACAGTACTCAAGGTGTGGCCTGACCATTGCCTTATACAAGAGAATAATCACCTCCTTATCACTGCTAGAAAAATTCCTGTATATCATTGACAAGACAACATGAGCTACTCTTGCAGCCCATCTGCCCTGCTCAGAAAACTTCATATCTGCCTGCACAATTACCGGCCCCCCCAGGTCCTTTTCATTCACTAACACTGTCATTGTAGTACCACAGATTTGATACATTGCTCTGGAGTTGCTGTTTCCCATATGTAGTACTTTACATTTGTCAATGTTAAACTTCATTTGCCACCTCTCGGCCCATCTGCTCAACATTTCCAGAACCCGTTGCAGCAGCATAGCATCAGTATTGTCCTTAACAACCATGCCATCCTTTGTATCATCTGCAAACTTGGACATTAAGCTTGATATACCATTATCATTTATAAATACAGAAAACAATTATGGACCCAACACTGAACACTGAGGGACTCCACTGATAACATTAGTCCAAGATGAGCAGTGTCCATTGATTACCACCCTCTGTCTTCTCCCCCTCAACCATCCCTTTATCCATAGCCGCAGTCTTCCATGTGCAACAGTATCAAAAGCCTTTCTAAGATCCAAATATATAATATCAAAGTTATTCCCTACATTCAGTTCTTTTGTTACTGCATCATAGTATCCAATCAAATTGGTCAGGCAAGACTTCCCCTTAACAAAACCATGCTGTGTCTGAGCTATAACTGAAGTCTTGTCTAGATGATCCTGCAGTGCTTCTTTAACCAGTGCCTCCATTAATTTTCCTAGAATAGAAGTTAAAGTCACAGGTCTATAATTACTTCTGTCAGCCTTTGATCCTCCTTTGTGAATTGGGGTCACATTTGCACATCTCCAGTCTATGGATACATCCCCTGAGCCCAAGGAAGCTCTCATAATTATGGCTAAGTGTTTGCTTACTTCCTTTGCTGCCTCCTTTAATATAAGGAAGTGACGCCAGTTGACATCGCTGGACAGTGCAGTGTCGAGTCAGTCTGGTGTGACAAAGCATTGGGAGATCAAAATTGAGAGTAGGAGTGTGTTATAGGACTAATGACTCAGATGAGTATAATAAGAAACTGTACAGGGAAATAGAGTGGGCCAGTAAATCACACACTAGCAAGGTTTTTGTGGATTTATTGGATGATTGTTTTCTATATCAGCATGTTCGGGAGACAACTAGAGGGAGTAATACTCTTGATTTGATTATCAGTAGTGATTCTTCATGCATTAAGAATCTGCAGATAGAGGAACCATTAGGTGGCAGTGATCACATTGTGCTGAAGTGGGATTTACTCAAAGAGGTAACTACCATCAGGGGTAAAGGGAAGGGTTATTGCTTTCGTAAAGGTGACTACGATGGTCTGAGACAGTATTTAAATTCTATACAGTGGGACCAACTGATGATGTTACTAACAGCAAATTCAAAATGGGAAGCGTTCAAAGAACTTATCTTGGAAGCTACTAGGCTTTACATACCAACTAAGAAATATTGTTCAAGGTTTAGGACTAAATGGATGTCAGATGAACTAATGAGACATATGGAAGAGAAGAAAAATGCTTGGGATACATATAAATTAACATGTGACACAGAAGCCTATGATAGATATAAGTTGATATGTAACCAAGTTACAAAGGAGGTTAGGCAGGCGAAGGCAGATTACGAGAAATCTTTGGCAAGGGATGCAAAGTAAAACAGCAAAGAGTTCTTTACTTATGTAAACTCTAGAAGGGAGGGGATGAATCAGATTGGTCCCCTTGATATCGATGGTTCAACTGTTGATGATCCTGCTCACGTAGCTAAACAAACTAAATGAATATTTTGCATTGACATTCACACATCAGGAGTTATTCAGCGAGGGGAATGCCAGAAGTGTATTCAACTCTGGCAGTAAGCTAGATAATCTTTTAATAACTGAGAGTAAAGTGGAGGAGAAATTGGTTAGATCCTCCTTTAATATAACTGGATAGATCCCATCCAGTTATATTAAAGGAGGCAGCAAAGGAAGTAAGCAAACCCTTAGCCATAATTATGAGAGCTTCCTTGGACTCAGAGGAGGTACCCATAGACTGGAGATGTGCAAATGTGATCCCAATTCACAAAGGAGGATCAAAGGCTGACACAAGTAATTATAGACCTGTGAGTTTAACTTCTGTTCCAGGAAAATTAATGGAGGCACTGGTTAAAGAAGCACTGCAGGATCATCTAGACAAGACTTCTGTTTGCTGATGCTATCGAGGCAATGTTAGGTGGGTCGGAAAACTGCTAGATTGGGGGGATACAAGGACTAATAGATTAACAGTAGCCACTGGCAGAGGTGAAAGTGATTCTTGCACTGCTTCTATTGGAATGAGCCGCAGCCTGGAAAATAAGATGCAGGATATTTCAGAGTCTGCTGGGAATCATTGGGGTACAAGTAAACACATGGGTTGTGTTAGGGTAGCTAAGAAAAAGAACAGGTGCATGTATACTTGTGTGTACACCAATGCTAGGAGTTTAGTAAATAAATTTGATGAATTTGAGGTATTGCTCAAAACATGAAAGGCAGATATTGTGGGGATTTCAGAGACGTGGTGTCACACAGATATAAGAAATGCAGAACTAGAATTTGGGGAGTACAATGTCTACAGAAAGGATAGACAGGATAGGAAGGGAGGAGGGGTTATGCTATTAGTTAAAAAACACATAAAATCCAAGGAAGTGAAGCCAGTCGACATCGCTGGACAGTGCAGTGTCGAGTCAGTTTGGTGTGACATAAGCATTGGGAGATCAAAATTGAGAGTAGGAGTGTGCTATAGGCCTAATGACTCTGATGAGTATAATAAGAAACTGTTCGGAGAAATAGAGTGGGCCAGTAAATCAGAGAGTCTTATAATGGGGGATTTTAATTTCCCAGATATTGACTGGAATTTGGGGGCTGGTCACTCACACAGTAGCAAGGCTTTTGTGGATTTATTGGATGATTGTTTTCTACATCAGCATGTTCGGGAGGCAACTAGAGGGAGTAATACTCTTGATTTGATTATCAGTAGTGATTCTTCATGCATTAAGAATCTGCAGATAAATGAACCACTTGGTGGCAGTGATCACAGTGTGCTGAAGTGGGAGTTACTCAAAGAGGTAACAACCATTAGGGGTAAAGGGAAGGGGTATTGCTTTCGTAAAGGCGACTACAATGGACTGAGACAGTATTTAAATTCTATACAGTGGGATCAACTGATGATATTGCCAACAGCAAATTCAAAATGGGAAGCATTCAAAGAACTTATCGTGGAAGCTACTAGGCTTTACATACCAACTAAGAAATATTGTTCAAGGTTTAGGCCTAAATGGTTGTCAGATGAACTAATGAGGCATATGGCAGAGAAGAAAAATGCATGGGATACATACAAATTAACACGTGACACGGACGCCTATGATAGATACAAGTTGATCTGTAACCAAGTTACAAAGGAGGTTAGGCAGGCGAAGGCAGATTACGAGAGATCCTTGGCAAGGGATGCGAAGAAAAACAGCAAAGAGTTCTTTACTTATGTAAACTCTAGAAGGAAGGGGATGAATCAGATTGGTCCACTTGAGATCGATGGGTCAACTGTTGATGACCCTGCTCGGGTAGCTAACAAACTAAATGAATATTTTGCATCGACATTCACACATGAGGAGTTATTCAGCGAGGGGAATGCCAGAGGTGTATTCAACTCTAGCAGTAAGCTAGAGAATCTTGTAATAACTGAGAGCAAAGTGGAGGAGAAATTGTTGAAGATAAACACAAGAAAGGCACCTGGGGTGGATGGGATCTATCCAGTTATATTAAAGGAGGCAGCAAAGGAGGTAAGCAAACCCTTAGCCATAATTATGAGAGCTTCCTTGGACTCAGGGGAGGTACCCATTGACTGGAGATGTGCAAATGTGACCCCAATTCACAAAGGGGGATCAAAGGCTGACACAAGTAATTATAGACCTGTGAGTTTAACTTCTGTTCCCGGAAAATTAATGGAGGCACTGGTGAAAGAAGCACTGCAGGATCATCTAGACAAGACTTCAGTTATAGCTAGGACACAGCATGGTTTTGTTAAGGGGAAGTCTTGCCTGACCAATTTGATTGGATACTATGATGCAGTCACAAAAGAACTGGATGCAGGGAATAACTTTGATATTATATACTTGGATCTTAGAAAGGCTTTTGATACTGTTGCACATGGAAGACTGCTGCACAAATTGGAGCAGTGTGGCATTGGAGGCAAGTTGCTGCTATGGATAAAGGGGTGGTTGAGGGGGAGAAGACAGAGAGTGGTAATCAATGGACACTGCTCATCGTGGACTAATGTTATTAGTGGAGTCCCTCAGGGTTCAGTATTGGGGCCTTTATTGTTTTCTGTATTTATAAATGATATTGATGATGGTATATCAGGCTTAATGTCCAAGTTTGCAGACGATACGAAGGTTGGCAGGGTTGTCAAGGACACTACTGACACTATGCTGCTGCAACAGGATTTGGAAAGGTTGAGCAGATGGGCTTCGAGGTGGCAAATGAAGTTTAACATTGACAAATGTAAAGTACTACATATGGGAAACAGCAACCCCAGAGCAACGTATCAACTCTGTGGTACTACACTGACAGTGGTAGAGAATGAAAGGGACCTGGGGGTGGTGGTGCAGGCAGATATGAAGTTCTCTGAGCAGTGCAGACGAGCTGCAAGAGTAGCTCATGGTGTATTGTCAATGATATATAGGAATTTTTCTAGCAGGGATAAGGAGGTGATTATTCCCTTGTATAAGGCAATGGTCAGGCCACACCTAGAGTACTGTATACAGGCCTGGAGGCCTCATTTCAGGAAGGATGTAGAGCTGCTGGAACGAGTACAGAGAAGGGCAACTAGATTGGTGAATGGGACAAAGGGGTTCTCTTACGAAGAAAGGCTTAAGTTTTGCAAATTACAGTGTCTGGAAACTAGGCACCAGCGGGGTGATCTGATAGAGGTGTACAAAGCCTTGAATGGTTTGAGCATGCTCAATGCTGATGGGATTCTTCCTCTAGCTCAGAAAAATCACCTGAGAGGGCATAAATTCAAATTGAGGAAAGACAGATGTAGGATAGATGTGCGGAAATTTGCCTTTAGCCAGCGGGTGGTTGGTGGGTGGAACAGACTTCCATCCCTTGTCGTGGAAGTTGATAGCCTAAATAAGTTTAAGGCTCAGCTGGACAGGTATTTCGAACGAACAGAGGGGTGAAGTGGAAGTGGTTATTTTTATTTATTTATGTTACTTTTTTTTTTTTTTTTTTTTTTTGGCTGATGCTGCATAAGCTTGCTTTCTTGCATCAAATGCCTCTACTAATGCTAATGCTAATAGCTCGGACACAGAATGGTTTTGTTAAGGGGAAGTCTTGCCTGACTAATTTGATTGGATATTATGATGCAGTCACAAAAGAACTGGATGCAAGGAATAACTTTGATATTATATACTTGGATCTTATAAAGGTTTTTGATACTGTTGCACATGGAAGACTGCTGCCAAATTGGAGCAGTGTGGCATTGGAGGCAAATTGCTGCTATGGATAAAGGGGTGGTTGAAGGGGAGAAGATAGAGAGTGGTAATCAATGGATTCTGCTCATCGTGGACTAATGTTATCTGTGGAGTCCGTCCTCTTTTGGGTAGGGTAGGGTTACCAACCGTCCTCTTTTAACCGGAGTTGTCCAGATTTTTTGTCTAAAATTTTTGTCCGATTTTTATAAATTTGTCTAAATGTCCGGATTTTTATATTATACGTCATTTTTTTATGCAAGCTTGATGAAAACTACCAAGTTGCGTTATACAGAATCTTTTTCGGAATAGGAGATGATTCTTCAATTCGAATTTCCGTGTTGACAATTAGGCGGAAGACCCTGATGACGCTCAGTTTAGTGCATTGAGATTGTTACCAACCCACGCCTGCTTCAGAATTTATGCACATATAAATTTTACATCCATTTTGCCTAAATCTTGAACAATATTGCTTAGTTGGTATGAAAAGCCTAGTAGCATCTATTATTATTTCTATGCATGAAAATGCATGGAACTTCCAATTCTAAATGGGGAAGCCTTCAGAGACTTAATCTTGGAGGCTGCTAGGATTTTCATACCAACTAAGAAATACTGTTCAAGGCTCAGGCCTAAATGGATGTATTAATGAAGCATGTGGCAGAGAATAAAAATGAATGAAATGCATATAAATTATCAGGCGGCAAAGAAGCCTATGGCAGATATAAGCTGTAATCAAGTCACAATGGAGGCAGGCGAAAGCAGATTACGAGAAATCTTTGGCAAAGCTCACAAAGAAAAACAGCAAAAAGATCTTCGTTTATGTAAACTCTAGATGGGGAGGAATCAAATTGATCCCCTTAACATAGATGGTTTGACTATTGATAATCCTGCTCAAGTAGCTGATAAACTGAATGAGTAATTTGCATATTAACACATGAGGAATTCTATAGGGAAGTGGCGGACATAAGCTTATCAAACTATAGAAGAGAGCTAAAGGATTTTGTAATAACTGAGAGCAAAGTGGAGGAGAAATTGATGAAATTAAACATAAGAAGGGTACGGACGGGATCTATTTAGTTTTATTAAAGAGGGCGGCAAAAGAAGTAATCAAACCCTTAGCCATAATTATGAGAGCGTCCTTAGATTCAGGGGAGGTCCCCATGGATTGGAGATGTGCAAATGTATCCCCATTTTACAAAGGGGGTTCAAAGGGTGACACAAATAATTATAGACTTGTTCATTTAACTTTTGTTCCAGGGAAAATAATGGAGTCTCTGGTTAAAGCGGTGATACAGGATCACCTAGACACATTTGCAGTAATAGTTCAAAGCATGGGTTTGTTAAGGGGAAGTCTTGTCTGACCAATTTGTTTGGAGACTATGATGTGGTCACAAAGGAACTGGATGCAAAAAATAATTTTGATATCATATACTTGGATTTCAGGAATTTTGATACTGTTGCACATGGAAGACTACTGTACAAACTGGAGTGGAATGGCATTAAGGGTAAGCTGCTGCAATGGATAAAGAGATGATTGAGTGGGAGACAGCAGTGGTAATAAATAGACAATGCTCTATGTGGACTAATGTTATTAGTGGAGTCTCCCAGGGTTCGGTGCTGGGCCCGTTGTTGTTTTGTGTATTTATCAATAATATTGATGAAGATATATCAGGCTTAATGTCCAAGTTTGCATTTTATACAAAGGTTGGCAGGGTTGTTAATCACAGTAAAGATAGTATGCTACTGCAACAGGATCTAGAAAAGTTAGGTAGATGGGCTGAGAAATGGCAACTGAAGTTTAACATTGTCAAATGGAAAGTATTGCGTATGGGTAGAAGTAACCCAAGAGAAATGTACCAACTGTGTGTGTTACTACACTCAGAGAGGTGGAGAATGAAAAACACCTGGGGGTAATTGTTCAGTCAGACATGAAGTTCTCTGAGCAGTGAAGACGGGCTGCCAGAGCAGCTCATGGAGTTTTCTGAATGATATATAGGAATTTTGTTAGCAGAGACAAGGATGTGATTATCCCTTTGTATAAGGCCACACCTTGAGTATTGCATACAGGTCTGGAGGAAGGATGTAGAGTTGCTAGAATGAGTACAGAGAAGGCCAATGCGATTGGTAAGAGGAATAAAGGGGTGTGCTTACAAAGAAATGTTGAAGTTCTGCAAGTTGCAATCAGATCATTTGTGAGGTGATCTGATCGAGGTGTATAAGGTCTTGAATTGTTTGAGCAGGCTCAATGCGGATGGGATAGTTCTGCTTGCTTGGATTAAGAACCTGAGTGAGCATAGATTCAAACTGAGGAAAGATAATTGTAGAATAGATGTGCTGAAGTTTGCCTTTAGCTAGTGGGTAGTTTTTTTGCCGGAACAGACTTCCATTTGTTGTTGTGGAAGTTGATAGCTTAAATAAATTTCAGGCAGAACTAGACAAACATTTGAAGTGACGAGATGGGTGAAATGGGAAGGTTTTTTTTTTTTTTTTTGGCTGATGCTGTATAAGCTTGTGTTCTTGCATCATATGCTTCAACTAATGCTAATAACATCTGTTTTGGCTTGAGTAAAAACTTTACTCTTGCAATCTTGTAGTCTCCCAACACTTGCTGACTTGGGCACTCTTTCTGCCTGGTGGGATTTGTTGATGGCAGTGGTTTCTACCTTTGTGGGATATTTGCATTTCTTAACATCGCTTTGCTGTTCCCGAAGCTTTACTTCCAAGTGGGATTGCTAATCAGTCTTCTCCATCACCATAGGATTCTTACTAGTAGGTGCTGCTTGTGAACACTGCTGCGACTTGGCTGAATTGGATATGCTCCACATAGCAAAGCAAAGCAAATCAAAGTGGGATTTGTTGTTAACTCTGTTAATGAAATGCTATTAGATACTTTTGCACTGCTACCCAAGTATTTTGAAGTGTGACTGGGGTTCAACCTGCCTTCTATTCCAGCTCACCAGAACGTTACTCATTTGGTTGATGGTGTGGAATTTTGCTTACTGTGGTATTTATTTCTCTTCTGACTCTGGCCTTTTGGTCTGGATCCTTGCTAATGCCAGGACTTATACTCATTTGGTTGATGGTGTGGAATTTTGCTTACTGTGGGATTTATTTATCTTCTGACTCTGGCCTTTTGGTCTGGATCCTTGCTGATGCCAGGACTTATAGCAGCAGGAATAAAAACTGGAATATAAGTACTGGCATTAGCAGTTCTGTTGGAGCTGAAGAGACAGTTAAAGCAGTAAAAGAATGAAGATGAGCTGCAACAATGGCAATCTACTCATAGCAGCAGGAATAAAAACTGGGATATAAGTAGATTGCCATTGTTGCAGCTCATCTTCATTCTTTTACTGCTTTAACTGTCTCTTCAGCTCCGACAGAACTGAAGAGCCAGAGCATAGGCAGTCTTTTAAGTGTCCAACTGTACTACCTGGTTTGGCTCTCTGTGCCATGGACAGAT
Source organism: Mastigoproctus giganteus (assembly GCF_048544385.1). Lineage (NCBI taxonomy): Eukaryota > Metazoa > Arthropoda > Arachnida > Uropygi > Thelyphonidae > Mastigoproctus > Mastigoproctus giganteus. The sequence continues at coordinate 59,042,739 of NC_143585.1, read as the reverse complement.
GTTGGGAAATTTCTTTCCTGGTGATTGACCTACCCAATAACTAAGAGGCCAACATAACTTTTTTCCTCACACACCCCTGCACACAATTTTGCACTACTTTTGTAAAGTAGAGCAACATCACAATGTAATTGATATAGTTTTGTGTGAAACCACTGGAAGTGCATTGCAATTACAATATAATTTAAAATGACATGCATTGCTGTAAGTTCATACAATATTTCACTGACATATCACTTATACAGTGGGATCAACTGATGATGTTACCAACAGTAAATTCTAAGTGGGAAGCATTCAAGGAATTAATCGTGGATGCAACTAAAAGTTTCATACCTTTTAGAAAGAAATATTCTTCAAGGTTTAGGCCTAAATGGTTATCTAATGAACTAATGAGACTTGTAACAGAGAAGAAAAATGCATGGGATGCATATAAATTATCAAGCGACTCAGAAGCCTATGGCAGATATAAGCTAGTCTGTAATCAGGTCACAAAGGAGGTTAGGCAGGCGAAGGCAGATTACGAGAAATCCTTGGCAAAAGATGCTAAGAAAAACAGCAAGGATTTCTTTACTTATATAAACTCTAAAAGGAAGGGGATGAATCTGATCGGTCCACTTGACATCGAGGGTTCGACTGTTGATGACCCTCCTCAGATAGCAAACAAACTGAATGAGTATTTTGCATCTGCATTCACACATGAGGAATTATTAAGGTTTGAAAATGGCAGAAGGTTATCAAATTGTAGCAAGATACTTAATGATTTTGTAATAACTGAAAGAAAAGTGGAGGAGAAATTGTTGAAGTTAAACATAAGAAAAGCACCTGGGGTGGATGGGATCTATCCAGTTATATTAAAAGAGGCGGGAAAGCAATTAAGCAAACCCTTAGCCATAATAGAGCATCCTTGGACCCAGGGGAGTTTCCCACGGACTGGAGATGTGCAAATGTATCCCCAATTCACAAAGGGGGATCAAAGGGTGACACGAGTAGTTACAGACCAGTTAGTTTAACTTCTGTTCCGGGTAAAATAATGGAGTCACTGGTTAAAGATGCATTTCAGGATCATCTAGACAAGACTGCAGCAATAATTCAGACACAGCATGGGTTTGTTAAGGGAAAGTCTTGTCCGACAAATTTGATAGGATATTATGATGTGGTTACAAAGGAACTGGATGCAAAAAATAATTTTGATATCATATATTTGGATTTCAGGAAAGCTTTTGACACTGTTGCGCATGGAAGACTATTGTACAAATTAGAGCAGAATGGTATTAAGGGTAAGTTGCTACAATGGATAAAAGGATGGTTAAGTGGGAGAAGACAGAGGGTGGTAATCAATGGGTGCTGCTCTTCGTGGACTAATGTTATTAGTGGAGTACCACAGGGTTCGGTGTTAGGTCTACTGTTTTTTGTATATTTATCAATGATATTGAAGAAGGTATATCAGGCTTAATGTCGAAGTTTGCAGATGATACAAAGGTTGGCAGGGTTGTTAATGACAGTGTGCTACTGCAACAGGATCTAGATAATTTGAGCAGATGGGCTAAGAAGTGGCAACTGAAGTTTAACCTGGACAAATGCAAAGTACTGCATATGGGTAGAAGTAACCCCAGAGAAACGTACCAACTGTGTGGTACTACGCTTAAGGTGGTAGAAAATGAAAATGACCTGGGAGTAATTGTGCAGTCAGATATGAAGTTTTCTGAGCAATGCAGACAGGCTGTCAGGTCAGGTCATGGGGTTTTGTCAATCATATAGTAGTAGTAGTGGCATGTGATGCAAGAAAGCAAATGTATGAGCTTATGCAGCATCAGCCAAAAGAAAAAAAAAAAAAAAAAAAAAAAAAATCACACCATTCCCTCCAAATGCCTGTCCAGTTCCTCCTTAAATTTATTCAACCTATCAACTTCCACAACGACAGATGGACGTTTGTTCCAGCAATTAACCACCCGTTGGCTAAAGGAAAATTTCCGCACATCTATTCTACATCTGTCTTTTCTTAATTTGAATTTATGCCCCCTTAGATTCGTAATCTGAACGAGTGGAAGGATCCCATCAGAATTCAGCGTGCTCAACCCATTCAAGGCCTTATATACCTCAATCAGATCACTGCCCAGGTGCCTAGTCTCCAGCCACAGCAATTTGCAAAACTTAAGCCTCTCTTGGTAAGAGGATCCCTTCATTCCCCTCACCAACCTTGTTGCCCTTCTCTGTACACGCTCAAGTAAATCTACATCCTTCCTAAAATGAGGCCTCCAGACCTGTACGCAGTACTCAAGCCGTGGCTTGACCATTGCCTTATACAGAGGGATAATCACCTTTTCCCTGCTAGCAAAATTCCTATATATCATTGACAAAACCCCATGACCTGCCCTGGCAGCCTGTCTGCATTGCTCAGAAAACTTCATATCTGCCTGCACAATTACTCCCAGGTCTTTTTCATTTTCTACCACCTTAAGTGTAGTACCACACAGTTGGTACGTTTCTCTGGGGTTACTTCTACCCATATGTAGTACTTTGCATTTGTCAAGGTTAAACTTCAGTTGCCACTTCTTAGCCCATCTGCCCAAATTATCTAGATCCTGTTGCAGTAGCACACTGCCATTACTGTCATTAACAACCCTGCCAACCTTTATATCATCTGCAAACTTCGACATTAAGCCTGATATACCTTCATCAATATCATTGATAAATATACAAAACAGCAGTGGACCTAACACCGAACCCTGTGGGACTCCACTAATAACATTAGTCCAAGAAGAGCAGCACCCATTCATTACCACCCTCTGTCTTCTAGCACTTAACCATCCTTTTATCCATTGTAGCAACTTACCCTTAATACTATTCTGCTCCAATTTGTACAATAGTCTTCCATGCGCAACAGTGTCAAAAGCTTTCCTGAAATCCAAATATATGATATCAAAATTATTTTTCGCATCCAGTTCCTTTGTAACCACATCATAATATCCTATCAAATTTGTCAGACAAGACTTTCCCTTAAAAAACCCATGCTGTGTCTGAATTATTGCTGCAATCTTGTCTAGATGATCCTGCAATGCATCCTTAACCAGCGACTCCATTATTTTACCCGGAACAGAAGTTAAATTAACTGGTCTGTAATTACTCGTGTCACCCTTCGATCTCCCTTTGTGAAGTGGGGATACATTTGCACATCTCCAGTCCATGGGAACCTCCCCCTGAGTCCAAGGATGCTCTCATAATTATGGCTAAGGGTTTGCTTAGTTGCTTTGCCGTCTCCTTTAATATAACTGGATAGATCCCATCCACCCCAGGTGCTGTTCTTATGTTTAACTTCAACAATTTCTCTTCCACTTTGCTCTCGGTTATTACAAAATCATTAAGTATCTTGCTACAATTTGATAACCGTCTGCCATTTTGAAACCTTAATAATTCCTCACATGTGAATGTAGATGCAAAATACTCATTCAGTTTGTTTGCTATCTGAGCAGGATCATCAACAGTCGAACCATTGATGTCAAGTGGACCGATCAGATTAATCCCCTTCCTTTTAGAGTTTATATAAGTAAAAAAATCCTTGCTGTTTTTCTTAGCATCTTTTGCCAAGGATTTCTCGTAATCTGCCTTCGCCTGTCGAACCTCCTTTGTGACCTGATTACAGATTAACTTATATCTGCCATAGGCTTCTATGTCGCCTGATAATTTATATGCATCCCATGCATTTTTCTTCTCTGTTACGAGTCTCATTAGTTCATTTGACAACCATTTAGGCCTAAACCTTGAACAATATTTCTTAATAGGTATGAACCTTTTAGTAGCTTCCACGATTAATTCCTTGAATGCTTCCCACTTAGAATTTACTGTTGGTAACATCGTCAGTTGATCCCACTGTACAGAATTTAAAACTGTCGGAGACCACTGTACTCGCCTTTACGGAAGCAAAAACCCTTTCCTTTACCCCTGATGGTAGTTAAATCTTTAAGTAAATCCCACGTCAGTACACTGATCACTGCCACCTAGTGGTTCTTTTATCTGCAAATTCCTAATACATGAATGATCACTGCTGATAACCAGATCAAGAGTATTACTTTCTCTGGTTGCCTCTCGAACATGCTGCTGCAGAAAACAATCATCCAATAAATCCACAAAAGTCTGACTAGTGTGTGAGTGCCCAACCCACAAGTTCCAGTCAATATCTGGGAAGTTAAAATCCCCCATTATAAGACATTCCGATTTACTAGCCCACTCTATTTCTCTGTACAATTGTTCATTATACTCATTCAAGTCATTAGGCCTATAACACACTCCTACTCTTATTTTTGCTTTCACAGTGCTTATGTCACACCAAACTTACTCAACAGTGCACTGTTCAGCTATATCAACTGGATGCACTTCTTTTGATTTTATGTTTTTCTTTAAAAAGGAATTTTGCTAGCAGGGAGGAGGTGAGGATGTCCCTGTGTATAAGACAATGATCAGGCCATGCCTTGAGTACTGCGTACAGGTCTGGAGGCCTCATTTTAGGAAGGATGTAGATTTACTTGAGTGTGTACAGAGAAGGGCAACAAGATTGGTGAGGGGAATGAAGGGTTCCTTCCACTTGTTCAGATTATGAGCCTAAGGGGGCATAAATTGAAATTAAGAAAAGACAGATGCAGAATAGATGTTTGGAAATTTGCCTTTAGCCAGCGGGTGGTTAATTGCTGGAACAAACTTCCATCTGTTGTTGTGGAAGTTGACAGGTTAAATAAATTTAAGGAGGAACTGGACAGGCATTTGGAGGGAATGGTGTGATTTTTTTTTTTTTTTTTTTTTTGGCTGATGCTGCATACGCTCATACACTTGATTTCTTGCATCACATGCCACTACTACTACTACTACTACCAAAGTTACTTAAAACATCTGATTATTAGTGTATATTACTTTAGTAGTTTAAATAAATTAATTTGTATATAGTTTATTGAGAAAAGTAATTATTTCACAATATTAGCACATATTCCTAGGATTTAAAGATCTGATGGGGAGGGATGCGAGGAGAGAGAAAGGGAGGGGGTAGTCAGATGGCTTGAAATAGGGAAGCCACACTGATGAGCCAAAACATTATGACCACCTTCCTAATATGATGTTAGTCCTCCATGTGCAGCCAAAACAGCTCGTACCCAGCGAGGCATGGATGCTACAAGATTTCTAAATGTGTCTTGTGATATCTGGTACCAACACTTAACCAGCAGATCCTTTAACTCCTGTAAGGTCCGTGGTTGAGACGCAACAGATTGCAGTTGCTGTTCTAACACAAACCACAGATGCTTGATGGGAATCGATGTCTGGGGAATTTGGAGGCCAGGGCAATACCGGGAGGTCTTCCTCATGTTCCGCGAACCAGTCTCGAACAATCCGGGCGGTGTGGCATGGCGCATTATCCTGCTGAAAGATGGCACTGCCAGAGGGGGAAAACTGTTCCCACAAAAGGGTGTACCTGGTCAGCAATGATGTTTAGGTAGGTGGTAGACGTCACAGTGCCCGGCACATGGATGACTGGACCCAGGTTATCCCAGCAGAATATTGCCCAAAGCATGACACCGCCACCACCAGATTGTTTGCCACCACCAGATTGTTTTCGTTCCATGGTGCATCCAGGCGACATCACTTCCCCAGATGCACACATTCACGGCCGTCAACATGCAACAGGAAATGTGATTCATCGGACCAGACAGCCTTCTTCCAATCACTCAAGGTTCAGTTTTGATGCTTATGTGTGCCCATTGTAGGCGCTGTCGCCAGTGAACCGTGGTTAGCATGGGTAGTTGGAGTGGCCGGTAGCTACGCAGCCCCATTTTCAGCAGGGTTCGATTATCCCATCACCAGCATTCCAATTACCAGTGAGTTGCACAACAGTCACCCTTCTGTTGCCATGTGCCATCCGGGAGATCCTTCGCTCACCTCGAGCATCGATGAGCCGTGGTCATCCAACACCTTGCCGGCACTTGGTGGGTTTCCCCTCATCAGACCACTTTTGGTAGGTACTAGCCATGGCTGACCGTGCACCCCCCCCCCCGGCCGTGCCGTTTCAGATATGCTCTGACCCAGTCGTCTGGCCATTACAATTTGGCCTTTGTCAAACTCGCTTGTCCGCTGCCTTTCCCATCCGAAGAATAAGAGTAACACTGATTAATGGAACTCAGTATCAGGTGTTTTTTATACCATGTCCCGACCCACAGATGCACCACAGTTCACCTAGAGTTGCTTCGATTTGCATAATGACTCACTGGTCATAATGTTTTGGCATTCAAAAAGTTTTGTAACTCAGGTATCAATTGAGCAGTCAACCATTTAAATATATAAATATTGTAGCTAATATTTCTGTACATATTATATGTAAAAAGGAATTTTTCAATTCACAATATCTAATGAAATATTTTATTTTATTTTCTACAGATAACAGAATAACAGAACAAAAGTTTAGATCTTTCATCAAATTTTTTTATATCTGTAAGAAAAATTTCTGACCATGTTTATAATTAAGGTATCCCTTATTATACTACAATGATCAGGTGGTACAATTAATTTAAATATGGCTAGATATATAGTGAAGACAATCTGAAGACCAATATGTGGAAGACCATCTGATGCTGTCAATAATGAAACAGTTGTTGTTGTAGAAAAATTAACCATATAGTTGAAGTATGATGGTTTAAGCAATTGCTAGACAGGTGCATATATTGACAGCTAATTTGGTAGCACAGAAAAAATCATTCATGAACATTTCATGTCTAAAATGGCTGCAAGGTGGGTCCCACAAAACTTGAAAATGTGCCTATGCACAAACAGTTGTAACTTCAGCAGGCATTAAAGAATATCATTATGAGCATTTAAATTATCCACCCCAGCGACTATTGTCTGTTCAGAATTCTTAAATCTAACCTCCATGGGAAGAAGAATTATGAAATTATTTTATATTTAAAAATAAAATTATAACTGAAGATAGTTTTTGTTTTCATGTCCAAAAAAATTACAAAACTCATTGGATGTCCCTAGAATCAATAGGGGTGAGTGCGTAATATAATAAATTATGATATTTTAATGATGTTGCAGATCTAGTGTCTAAGATCAGCTAACTATAAACAGATGTATAAGGTTCCATAACAAGTAAAACACACAATAAGTATTTCTGTAACCCTCCCCACTTTCGGGGGAACTAAACATGTTTACCTGAAACTGCAGCAATCAGTAGATGACATTTATTACATAAGCATTCAGTCAAATGAATAACAATTTTAGATTTTAATTACATAATCATAATTAATTTTATTTATATATACACACACACATGCATAACAATTATTTACATAAAGAAATCAATGCATGAAAAAAAACATGCCTTCTAATTTTTGGCATCTATCTTTAGCAAACACACCAGAATCAACTAGAGATAGAAACTCTGATATATTTTGGTATAAATTTATATGATTTAGCTTATAGTACAATCCAATTCATGTTTCGGCAAACAGTCTAGAGTTGAAGCAACAGCTCGAATTAAGTAAGTCATGGTACCATAGCAGCCACTAGGAGCACTATCATAGAAATATTGACAGATACCCACAGCACCACCACAAGGAAAGTGTCTGCTTGACAATGGAGCTAAGCAGCAAAGAGTGGCATCTCCATTTACTTTTTGCTGTAAAATGAAATTGTAAAAATATATGAAATTATAATTACTTCAAATTATATATAAAAAAGAAAAGCTGTTTTCAGTATATTCAAAATTTTGGTTATTTAAGTTGAAATTATGGTTCCTCTTATACTTATTTTTTCTTAATACGCATATTATACTGCTAACTTAATGAGTGAAAATCGAACAAATATTCTTTGAAAATATCAGCACCCGTGTTAATGCGAATAATCCACTGTGCATGATATACAAAAGACTTGTGTGCAGTGCATACAGTATTCAGTAGTAGGCAAAACAAGCTTCAATGGATGGTGTGAAGTGCTCATAAGTGGTATTGCAGAAAACATATCACTAAATGAAAAAAAGAGAAGAGTAAAACATATGTTTAAGTCAGCAGGAGGGTGACAGCGGAGGAACTTGCCATACAATTTGAAAGAAGACATGAACATAGGTTATTATTATTAACCATATGGTGCAAGGAAGCCTGAGGCTTATGCTGCCCCGGCCAAAAAAAATTCCTGAGTTACTCATTCCTGTGTGTGAGAGAGAGAGAGAGATAGAGAGAGAGAGAGAGAGAGAGAGAGAGAGAGAGAGAGAGAGAGAGAGAGAGAGAGAGAGAGAGAGAGAAGTAGAAAGGAATCACCAAGAAAGAGTAGAATGATGACATCCAGCGCTCAGGACCCTGGGCATGCCAAGTCCATACTCACCAGATTGTGATCCACTGGGGTGAAGGTTTTAGGAGGGAGGGAAGATGTTACCCAACACAGCATAACTACTGTATTGAGTACACTCGCTGTTTCTGTAGGCTAGCAAATTGATAGCAAAATATGTCCCCACACATCATTTTTATTTTATTTTTAGGCTATTATAGTTCCTCTTATACATATTTTTTTAATATGCACATTACATTGGTATATATGATTTTTTCTGATTGAAAACTATGAGCATAGATGGGATTATCAAAAACCAATGGAATATTTTTCAAACTGTCACCATTTTCAAAAAATGGCATTGCATCCAAATGATACAGAAATTATATTTCCTAATAATGAATGACGTGTTGTATGTGTTTTAATTGTTAATTTGTCATTAATATGTTATTATTATTATTAACCTAATATATTTTTTTCAAATAATAGAACATATTTGTCAGCAATCCTGAATCTTGCTATACCTTTGGAAATTTCCAAAATCAGAAAAAGACTTCTTAGATAACAATCAGGTTACAACACATTTTCTTGCACTTCTAGGCAAATGGAACAGTACAGATAAAGCTGATCACTGGATTAGAAAGACATGGCCAAAAAAAAAAAGGACTAACTGCAACCCGCAAGAAAAAAAAAAATGCCATGTATGAGCTGCTTTCTCTCCAAGGAAATTGCTTCTGTCATCACTGTTTTTGCACAACTGGCATACCTAATTACCATGTTGGAACTAAAGAAACAGTTTGTTCAGGCCACAGACAAAACAGGAGGCTGTTCTTGATCTAGTTTTAAAATTTCTTGAGATAAGTGATGTTGTTTTTTCTTGTACCACAAATCAGAGACCTGATGAAAGATGATAATTTTACAATTTCCACAGCTCATAAAGCAGTAGAGGCTTGGTTAGCATTCAACAGTGTTGTAAGTGACTTTTTTAAGCAATTATAAATCAAAGGACTATGAGAAGACTGTCAACAATGTTTGCTAGCTTCTAAAAAACCAAGTGCAACATGATTGTGAAGGTTCATTTTCTGCATAGTCACTCAATACTTTCCACAGAAAATAATGAGTGCAGTGAATGAAGAGCAGAGTAAATTGTTTCAAAATTTCCTCAGATAAGAGTGATTCTAAACTCTCTGATTGAACTACAAATTGGAGCATTGCTAATTGATAATTTTGCAATTTGGCATTCAAAGGTGTTGTAAAACACTTTTTTGGCATTTATATATCAGAGGATTATGAGAAGATTATCACAGTCTTCTATGACAATTTTCACTGTTTGTTCGTTTCAAAAAACTAAGTTGCAATCTAAGTGTGAAAGTTCATTTAGTGCATAGTCACTATGAATAGAACCTTAGTGCATCTTTGGTAAGAAGAGTCACAATCATAGCAAGAAATGTTGTATACCAGGTCATTTATTTGTGCTGCAAAAGAGGAAAGGACTGAGCAATTGTTCAGGTCACAATCTTAAATTTGGTATCTTTATAAAGAATATGTTAAGCTGTTTGTGTCACTGTTCAATGTATGGGACAAAAATAAAGTATTTTCTGTTACTATTGTTGGCTGGTGTAGTTTTTTGTATCCTATCCTTAGCTTGTACCTTAATTCAGTTTGCTGTAGCAAGGGGGTAACCCCAGTTTAACAATCTGCTGGATAATATCTGTATTTCTGAGTCTAAAGCAGATTCCATCATTGAATATTTATAGGTATTGGGAAACTGATTCAAGACAATAGACCGTTTGTAAGTGAATGGGTGATAGCTGTTATAATGCAGAAACATACCGGTGTTTGTTGGTTTATGACAGATGTTAAATTGGATTTTACTCGAGTCCCGAGTAAATTTAGAAAATTTAATGATTTAGTGTCCATATTTTCACTTTCTAATATAAAATTGAGACTAGGATGAATATTAATTAAATGAATATGATTATTAAATGAATGTAAAATGTCCTGATAATAAAATACTGATAGTAGCACTTCCACGTCAGTGCTACTATCAAGTAATAACAAGAACACCACCTAAATACCTCCAACAGTATGCGATACAGGGTAAAAAAGCGTCAAATATATTTTATTAGAATACCAAGACTATATCGCACGATGTGGCAAGTGATAGTTGATTTATGCCTGAAATTTTATGATTTAAATTGACCCTGGCAAACTTCGGAACAATGTTGTTTTGAAGGCAATATAGCACTTGACCCCAATTCCCTTTTACCATACCAAATTTACCATATTTCTTTAAATATGGTAAATTTGGGCTGATATCTTAGTGTTAATTTGATATCTTAATTTTGCACCAAAATGTTTAAAAAATCCCTCATAATTGTGTGTATCAATAGGTTATGCCTGGAGCGTAAGGAAGTGAATGAAATAGTCAACAATAGTCAAGTTTAAAATCTGAATTTGATAGTATAAACCAGAGCTATGATACTCAATACATTCTGTGTTGCTTTCACTATTTGTAGAAGGAAGGAAAATAATTTTTCAAAACTTACATTATACATTTTTAAAATTTTTAAATATGTTCAACTGATTTTTTTAATCAATTTTGTGTTAATGTTATATTCGTTTTAATTTCTTGAGAGTATCATACAGAAATATTCTAAGTATCATATTGAGGTAAATTTCTCTTCTTCTACAAATATTGAAAGCAACGTAGAATGTATTGAGCATCATAGCTGTGGTTTATACTAGAAAATTTAAATGCATCTGCATTTATAAAATATGGATTGGCTTTGCAATTTTTTTTTAGCATTAGCACTAGTAAAGGCACACACACGATGCAAGAAATCAAGCTTTAGCATCAGCCAAAAACAAAAACCAAAACAAAACCACAAACCTTTTAATTTCACCCATCCACTCGCTTGTCTACTTCTGCCTTGAATCTATTTAAGCTATCAACTTCTAAGACAGATGGAAGTTTGTTCCGGCAACCAAGCAGATGTTGGCTAAAGACAAACTTCCAAACATTTATCCTACAACTGCCTTTCCTCAATTTGAATTTATGCCTTCTCAGGCGATTATTCTGAGCAAGAGGAAGAATCCCATCAGCACTGAGCATGCTCAAACCATTCAAGGCTTTATACACCTCATTCAGATCACCTCGCAGGTGCCTAGTCTCCAGACACTGTAATTTGCAAAACTTAAGTCTTTCTTCGTAAGAGCAATCTGTTATGTTGTTATGTTATTTGGTTTTTAGGAGCATTAGCAACTAAGGCCATATTGCTCCGGTGCGGTGGTCGTTCCCTGACCTTTCCGCATACTCCGTATTTGGTGGTGACGGGCTCGAACCCCGGTCTAATCAAGAAGCGTGTGCTACGCACTGGTGCTCCTTCCCACCTGCCTACGGAGGCGCGTAAGAGCAATCCTTTGTTCCATTCACTAATCTTGTGCCCTTCTCTGCGCTCGCTCCAGCAGCTCTACATCCTTCCTAAAATAAGGCTTCCAGAGCTGTATACAGTACTTAAGGTGTGGCCTGACATAATAGGGATAAGGATAATCACCTCCTTATCCCTGCTAAAAAAATTCCTGTATATATCATTGACAAGACACCATGAGCTACTCAATGTTAAACCTCAGCTGCCACCTTTCGGCCCATCTGCTCAACTTTTCTAGATCCTGTTGCAGCAGCGTATTGTCATTAGTGTCATTAACAACCCTATCAACCTTCGTATCATCTGCAAACTTGGACATTAAGCCTGATATACCATCATCAATATAATTTATAAATACAGAAAACAACAATGGACCCAACACTGAACCCTGAGGGACTCCATTAATAACATTAGTCCACAAAGAGTAGTATCCATTGATTACCACTCTCTGTCTTCTTCCACTCAACCATCCCTTTATCAATAGCAGCAATTTGCCTCCAGTGCCACACTGCTCCAATTTGTGCAGCAGTCTTCCATGTGCAACAGTATCAAAAGCCTTTCTAACTTTGATATCATATATCCAAATATATGATATCAAAGTTATTCACTGCATCCAATTCTTTTGTGACTACATCAATATCCAATCAAACTGGTCAGACAAGACTTTCCCTTAACAAAACCATGCTATAACTGAAGTCTTGTCTAGATGATCCTGCAGTGGTTCTTTAACCAGTTTCTTCATTATTTTCCCCAGAACAGAAGTTAAACTAACAGGTCTGTAATTACTTGTGTCATCCTTTGATCCTTTGTGAATTGGGGGTCACATTTGTACATCTCCAGTCCATGGGTCTCCAGTGCCTGAGTCCAAGGAAGCTCTCATAATTATGGCTAAGGGTTTGCTTACTTCCTTTTCTGCCTCCTTTAATATAACTGGATAGATCTCATCCACCCCCAGGTGCATTTCTTATGTTTATCTTTAACAATTTCTCTCCCACTTTGCTCTCAGTTATTACAAAATCATCTAGCCCAGTGGTCTCAAACTGGCGGCCCGCGGGTCGTATCCGGCCCCCGAAGCAATTTTACACTGCCTGCAAATACATTTCAATTATGTATTTGTTGTAAATACGGTGCTTACAGTTTTAGAGACATAGAGATATGGACTGAACTTATGTGTGCGACTGCTATTGAAGGAAAAAGAGATAGAATGAATAGGTTGGGGCTTTGTCTTTGTCACTGTATGCTTGTGAACAGTTTTTTCGCAGTTGAAAATTAATAAGTCTAAGAAAAGAACCCTATTGACCAATGAGCATCTACAATCCGTGATGAAGATAGTTTCTAGTAATTTTTCCCCAAGGCTACAAACTTTATCAGAATCGAAATGCCATCACGTGTCAATTTGTAGTAAGAAATAAAGAAGTTTATAATTATTTACATACAAACATATGTATTTTTTCTGTATGTGTCGAAGAAAAATTTAATAAATAAAAGAATGTTTTTTTTTTTTTTGTGGTAGTTATTGGCGCATCGGCTTCTGTGGCCATAGTGCACCTCCCAAGGTTTTTTGCAGTACTTTGATCCAAGCCCGAGGCAGGATTCGAACCAGCAACCTTTGGGTTGCTAGGCAGGCGCTTTACCCACCCGGCTAGCCCGGTCGGCAATAAATAAAAGAAAGAGAATAGGTTGTCATTATTTATTCTCAAGTTTTGTCCCACTTGGAAAGTTTTCATAATTTGTTTATTTTTAGTTGTTAAAAGTAAGTTATTTAGTGGTTAATTCAACATATTAGAATTATTTGAAATAAAGGTCAGCCTGAAAATTTAATATTTAGCTGTGGATACGTTTGAATTACAAAGTGTAACCAACGGAAATTTCTTGCAGGTACCAATCTTTAGATTTCAGATAGAAAATAAATATAAATTTGAATTTTTTACTTTCGTTATTATTATTATTGTTTATGTATGTTTTTATAAATATTTAGTAAGTGATTGGGCATCTAAAGAAAATAGAAAAGAAAATTTAACCGAAAGAAAGAGTCTCATAATTTTAGCCAGGGAGAGAAGGAGAAAAATATAAGTTTGAGAAATAAAAAGTAAGTATAGAGAAAAACATTGTAGAAAATACAACTGAACATTATTGAAATAAATTTTCAATTAAACCATGTTCGAGGCAAATTAAATTTTAAAAGTAAAATTTCCAAACTTATTATAAACTTACACGCAACACACCACACACACGCGTCACACCAGGTTATAAAGGGATGGTATCCATACATTAGGGGTAAGTACGGTGCAATATATATATATATTCACTCTCATTTTGTTAAAAAAAAATTCCAGCCTGTCAGCTGCTTTCAGATTGTGCATTCCGCCTGCATGCAATTTGAATGAGACCACTGATCTAGCTCACTGTCAAAGTTTAATTCACCTCTGGCATTCCCCCCTCCCTGAATAACTCCTCATGTGTTAATGTAGATGAAAAATACTCATTTAGTTTGTTAGCTACCTGAGCAGGATCATCAACAGCTGAACCATCAATATCCTGTGGACCAATATGATTCATCCCCTTTCTTCTAGAGTTTACATAAGTAAAGAACTCTTTGCTGTTTTCTTTGCATTCTTTGCCAAAGGTTTCTCGTAATCTGCTTTTGCCTACCTAACCTCCTTTGTGACTTTGTTACAGACCATCTTATACCTATCATAAGCTTTCATGTCACCCATTAATTTATATGTATCCCATGTATTTTTCTTCTCTGCCACAGGTCTCATTAGTTCATCTGACATCCATTTAGGCCTAAATCTTGAACAATATTTCTTAGTTGGTGTGAAAAGCCTAGTAGCTTCCAACATTAATTCTTTAAATGCTTTCCATTTTGAATTTGCTGTTAGTAATATATCATTAGTTGGCTTTAGAATAGAATTTAAATATATAGAATTTAAATACTGTATAGAATTTAAATACTGTCTCAGACCTCCATAGTCGCCTTTATGAAAGCAAAAATCGTTCCTTTTACTCCTGATGGTAGTTACCTCTGAGTAAATCCCACTTCAGCACACTGTGATCACTGCCACCTAGTGGTTCCTTTATCTGCAGATTCTTAATGCATGAAGAATCACTACTGATAATCAGATCACGAGTATTACTCCCTCTAGTTGCCTCCTGAACATGATGCTATAGAAAACAATCATCCAATAAATCCATAAAAGCCTTGCTAGTGTGTGAGTGACCAACCCACAAATTCCAGTCAATGTCTTACAAAGAAAGGCTTAAGTTTTGCAAATTACAGTGTCTAGAGAATAGGCACCTGGGAGGTGATCTGATTGAGGTGTATAAAGCCTTGAATGGTTTGAGCAAGCTCAATGCTGACGGGATTCTTCCTCTTGCTCAGAATATTGCCTGAAAGGGCATAAATTCAAATTGAGGAAGGACGGTTGTAGGATAGATGTGCGGAAGTTTGCCTTTAGCCAGCGGGTGGTTGATTGATGGAACAAACTTCCATCTGTCATTATAGAAGTTGATAGCTTAAATAGATTCAAAGCAGAACTTGACAAACATTTGGAGCGAGTGGATGGGTGAAATAAGGGTTTTTTTTTGGCTGGTGCTATATAAGCTTGCTTTCTTGCATCATGTGCCTTTGCTAATGCTAATATCTGGGAAATTAAAATCCCCAATTTATAAGACACTCTGATTTACTGGCCCACTATTTCTTTGTACAGTTGTTTATTATACTCATCAGAGTCATTAGGCCTATAACACACTCCTACTCTCAATTTTGCTTTCCCAGTGCTTATGTCACACCAAACTGAATCGACACTGCACTGTCCAGCCATGTCGGCTGGATGTACATCCTTGGATTTTATATGTTTCTTAACTAATCACATAACCCCTACTCCCTTCCTATCCTGTGTACTCCCCAAATTCCATTTCTGCATTCCTCATATATCTGCGTGACACTATGTCTCTGATATCCCAACAATATCTGCCTTTGATGTTTTGACCAACACCTCAAATTCATCAAATTTATTTACTAAACTCATAGCATTGCCGTACATGCAAATGTATATGCACCTGTTCCTATTCTTAGCTATCCTAACACAGCCCATGTGTTTACTTGTACCGCAATGACTACCAGTAGTCTCTGAAATCCCCTGCATCTTGTTTTCCATTTTGAATGCATTTGCCAGACAACTCAAATGGCAAGCGCACTCCATATTTTCGAAAGGTGCGTGAGTAAAAGAGTGCCTGATAATGTTACATATTATGCACAACAAAAGTTCAGAATCATGTTATTTTGGATAAATCAATTTAATAAGATTCACATTTTAAGTGCTAGTTTTATTCACTTTTGTCAGTTGTCTGTTTTAGTCTTTAATGTCATTTGGTAAATGTTGATCTGTTTAGATTTAATGTATTAGGTAAAAATAACTTCAAAGTTAACTTACCTAAGAGCTGTATTGCTAGTTTGAGTTGATTGACAAATAATACTATATCTTTCAACATTTTATATTATATTACTTTTCACAAATTTAGCTGACAATTATTATTATTATTTGACATATAGTACAAGGAAGCCTGAGGCTTATGCTGTACCAGGCAAGAGAGAGAGAGAGAGTATCAGAAGTAAAAGGGAATCACCACCAAGAAAGAGAAGAATGATAATATCCAGCTCAGGACCCTGGGTGTGCCAAGCCCATACTCACCAGACGTGAGCCCCTGGAATTGAAAGTATGATTACAAAGAATGTCTGATGAAATGACCTAAGCATAATTAACACAAATAAATTTATAATATAGATATTAAAAATTTACAACTGCTGCCACTAATAGCTAATAGCTCAAAATTAAAAAATATCCAAACACATATAAAATTTTATTTAAACTAGCTGATAATTCAATAATACTGAATGGTAACTGGTTAATAAAGCTGGGGATAATTGATCCCCACATTTATTTTATTGATGTAAATAACAGTGAAAGAAATAAATATTAATCCATAAAACTTTTCTACTCTTTTCCCCTCTTCAGGAACTTAAGATGGTCATCACCCACAATTAGCAGTTAGCCTTGAGCAAGAAACTTACAACTATAGGAACCAGAAAGTAAGCTTTGCATGCTATAATAATTAATTATATATAATAAAGCCAGTATATTTACCTGGTCCTCCAGAAAAATGTGATTAGCTTTGTGTACCAAATGTCCTACTTGTATTATATCACCAAGATATGGTACAGCATCATGCTCAATTAAAAGTGTAAGAACCATTAGTGCTTCTACCATTAATTGGCGATATTCAGGTTGAGGAATGCTATTTAAAACATGTTCCACTTCAAGGGCGAATTTTAATTCTCCAGGGGTCATCTAATAAGAGTAAACAGAGCAGTAGATTAATCTTCAGCAATTTTTACATGGAAGTTTTAATAGTTTCACAACCTTGACAATGTTGGGTTTGTTATTTGGTTTTTAGGAGCATTAGCAACTAAGGCCATATTGCTCCGAGAATATGTGGTGGTCATTCCCTGACCTTTCCGCATCCGCCATATTTGGTGGTCTAATCAAGATCCCGGTCTAATCAAGAAGCGTGTGCTATGCACTGCCGCTCCTGCCCACCTGGCTACGGAGGTGCCCAACCTTGACAAGAATTGATTGTTTGTTGTTTTATGGTACATGGCATCTAAGGCCACAAAAACTGATAAACTTCTCAACAGACACCAAATGTATGGAGTTGCTTCCTGTTTGTCTCTACTTAAAAAAAATGCAGTAAATTTTATATTGCAGACTGTTGCCAAACTGGAAGCATGTTTCTTTACAGAGGCTGTTAAAACATGTCACGGTTCATAGTGGTTACACAATAATAATTAAAAAAAAAAAAAAAACATATATGTAATAAGCACCCAGGACAAAATGTTAGTTACCTGTGTAATTCTTTAATTCATAATGTGTAACCCCTCTGTTAGCATAGATCACTTTATAAATTCTCATTGGTAGAGATAGAATCTTTATAAATAGTTTATATTTAGTACCAGTAGTGGCAAATGATAAAGAAAGCAAGCTTATATAGCATCAGCAAAAAAAAAAAAAAAACCTTTCCACATCACCTGTCCATCTTCTTCAGCAGTTTTTCTTGTTTTTACCTGAATTTCTTCAAACTATCCACTTCCATAACAACAGATGAAAGTTTGTTTCAACAATCAACCACCCACTGGTTGAAGTAAAACTTCCACGCACTTATATTGCAAAAATCCTTCCTCAGTTTGAATTAATGTCCCCCTCATGTGTAATTTGAGAAAGTGAAAAAAAATCCCATCAGCACTGAGCTTGCTAGATCCATTCAAGGCCTTAAACACCTCGATCAGATTATCGATCATATCACTCACACATGAGATGCCTAGATTCAAGACTAGGCTATAGACGGGAGAGCTGTAGATGTCCTATCAGCACTGAGCTTGCTTGATCCATTCAGAGTCTTAAACATCATAATCAGATTACCTGTAATCAATCCAATTACATCAATCACCTGCAAGATGCCTAGATTCAAGACTGGGCTGTAGATGAGACTAGGCACCTGCAAGGTGATCTGATCACCTGCAGGTGCCTAGTCTCCACAATCAGATCTCATTAATATCATTGCCCTCCCCTGCATTCGTTCCACAGCTAAAATAAAGCCAACAGACCTGTATACAATATTCAAGATGTGGCCTGCCCATTGCTTTTTAGCATGGGATAGTCACCATGGGACAGTAATGGAGAAATCACTTAACTGTAAACTCTTAAACTATCTAGAAACCTTCCGTCTGACCAATGATCGTCAGTATGAATTCCATCAGTGTCGATCCACAGGTGATATTCTGGCCTATGTTACCAATTTATGGACAAATTCAATGGAAAAGTTCGGTGAAACACAAGCATTTGCTCTTGACATCTCAATGGCTTTCGATCGTGTTTGGCATAAGGATCTTTTAAACAAGCTTCCATCTTATGGTTTGCCAACTGTTCTTTGTAATTGGTTATCTCTGATCAATCACGGAGGGTGATGGTAGATGGCTGTCTTCTCACTTCTCCACTAATGCTGGTATTTCCCAAGGTTTAGTTCTTTACTCCACTCTTTTCCTCTTGTATATTAATGACCTTCTTACATTGACTGAAAATCCTATCC
Source organism: Mastigoproctus giganteus (assembly GCF_048544385.1). Taxonomy (NCBI): domain Eukaryota; kingdom Metazoa; phylum Arthropoda; class Arachnida; order Uropygi; family Thelyphonidae; genus Mastigoproctus; species Mastigoproctus giganteus. The sequence goes on along the minus strand of NC_143585.1, from coordinate 59,023,867 downwards.
ATAGTTTTGCCGATGATAGCACATTGCATTCCACTTTCCATTTTGAAAACCTTGCCCTGCTCAATCAGCTTCAAATTCTCGAATATCCGCTACCAATTCCTTAAATGCCGATCTCCAGGTAATTGTCCAGTCGGGCAAAGACAACTTAGTTGATTTCAATCCTTCTAAAACTCAGTCCTATCTTATATCTCGCAAAAAGGTTTCATTGCTCCTATGCTTATCCTTGGTGAAACTCTGATTTCTAGGCAAAATGATATACAGCAAAACCCTGCACAGCACTGATAATTGGTACCAAAACTTTTCTGTGTTATGTGAAACCATGCTGATTGAGGTATAATTATAATGGGTTTTAATTGAATGTGTAACAGAGAAACGGTCGCTACACAAATTATAATAAATCTATAAACAATTTGCGCTTGATACCAATTAAAAGAATTTGAAATAAAAAATATTGGAAAAATTTTATTAATGAAAAGGTAACATAATGAGAGATGAGAAAAAAGCTTTATGGTTTATTTGAGTATTTCAATAATGAAGTCTGGTGAAGTTGTCTCTTCTTTTTCTCAGCATACAAGTCTTTGTAGCATCGAATCCCATCTTGTAAAATTTGCCATATCTTGATGCTACGTTCAACATTCGGATTTCCATTCATAATTGCCTCACAGGCCATGTCAACCCTCCCTCGCAAAACTTACTCCAATTCTTCTGCTGAAAGTTCTTTTGTTGCAACTTCAGTGTTATCCACTTGTTTTCCTCTTTATCATATGCAGTGTGCTCATCAATTTCAGTGAGAGTTTCACCATCTAAGTCATATGCATGTGAGTCAATGCAGTCATCACGCTGGCAGTGTCGAAAGTTTTGAATCCCAAGTCTTTTCTGATCTTCACAATGTCTTTGGCAATTGTCTGAACTTGTGGTTCACAACCAGTGAAAACCAGCCAAATGGGGCAAAACATGCTGCCAAACAGAACGCATGTTGTTGGTAGTGATTTCTAGCCAAGATACAGATATATTTTCAATTGCATGCCTGATGTTATAGTTATAATTTTTCGAAAATGTTTGTAAAGATCATGATCCCACTCCTGTTGAAGCTTCAATTGCTTGGGAAAAAGTTAGCTGCAGATAACATGCCTTGAATGTGGCAATTACACCTTGATCCATTGATTGTAAGAGAGACATTGTGTTAGGTGAAGAAAGCATATTTTTATATTTTCATTGAGATCAGAAATTTCAGGTGGATGGCCTGGTGCATTGTCTAAAAGCATCAAAATTTTGAACTCCATCCTAACGTTCAACCGTCGGACAAAAATAATTTGTGAACCTTCTGTAAACAATTCTCTTGTAATCCATGCTTTCTTATTGGATTGCCAAATTATGGACAATGCACTTTTTACACAACCCTTTAGAGCTGTTGGGTTTTCTGCTCTGAACATGAGTAGAGGCTTCAATATAAAATCTCCAGATGAGTTTCCACCCAATAAAAGTGTTAAACGATCTTTTGATGCTTTATATCCAGGTTGGGCCTTTTCATTTTCAGCTGAAAAAGTTCGTGAGGGCATATTTGTTCAGAACAGTCCAGTTTCATCGACGTTGAAAATTTTTCGTTCTTGTAGCCCCCTTCTTAAATGATGTCTTTCGATTCACTGGGAAATCTTGCAGTAGCAACTTTGTTTGCACTTTCACCCGAGATACGAACATTGTGAAGCCCAATGCAGTTTTTAAATCGGAAAAACCAACCACAACTGGTTGTAAACATTTCTTTAGCCTCCTCCTCTTAATTTTCTTCTTTTTCCTTAAGTGTGTTATAAAGGCTCGTGGCTTTCGCTTGAATGATGTTTTGACTCAAAGGAATTCTCTTTTTATTACAATCTTCTCTCCATATTAATAAAAGACGTTCCATATTAATCAATAGCAAAATGCATTGCTTAGTTATCACTTTCATCATGTAAGATGTTGTAGACCTTCCTTGCTCTTTAACCTGATCCTTCTTTTAAATAATCGTTCACACTGATGTTTCATTCATTCCATTTTCCTGCACGATTTTAGCATATGATGCACCACCTTCATGGCACTTGATAATATCAAGTTTTTTTCCTAATGTAAGCCATTTACGTTTAGTAGCTCCACCGCTTTAATTACTTTTCCTTTTTTGACTCATTGGTTCATATTTAAAGGGGTAAAAAATAAGTTGCGAAATAAAGTTTAAAAAGCTATCACCCTGTCTCATCAGGATGGAACACTGAACACTGTTGCACACTGCTGCTGACTGCCCGAGGAGAGCTATTGGCACATGTGCATGTGAGACAATAGAGTTGGCACTGCAGCATATATGTAAGCGTACCTAGGCTGCGGCATATAATTATGTAGAGTACGTGTCTAGGCTATTAGTGTAAATTTTCGACTTAAATTTAGTCATAAAGTTTATTGCTTCCTCTGAAAACTAATAAATTTATTATAAGTTAAGATACAAAAATATAAATAAACAGGAGCTTTCGGGGTGATGGAACATTATAGTCATAAAGCAATAAATTTTATGACTATTATGGAACCTGATACCAAAGGCCTTTTCACAGACTTAAACTTAATTGAAAACCATGTTATAGTGAAACCCGTGCTGTTTCAAGCCATGCTAAGCGAGGTATTGCTGTATCTCTCTTGGGGATTACCCTGACTTCTAATCTCTCTTGGCACAAGCACATTACAAATATTGCTTCCTCTGCATCTAAAAAACTTGGTTTTCTCTTTCGCTCTCGGTGTATTGTCGAGGCCACGTTATGTCAAGAATCTGTGTATATTATTACCATTTGTATGCCATATCCAAAAATTTCATTATTTCATACAGTATGTCCCCCCCTTGAACGAAGAGAGAGGGGGTTGGAAGAAGATCCTGAGTTAACTGAAGTTTTTTATTCTACAGGAATTAAAATAATGCAGATTAATGGACAACGATCGAGATTGGTAGCGGACGAGATTAGGAAGATTAGTGAGGATTTTCAAATTGATTTGGTGGCAATACAGGAACCTTATTGGGCTAGAGTTCCAGGTGAGCAAACATCTAGAATATTTGGTTATCCCTTAACGTCACGAATAATACAACCGGTGCAGGAAGAGCCTAAAACTGGAATTGTGGTCAATAATAGAGATCTAGACGTGTTGGTTGTTCATAGGTTATGTAACCAGTTCGCTACATGTGTTATGGTGGCCTCGGCAAATGTTCAATTCTATTTTATATCTCTGTATTGTGCTCCTTCAATGGACTTTAATAATTGCGTGGATTATTTAGAGTATGTGTTGCTCATTTTAAGACCTAAACAAGTGATTATTTCGACAGACGCTAATGCAAAGTCTCCATTGTGGTATAGTGCAACATCTGACATGAGAGGTTTATTGCTGGAAGAGTTTTTATCGAGCCATAATTTATTTGTAATGAACAAGTCAAATCAACTCTCTACTTTCTGTGGACCAATGGGTGAATCTAATATTGATTTAACTATAACAACTTCTGGTATTAGACATTGTATTTGTAACTGGAAGGTAATGCCTGATTGGACATCAAGTGATCATCGAGCCATATTGTTTTATGTGAAGAATGTGCCGGATTTAACTGGTACTCAAGATCGGATACCACACATTGTTCGGTTTTCGTTGAAATCATTTGATTGGTCCATGTATGAAGCTTCTATTCTTCGGGACTTTTCCTCGGATAAACAACAACAGATAGTTCGTGAATCTGCAATATATTTAGCTAATACTATAGAGGATTCAATAGTAAGAGCGGCATATAAGTCAGGTAGGAAGAAGGTTATTAAACTAAAATCCTGCCCATGGTGGACAAACGAACTGACTGTCTTACGACGGGCTGTATATCGAGCTAGGAGACAGTACCAGCGACATCGGAATTGGGGTCATTCTGAGGTAGTTAGATTGCATGACAATTATGTATCTCTTAAAAATAATTACAAGAGAACCATGGCAACTCGGAAGAGAGAAACCTGGCAATTGTTTGTAAAACAATCGGGGAGAAACGATCCCTGGGGTTTGCTATATAAGTTGTCAAGAGATAAACTGAGAAGTTTGGAGGTATTTAATACAATTCAAGAGGATTCTACTGAGACTATTGGCTGGGAGGATTCAGTAGATGCAATATTAACCAGGCTGTTCCCGGTTGACGATCCCATCTTAGACTCACAGTGCCAATTCGAACTGCGGAGAAAAAATCAATTTTATGTAGCTAGAGGCAATACCATGGCGTTTACAATAGATGAACTAGCAGGGGTGTTAAAGAAACTTAATTTTGCAAAATGTCCAGGAATAGATTTGATTGAGAACGCATTTATAGTGAGGTTTTTTAAGTTAATACCTAACATGTTACTTTTGTTATATAATAAGTGCCTAGAGGAAGGACTGTTTCCATTGAAATGGAAGATTGCTTTATTGAGGCTAATTAGGAAGCCTGGGAAACCTTTAATTGAGCCTAAGTCGTACCGTCCAATTGCTTTGTTGGCTAATCTGGGGAAAGTGTTAGAGAGGTTAATGGCAATACGTTTACAAGAATTGTTAGAACGCCATGACATGATTACACCTAATCAGTATGGTTTTACACCGGGGAAATCGTGCGAGGATGCTCTTCTGGACTTTCATACATACATTTCAAACTCTGATTCAAAATATGAACTCGCTATATATATAGATTTTGAAGGTGCGTTTGACTCAGTATGGTGGGAGGCAGCTCTTTCTCAACTGTGTCGTGCTGAGTGTTCTAAGCAGTTATACAGTCTGTTCAGGAGTTATTTTTCTGAGAGATATGTGACTGTAAGGTCTAAACATTTTCTCCTTCAAAGACAAATCACGCGAGGTTGCCCTCAGGGCTCTGTATTAGGTCCTTCTATTTGGAATTTAGTGTTACAGAACTGGCTGGTTCGACCACAAGTAAATTGTCACGTGATAGCTTTTGCTGATGATGTCACATTAATTGTGGCAGGTCGATCACGACACGATTTGGAGCAAAATGCAAACCGTGTAATAAATGATATTAATACCTGGGCACAAGGATTTAAGCTTACCATTAGCCCCCAAAAGACCAAAATGATGCTTTTTAAAACCAAACTTGATTTGGGACGACCGCCGCAAATAAAATTAAATGGGAGACAGTTGACTATGGTTTCTGAAACTAAATACTTGGGGCTCATTATTGATCACAAGTTGTCTTATTATGCGCATATAACACATCTACATAGCAAGATTAGGAAATTTGCCGGCTATATTATAAGAGTATCAAGAGGAGATTGGGGTGTGTCCAATAAAACTTTATTTTTATATTATAAGGTGGTGTTTCTGCCTATGGTTACATATGCAGCGGGAGTTTGGTCTCACAGAGTGGCTCTTGTTAGATTTCAGGCTAAATTAAACTCACTACAAAGAACGATGCTTCTCAGTATATTAAGGGTATGTAGAACTGTAGCTACGACTGCACTTCAAGTGATGGCTGGGGCAGTCCCTTTGGATTTGTTCGTGGCTTATCGAGGGCTGTGCTATGGCATTAAGAAGAAAATATCTACTAGACTTGTTGGCATAGAAGTTGACATAAATTCTGATATTAAGAGGGAGAAGAGAAGATGTTTAAATGAGATTGTTAACTTGTGGCAAACAAGATGGGACACTGTATCTACTGGTCGAGTGACAAAGAAATTTATTCCGGATGTTACCTTTTTAAGTGACAGAACAGTTCGAAGTTGGTTTACGCCAAGTTTACAAACATCATTTTTACTAACAGGTCACGGCTCGATGAAAGCGAAATTATTTCAGTTGGGTCTTTCGGATACAGATCTCTGTTTTTGTGGTGAGAGTGAAAGTTGGCACCATATATTATATGTGTGTACAATTTACGATAATGTCAGGGAAATAATCAGGGAAATCATTGCTGAAAATGAGTTAGGTCGGGAAGAGGTGCTTGTATCTAATAGGAGTGCATTTCAATTATTCCAGGATTTTGCAAAGGGAGCCTTTGAACTGAGGAAACGCCTGTTAAACAGTTGAACCAGAATAGTGTGTTGAAAAGAATATTGAAGTGGGTCCAGAATGCCCAAGAGACTATTGGTGATGATGAGGAGGATTTTATTTATTTATTATTATTTTTTTTTTATTATTTTTTTAATTTATTTATTTATTTATTTATTTTTTTTTTTTTATTTATTTTTTATTTTTTTTTTTATTATTATTTATTATTATTTTTTTTTTATTTTATTTATTTATTTTTTATTATTATTTTATATATATATATATATATATACACGTGTGTTATTTATTATTATTATTATTTTTTTTTTTTTTTTTTTTTTTTTTAAGCTCTGGATTGGGCCCCCAGAGGGTTTTTTTTTTTTTTTTTTTTTTTTTTGTTGTCTCATAACCTGAGACCTTATGCGTCCCATCTACTGGAACTGGCCCACCTTCCCGTGGTGTGGACGAGTATCTAGAAGCAGCCTTCCTGGTGATAGCTGCTTCTCGGTAGCTAAGAGGTCAGCATAACACAACAACATAACATGCATTAAACTACACGAACATTGCACTACTACACGCTGGCCTGTTTTGCAGAGTCTGTTCAACGTACAAAGAAACGAGGTGGATTTGAACGGACGTTCTAGGAGCCACCCTACCTATACACACAAAAAAAAAAAAAAAAAAAAAAAAAGTATGTCCCCCCCTACTATTTATTACTACTGAATACACCATGAATTGTAAAATAATAAAGTAAGCTTATCTGTGAAAAGATCTACACCTTCCAAACGCTTCCTAGTTCATTTCGCAAATATATGATGTGGTCTCAATTCTAATCTCAACGATGTCTATTTCCATTTGCAGTCTGGAAACCCGATGTACTTTTTCTGACAGAATCTCAGTTATTGGTTGATTCAACTACTGCTCATCTCAGTTGCCCAAATTTTTTGTTATATGATTCTTTTCGCCTCAAAGGTGGTAATTGTGCATACGTCCATTCTGATATTCCCTGTCAGAGACTTGATAATTTGGAATCTCCTCTTTTTGATCTTCTCTGGCTTAAAATCTCTCTACATAATTCGGTCAAATTCATCTGTTGTCTCTACCATTCTCCCAAATCCACTAATCACTTGGAGCTCTTTGACTTCCTCTCTTTGCAACTTGATTTTCTCCAGTACAACTTTCCTAATTGTGAGGTAATTTTCCTTGGTGATTTTAATGTTCACAACTCCAGCTGGCTTCCGTTTTCTAGTCACACTGACCCAGCTGGTCGAGATGCTGAGGCTTTTGCAATTACTAATAACCTTGCACAGATTGTTCATTTACCTACAAAAATAGCAGACAATCCTAACCATACAGCCAACAGGCTTGATCTTTTTCTCACAAACAACCCTTCTAAGTACACGGTTGAAGTGAGTGGTCCTTTAGGTACCTCAGATCACAACTTGGTGATTGTCTCTTCTCCAATGGAGACTTTATATCATGGCTATTCCCAACATCGTATTCTTTGGCATTACAAGAATGCAAAATGGGATGACCTGCGAGATTTATTTTCTTCTTTTCTTGGTCGGACTACTGTTTCAAAACTTCTGAGGTCAACATTTGCTCAGCATCGTGTCAGTGAAATTATTCTTGTATGAATGGAATCCTTTATTCCACACTCCACTTTAAAATCTCGTCCTTTATCTAAACTTGGTTTTCCAACAAATGTGCTAAGGCTGTTCAAGAGAAGAATGTTGCATATTGTAATTGGCTTGTTTCCAATTCCTCAGTTTCATTTTCTGCCTACACCAAAGTGCACAACAATTGTAAAGCAGTTATTAATCAGTCCAAACTAGAGTTTGAACAGGCTAAGAGTAGAAAACTTGCTTCTTGCCCTAATGGTAGCCGAGCATTCTGGTCTCTTGCCAAAGCTATTGGCTGCAACTTTTGCCCATCTCTGCTCCCACCTCTGTCCAAACCAGATGATTCTGTTGTCACTTCAGCCAAGGAAAAACAGCTGTTCACTCTGTACAAATCACAGTCATAAGCCTTGCAAGGAAATTTGATGTATCTGCTCAAATATGATTTGATATCATCTTAGATATCATCTTTTAAGGGCACAAAAGGTGATATAGTTGTACACGTTGGCACTAATGATATCAAGAGTAGGAGACCGGCAGAATTGCTTAACAAGTACAGGTCACTGTTGAAAAAAAGCCGTGAAATAGGGTTGAATTTGAAAGTGTCTGCAATTCTGCCCAGACACGATAGGAGGGAGTATATGATGAGAGCCTTGTCGATCAATTCGGCCCTGGAAAGATTGTGCAAGGCTCAAGGGGTAGAATTTTTTTCAGCCTGGACTGTACTTGTTAACAGGAGAGATTGCTTCTACAGGGATGGGATACACTTAAATAGAAAGGGTGCAAGAATATTTGCTAATGCTATCGAGGCAGTGTTAGGTGGGTCGGAAAACTGCTAGCTTGGGGGGAGACCAAGACGAATAGATTAACAGTAGCCACTGGCAGAGGTGAAAGAGATTCTTGCACTGCTTCTATTGGAATGAGAAGCAGTGCAAGATCACTGCAGATCACATTAAAGAAGCACTGCAGGATCATTTAGACAAGACTTCTGTTATAGCTCGGACACAGCATGGTTTTGTTAGGGGGAAGTCTTGCCTGACCAATTTTATTGGATACTATGATGCAGTCACAAAGGAACTGGATGCAGGGAATAACTTTGATATTATATACTTGGATCTTAGAAAGGCTTTTGACACTGTTGCACATGGAAGACTGCTGCACAAATTGGAGCAGTGTGACATTGGAGGCAAATTGCTGCTGTGGATAAAGGGGTGGCTGAGGGGGAAAAGACAGAGAGTGGTAATCAATGGACACTGCTCGTCGTGGACTAATGTTATTAGTGGAGTCCCTCAGGGCTCAGTGTTGGGTCCATTATTGTTTTCTGTATTCAAAAATGATATTGATGATGGTATATCAAACTTAATGTCAAAGTTTGCAGATGATACAAAGGTAGGCAGGGTTGTCAAGGGCACTACTGACACTATGCTACTGCAACAGGATCTGGAAAGGTTAAGCAGATGGGCTGAGAGGTGGCAAATGAAGTTTAACATTGACAAATGTAAAGTACTACATATGGGAAACAGCAACCCCAGAGCAACGTATCAACTCTGTGGTACTACACTGACAGTGGTAGAGAATGAAAGGGACCTGGGGGTGGTTGTGCAGGCAGATATGAAGTTCTCTGAACAGTGCAGACGGGCTGCAAGAGTAGCTCATGGTGTATTGTCAATGATATATAGGAATTTTTCTAACAGGGATAAGGAGGTGATTATTCCCTTGTATAAGGCAACGGCCAGGCCACACCTAGAGTACTGTATACAGGTCTGGAGGCCTCATTTCAAGAAGGATGTAGAGCTGCTGGAACGAGTACAGAGAAGGGCAACAAGATTAGTGAATGGAACAAAGGGGTGCTCTTATGAAGAAAGGCTTAAGTTTTGCGAAATACAGTGTTTGGAGACTAGGCACTAGCGAGGTGATCTGATAGAGGTGTATAAAGCCTTGAATGGTTTGAGCATGCTCAATGCTGATGGGATTCTTCCTCTCGCTCAGAATAATCACCTGAGAGGGCATAAATTCAAATTGAGGAAAGACAGATGTAGGATAGACGTGCGGAAATTTGCCTTTAGCCAGCGGGTGGTTGGTTGGTGGAACAGACTTCCATCTCTTGTCGTGGAAGTTGATAGCCTAATAAGTTTAAGGTTCAGCTGGACAGGTATTTTGAACGAACAGAGGGGTGAAGTGGAAGTGGTTTCTTTTTTTTCTTTTTTTTTTTTTTGGCTGATGCTGCATAAGCTTGCTTTCTTGCATAAAATGCCTCTACTAATGCTAATGCTACTTGAATTGACAACTCTTGTTTGTATTTTTGATCTGCTGTGAATAATTTTGGGACCTTCATGCTGACATCATTTTAATGGTGAGAATCTCTCTTAGTATATGGTACACACATTCAGACGATATACCCAAAATGCTAGCAATGTATTGAACTGTCACTCGTCAATCACTCATCACCAGATCAGTGATTTTCCAGGCTCTCCCCTTCTCATTTAAATTCTGCTGTTCGCTTATTGACCATGGAATAGGAAGAGCTTCCTCCCCCAAAGTTGTAACCATATCCTCATGAATTGCCTTTGGTATTAGACTGTTTTTCCCAAATACTGGATGACTTCATGGTGACTTTTTTGTCCATCTTTCTTCAGTCACCCAACTTTGTTGACTCAGGACATGCAATTAAAAAAAGACATAACTGAAACTGCACGTAACTTGGTGGGTTATTATTTAAAGTGTTATACATTAAGTAAAGAAATTTTTAACTCTGTACCACTGTCCTTTCATACTCGGGCCACAAACTTCAAATGCCCCTCGTATTAATTTATTTTATACATACTGACTGGTTACGGGTTCTGACCAGGTATAATGAATAGAAATCTAGTGGTTATTTGATAAATGAGCTTGAAGTCTCTGTCAGTGCAGAGATTTCGGTTGCCAAGTGCACTGTGCTCATTTGGCAGTGGGAAATTTTGAACAAAAACCCAAGGTAAAATCCCATATATACAAGTAAAAGTTAAATATAAAAAAAAATCTAAATGTCTCATCAACAAGTATGCAAGTTATCCATTATTGTACTTTCTTTCTTCATAATTTTTCAGCAGTGAATCTGCTTTTGCTATTTGTAGAATTGGTCATATGGCCACCTGCAGATTTAGATTTTAGATGCAAAACACTATGAAAATATGCCAGTGGTTTAAAAAACAGTGTTGACTATGACAAACAATTATGGAATAACTGTAGAGAACTGATAGTGATGGCACTTAGTTGGATGAAGGTAGACTACACGAAAGACAGGCAATATGTAGGTAATGGATGGTCTGAATGACTGAGCTTAGTTCCAGGGAAGGAAAATATGTTATATAAGTCACTCATGCAGAAAATGTTGCTTTGGTTTCTTTTCATTATTAAATTGAGCCTAATGAAACACACTGTAAAAGCCATGAATAAGGATAATGATAAATTTTTATATTTATAGAATAAATTCCTGAAAATAAGTGAACAAAAAACCACAGAAATTAGAAATTAGAAAAAATGCAAGACAACACATCTGAACCATATAAAACCTAACTGAAAAAGCAGAATGAACTCTTTTAAAATGACAGCTGCCAATTTACAAAGCATCGTGAGAAAAGAAAATTGTGGTATTATTAATAAAGAAATGCTGAATGCTGTTAAAAATTTGGCTGCAATATGTCCTTAAAAATTCATTTTTCATTTGAACTTAAGTTTTCCCATCAGATCTGGCTGCTATCAGTAATGAACATGGCAAAATATTTCATCAAGACATATCTGATATGGAAAAGTGTAATCTAAATAAGCTGGCTGACTATTTCTGGATAGTAATCAGAAACTTCCTGAGTTCAGTTGTAAAAACAGAAAACTATGGACAAAAAAAAATAAAAAAATTTTTTTTTAAAATTACATTATTAATTATGATAAAATTATATTTGTATATAAATCTTTCATTTCCTTTCCCTTGAAAATGGTGGGTTGTTACAAAATTTTTAAGATTTGGTTTAAATTTGGCACTTTCAAATTTACTAAAGTAACCTAATTCTCTTTAAAGGAGAGAAGAAAAACATTTTTAATTTTGTTATTCAGTACAGTAAAATAATTTTTTTTTTTTTTTTTTTTGCTTACCATAAGTTTTAAACACGTAAAAGTAATAAAAATATAACTTATGTAACCAAGACAACCATTAAAATATTTGTATAGCAGCCTTTTACACTATACAACTAAATTAACTTTAAAAACTTATGATCTTTTAATAGGAACAAAAATTCAAAAATTTAGAACCATCAGAATTGATATTTTTATTTTATTTTGCCTAGAAATACATACTTACTTCTCGGGTGAGCTGTTGGGATAGCATTTTATCTTCAATTGAAATCCCCTGACACTGAAATTTCAAAAGTAGAATATAATAAATAAATCTTTGATATAGCTGTTATAAGTGCATTTTTTTTTTTTAATTATGGTCCTAATATTGATAAATAAAGTACACAACTCTGTATTCTAGGTAAAACTGATTTATTTGAAATTCAGAATTTGGAAGTGTTACATATAGAATCATATGCAGAAATTTAAAAAAGGGGAGGTTTTGACCTGTTAACACATTCAGTGGTCTGCTGCATATAAGCATTCAAAAAACACCCAAGCACTAAGTCATAATGCATATAGGCAGTCTTTCTTAAGTGGTCAATAAATGAGCAATGTAAAAGTAAAGGCATATGAAATTAACAACTTCTTGATTCCGTTGGCACACTAATGCCGACAGAACAGCATTATCTTGCTACCTCTGCTCTGCCAGATAGCGACTGGAAGGGGTCCGAGCAGTGTGTATGAGGGGAGCATTGTCGAGGCCACGTTATGTCAAGGATCTGGGTATATTCTTACCACATGTACGCCATATTCAAAAATTTCATTACTTCATACAGCATGTCCCACCCACTTTTTCTTACAATTGAATACACCATGAACTGTCAAACTAATAGAGCAAGCTTATCTGCGAAAAGATCTAAACCTCCCAAGCACTTCCTAATTCATTTCACAAATATACGTGGTCTCAATTCTAATCTCAACGATGTCCATTTCCACTTGCAGTCTGCCAAACCCCATGTACTTTTTCTGACAGAATCTCAGTTATTGGTTGATTCAATTACTGCTCATCTCAGATGCCCAAATTATTCGCTGTATGATTCCTTTCTCCCCAAAGGTGGTACTTGTGCATATGTCTGTTCTGATATTCCCTGTCAGAGACTTAGCAATTTGGAATCTCCTCTCTTTGATCTTCTCTGGCTTAAAATTTCTCTACCTCATTGTGTCAAATTCATCTGTTGTCTCTACCATTCTCCCAACTCCACTAATCACTTGAGCTCTTTGACTTCCTCCAGTCCAACTTTCCTAACAGTGAGGTAATTTTCCTTGGTGATTTTAATGTTCACAACTCTAGCTGGCTTCCGTTTTCTAGCCACACCTACCCAGCAGGTCGAGATGCTGAGGCTTTTGCAATTACTAATGACCTAGCACAGATTGTTCATTTACCTACAAGAATACCGGACAATCCTAATCATACAGCCAATACGCTTGATCTTTTTCTCACAAACAACCCTTCTAAGTACACGGTCGAAGTGAGAGGTCCTTTAGGCACTTCAGATCACAACTTGGTGATTGTCTCTTCTCCAATGGAACCTTTATCTCATGGCTATTCCCAACCTCGTGTTGTTTGGCATTACAAGAATGCAAAATGGGATGACCTGCGAGACTTCTTTTCTTCTTTTTCTTGGTCGGATTACTGTTTCGAAAGTTCTGATGTCAACGTTTGCTCAGATCTTGTCAGTGAAATTATTCTTGCAGGAATGGAATCCCTTATCCCACACTCCACTTTAAAATCTCGTCCTTTATCTAAACCTTGGTTTTCCAATAAATGTGCTAAGGCTGTCCAAGAGAAGAATGTTGCATATCATAATTGGCTTGTTTCTAATTCTTCAGTTTCATTTTCTGTTTACACCAAAGCTCGCAACAATTGTAAAGCAGTTATTAATCAGCCCAAACTAGAGTTTGAACAGGCTAAGAGTAGAAAACTTGCTTCTTGTCCTAATGGTAGCCGAGCATTCTGGTCTCTTGCCAAAGCTATTGGCCGCAACTTTTGCCCATCTCTGCTCCCACCTCTGTCCAAACCAGATGGTTTTGTTGTCACTTCAGCCAAGGATAAAGCTGACCTGCTAGCATCCCATTTTTCTTCCAGCTCATGTATTAATGATCTTGGTAAAACACCTCCTACTATTCCCAACACGCTCAATTCAATGCATCCAGTGGTCTTCCGCCAAAAGAATGTCAAAAGGATTTTGACGAATCTTGATGATAAGAAAGTTCCAGGTCCTGATGGTATTTCTCCACTGGAGAAATTGATGGTATTTCTCCACTAGAGATGAATCATTAATTAACCTAACTGCCCTCTTCTGAATGGAATCAAGAAGCCTGAGAGAGGTTTTGGGGGCACCACCCCAGATGTGGGAACAATATTCCATGGCAGGGCGGATTTCCTATTTATACAGAGTGAGCAGCTGTTTGGAAGAAAAGTAACGCTGAGAGCGAAAGAGAAAACCAAGTTTTTTAGATGCAGAGGAAGCAATATTTGTAATGTGCTTGTGCCAAGAGAGATTAGAAATCAGGGTAATCCCCAAGAGAGATATATCATTTTGCCTAGAAATCGGAGTGTCACTAAAGATAAGCATAAGAGCAGAAGAATCCTTTTTGCGAGATATAAGACAAGACTGAGTTTTAGAAGGGTTGAAATCAACTAAGTTGTCTTTGCCCCACTGGAGAATTACCTGAAGATCAGCATTTAAGGAATTGGTAGCAGATTTTCGAGAAGTTTAAGTTGATTGAGCAGGGCAAAGTTTTTCAAAATGGAAAGTGGAATGCAATGTGCTATCATCGGCAAAACTATGGATAGGATTTTCAGTCAATGGAAGAAGGTCATTAATACACAAGAGAAAAAGAGTGGGGGAAAGAACTGAACCATGGGGAACACCAGCATTAGTAGAGAATTTAGAAGACAGAGAGCCATCTACCATCACCCTCAGTGAGCGATCAGAGAGAAAACTGGATAACCAATTACAAAAAACAGTTGGCAAACCATAAGATGAAAGCTTGTTTAGAAGACCTTTATGCCAAACACGATCGAAAGCCTTTGAGATGTCAAGAGCAACTGCTTGTGTTTCACCAAACTTTTCCATTGAATTTGTCCATAAATGGGTAACTTAAGCCAGAATATCAACAGTGGATCGACACTGACAGTAAATTGATTTCTCCATTACTTTAGAAAGAGTAGAAGTAATTGTAATAGGATGATAATTGGATGGAAGGGACTTGTCACCCTTTTTAGGAAATGGCTGGATGTGAGCAAATTCCAAGCAGAAGGAAAATCACCTTTAGAGTAAGAAAGTGAAAAAACGCGGCAAAGAACAGGACTAAGTTCAGGAGCATGGGTATTATGAACAAGTGGAGAAATACCATCAGGACCTGGAACTTTCTTATCATCAAGATTCGTCAAAATCCTTCTGACATTCTTTTGGCGGAAGACCACTGGATGCATTGAATTGAACGTGTTGGGAATAGTAGGAGGTGTTTTACCAAGATCATTAATACATGAGTTGGAAGAGAAATGGGATGCTAGCAGGTCAGCTTTATCCATGGCTGAAGTGACAACAGAACCATCTAGTTTTGACAGAGGTGGGAGTAGAGATGGGAAAAAGTTGCAGCCAATAGCTTTGGCAAGAGACCAGAACGCTCGGCTACCATTAGGGCAAGAAGCAAGTTTTCTACTCTTAGCCTGTTCCAAATCTAGTTTGGAATCATTAATGACTGCTTTACAATTGTTGCGAGCTTTGGTGCAGGCAGAAAACGAAACTGAAGAATTGGAAACAAGCCAATTACGATATGCAACGTTTTTCTCTTGAACAGCCTTAGCACATTTACTGGAAAACCAAGGTTTAGATAAAGGATGAGATTTTAAAGTGGAGTGTGGAATAAAAGATTCCATTCTTACAAGAATAATTTCATTGACACGATTTGAGCAAACGTTGACATCAGATGTTTTGAAACAGTAGTCTGACCAAGGAAAAGAAGAAAAGAAAATTCGCAGGTTATCCCATTTTGCCTTCTTGTAATGCCAAACAATATGAGGTTGGGAATAGCCATGAGATAAAGGCTCCATTGGAGAAGAGACAATCACCAAGTTGTGATCTGAGGTACCTAAAGGACTACTCACTTCGACAGTGTACTTAGAAGGGTTGTTTGTGAGAAAAAGATCAAGCATGTTGGCTGTATGGTTAGGATTGTCCGGTATTCTTGTAGGTAAATGAACAGTCTGTGCAAGGTCATTAGAAATTGCAAAAGTCTCAGCATCTCAACCAGCTGGGTCGGTGTGACTAGAAAATGGAAGCCAGCTGGAGTTGAAATTCATTAAAATCACCAAGGAAAATCACCTCACTGTTAGGAAAGTTGGTTTGGAGAAAGTCAAGTTGCAAAGAGAGGAAGTCAAAGGGCTCTAAGTGATTAGTGGAGTTGGGAGAATGGTAGAGAAAGAGAGAGATTTGAAGCCAGAGAAGATCAAAGAGAGGAGATTCCAAATTACCAATTCTCTGACAGGAAATATGGGAATGGACATATGCACAAGTACCACCTTTGAGGCGAAAGGAATCATACAGTGAATAATTTGGGCAACTGAGATGAGCAATAGTTGAATTAACTGATAACTGAGATTCTTCAGAAAAAGTACATGAGGTTTGGCAGACTGCAAGTGGAAATGGACATTGTTGAGATTAGAATTGAAACCACGTATATTTTTTCGCAGATAAACTTACTCTATTAGTTTGACAAATCATGGTGTATTCAATAGTAAGGAAAAGTGGGGGGGGGGACACACGCTGTATGAAGTAATGGAATTTTTGGATATGGCATACACGTGGTAAGAATATACCCAGATTCTTGACATAATGTGTCCTGGACAATGCCCCCCACATATATACTACTCGGACTCCTTCCAGTCACTATTTGGCAGAGTAGAGGTAGCAAGATTGTACACTAGCTGATCCGGAAGCCTCCTAAAGAGTTACCAATAGGTTTGGTCCGGTGTACTAACTAGCGGCCACCCTGCAAATACAGTTTTAGAACTGTCCCCTCGAAATGTAAGGAAGATTGGATCTCGCCATGATGTCCATCCTAACTTCAAAAGTCATCAGTCAAACTGCATGATGGAAGAGATGGGGAAGGGTTAACCAGAACTTAGCTCTGGAGACTAAACATGGGTTCCACCACTTCAAGCCTCCAATAAGCAAAGTGGTGGTATTGTGCCTGTTGATGAGTCATGTGCCACCTAGTATTGCCTGGTAACACAGAGGGGTGGCATTTCTCCATGTAGTTTGGGCGCCACACCTCGATCCCTGCTTACTTGGTTCATACCTGGATGATCACCCACATTGGGCTTGTGCATGGAGGTTATACCCAGGATTACTAACGGTCCCACCATTCTGAAGGTGCAAGCAGAGGATTTGGCTGTCACAGACCGTCCGGACTTTGCCGAAATTGGGTCTACTTGACTTGAATATCACCCGAATATCAGTTCCATCAGCGTTTTAGACTCCTAAGTAGTCAGTACAGCTTGTCTGGCATATCAGAGAGAATGTCTGTGACATCCTCAAGGACTAATATTGACCAAGGTTAATGACAGAAATCAGGATATACTATTCCTATAATATCTAGAAAAACTAGGCACATCACAACAGATGCAATGGATATCATTGCTTATGAGGAAGGTGAGATGTGCCAATTTCCACTTTAAAAATAATGTGGTTAATTAGTAAGATATTTTGAGTATCATCTGTGTTATCTCTATGCTTCCTCAAAATCAGTATAATAAATGGTATTTGATGTTCTTTTATACAGGGTCATTGAAAAAAGGTGTCGTGATTTCCCTTTTAATTATCATCGGAAATATTTGATCGATTGCTGTGGTCATAGCAGCAAACAGTGTGGTAATTCACTAAGTTTTATTTGACACCTCAACAATGACCTTGGCTGCGCCATGAGTTTGTATAGAGTGACTCACATGTGCACTGCCTCAAGTCAGTGTCAGTAAGATGGCCGTGCAACAGAAAGTGCAGTGTGTACGCTGAATTTCAATACTGACATATGTCGGTATTGATGTTGCACTGTTATGACAGATTTAAATTCAGCGTATCACCACAACACACACTACACTTTCTGTTGCACGGCCACCTTATTGACATTGACTGAGGCAGTGCACATAGGAGAAATTTTACACACACCCACGGTGCAGCCAATGTCATTGTTGAGGTGTCAAATAAAACTTAGTGAGTTACCACACTGTTTTCTGCTATGATCACAGCAATCAATCAAATATTTCTGAAGATAATTAAAAGGGAAATCACAGACAGCTTTTTCGATGACCCATTATTTAAAAATAAAATAAAAAAGAGAAAAAACTAAAGAAAGATGATCTGAAAAATAAAGAACAAAACTAATAAATAATGATTAACTGAAGAAACCAAACATTAAGGGAATACTCCAGAAGAAAACTATTCAAATACATCATGCCAAATCTATATTCATTACATCTAAACATTATGAATGACCACTGAAATTCTTTACAAATTCTTACTCTTTCCAAGACAGACCAAATTCTGGGGTAGAAGCCACGAGGCACTCTGTTCAGAGCACCATCTAATCGCCTTCTTCTCAACCACTGACCTTGTCGATCGCTTTCAAAACTAATTTCATCAGTTGATGTCTCTTTACCAACAAAGCTGTCAACAACACTCTTCTGAAATCCACAAATATAAATTATTATTATTTTTTACTAATGAAATGTGAGAGTCTTAGAAACAGATTTTTAAAAATATTTTTATTTTATTTTCCCATATATAAAGCAATTAAAATGTGAATGCACTTGAAATATTTATTTATTGATTACATAATACATTACAGTAGCGACTTCATTTTGGAAATTTCTTATTTATTCTGAATTTAAACTTTTTTTTTTTTTTTTTTTCAGTTGTTTCATGTTTTATCTAACAAATATTAATTTTTTGAAGTCTACAATATATTCAAAGTTGACATTTACACTATTATTTCAAAAAAATTACTATTTAATGAAATGTACACAATTTTCGATCAATATATGTCACAATATGGTGAACTCTAAAATCTGAATTTTAAAATTTTTCAGATTTTAGAGAGGTAAACCTAGTGGGAACAGCCTCTGTAGCTGAGTGGTCAGAGCGGGAGTGCAATAGCACAAGCTCTTAGAGTAGACCAGGGTTCAAGCCCCTGACTGCTAAATATGGTCGATCTGCCAACCCGCACTAGACCAGCGTGGCAGATTACGATCCAGTTTCCTCAACATGAACCATTGAGGAGGCTACCATCCTGCAGTGGTTTGATAATGGCTGCATTTTTTTTTTTTTTAAACCTAGTGGTTGAGCAGTTCTGGAGAAGCACATTTCAATAAATATCAGCACCAAAAACTGCAACTTATTTAATTTAATTACATAAGCATTTATAATGACTATTTTGTCCTTCATTCAGAAATAAAGGATAAGATAGTTATAAATGCTTACAGGCATGAATAAGTTCAGGATTTAAAGCACATGGATATTGCAATAGTCTTAACTCTTATAGCAGATCAAACTTTCTTTTGTAATGAGTTGCTCTGCTATTGCATTACTTTCAGACAGGTGACAAAAGATTAATTGGCAATTTGTTTAAAATATGAGACTGCTATGACTACAGTTTATTTCAGAGATAACTAGCCCCTCATCAGATAGCAGGTATTTGTTAGTGACAAAACAGACAGCTTCAGCTGTATTAAAAATTTGAAAACTCTGATTTCCTGTATGGCATCTCACATCAAACAACTTCTTTACCACTTTTTTCTCTGTGTGTTGTCATTAGAGATACTACCTACTACCTGATGAGACTACCTACTGCCTACTTCCCTCAGCATGAATTGTTGAGGAGGAGGTTTCCATCCTGCAGTGGGTTGATAATGGCTGCACTTTACTTTTACCTGATGAAAAACTTAGTATTAAGCAGACTGTCATAGCAGTCTCATCTTTTAAATAAATGGCCAATTAACCTATTGTTGAATCAATTGCTTGTAATAAGAGCAATATCAGGACAATTCACTGCAAGGACAAGTTGGTTTTGCTTTGAGAATAATGATCATCACATTATCTATGCAATTTAAATCCTGCTGGACGCAAAAACAGATTAAAGGACAAAGATAGTCCTGCAAGGATCTTATAAAGAAAGAAATGTCACTCTTTTGTGAATGCCTCTTAAAGAGAAATATTACTGTTGATATGAGTGCCAAATTGTTTTTTTAATATTTATTGATGATTTTATTTTATTTATTTATTTTTTTTTTGTAAAATGTATTGGATTTCAAAGTATTCCAGATTGTAACGTGTGGATTTTAGAGATTTTATTCTATTTTGTTTCTTTCACATAAGCATTTGAATGGCAGCAACATCATGATCACAGCTTGTTAGTGTCATGCCATTGCCAGTATTCATTCAGGTGCTGTTTATGTTTACTGATGCACTGCCACTATTACCGGAGGGTAAAGTTATTCTTAAAATATTTCAACCATTTTGTGTGTGACGTTTATAAAATGATGCCAAAGGCAATTATAAGAATTGACTGGTCACCTTCTAAGTTCAGCAAAGCAGTTACACCATAAGGAAGGTCACACACACACACATGAAGAAATAGCAAAAACCTTGGAGGTGGAGCTACGATGCTTAAAAGTAACTGTTTTTCAAATGTATCAAAAATTTAAATGTAACTATGTATTTTATTCTAACTATAATGAATGTAATTTAAATTTTGCTATTTAGAATTAAACCTAAACTTTTGGCCTGATGATGGGATTGCACAGTTGATCCAGAAACAGCCTGTAGCAATTATTTTGCAAATAGTTGTTGTACTAGATGTCAGGTACTGTATGCTTGATATTTGCATGAAAATAAGCTTCTCCCTTCATTTTATATTTAAATTTTATTTTACTGAATTTGGAATAGAACTGAAATAGTTGCTTTTGCATTTTTTGTCTTAATATTTCTGTAATGTAAAAATATGATACTCTATTCGTGAATAAAAATTTATTCTTATTTCAATAATGTTATTATTTCATATTGCATAATAAATGCATAATACACCTAATGTCTTGAATAAAAATAAATGATAATAATAATAATAAAAAAAAAAACCTTATGTCAGAAGAGTTACACTACACTCTTTGCTTCTCATTTTTGTGTAGTCAAAAGTAGCTTATTTTATACGTTATGAAACATAAAAGAAATTATGTCTGTTAAACTTATGTTGTTGTTTTCAGTCGCAGGTTGGTGTTCAGTCGCAGCTGACATTTGGAGACTTTATGGGTGAGCTGCTTACATGCTGTCCGGTCTTCAACAGCTTCTTTCAAGTCCTTCATGCTCGTGCCAGTGTCGCTCTTGATGGTGTCGAGTTAGCATGTTCTTTGCCGACCTTTTCTCCTTGTTCCACTGACCTTTTCTAGCATTATGAAATTCTTGAGCTTGCTCAAAGTTTTCCGGTGAAAAATACTTATGTAACTGATAATAAAAAAGAAATAATGCATACTAACCTTGGTAGCTTTGACACTTGATAAAGATACTAATCCACTCCTTGCTATAATAAAACAGAATAATGAATAAAAAGTCAGCTGAAATGTAGAACATAAAATATGTAGAAATAAATAAAAATTTGGAAAACCAAAGAATTTTTAGATCTTTTGCTAAACATTTTTATGAAAATAGTAATAATGTAAAAATATTTTAACTCGACAGATGAATATTAAACAACCAAAGATCAAACATTTTTGAAACAATATCAAAAAACAACATACATATTGTCACTTTAAGGTAATATTTGGCTGTAAATTTTTATAATAAAGTTGCATTCATTACTCAGTTCTGTCAGCAAGTCAGCTTACAGACGTTGAAAATGGCATATAGATGGAAGATCTGTGTTGCGTTTATTGCTTTCAGACTCACAGTAAGTTCTAAAAATTGGAATGGCTCTTAGCTTTTATTTTTATAATAAGTCCTTTTTGTAATAGGTCACACTAGGAATGTTGTTTTATTTTGTGACTTTTTGTTTTACCACGACTTTTTTAATGACAGGTTTTTGTTTTCTTTCTGTAATACTGGTTGGAATAATTTTCTGCTTCAAGTATTTTTTGTATTTTGTGTAGGTGTCGACAAAATAGACATAGATCTGGTAAGGTGAGCCACTATCAGTTTGACAGATGATCAAATAACACGGTTCACTTGATTTGTCATAATAGTCAGTCTGTGAATTTTATCAGAATATGAAAAAGTTTAAAGAATAAACACTTTGTTCTTTGGTAGACTTGTTTTCTAAGCAACAATTTAAAATGGTTATACAGAGAATGATTAAGTGCCGATAAGCACTCGACTTTGGTTAGTTCTACCCTTGGATATAATTTCATATCATTTTTTTTTTTATTGGTTTCTCATAATTCTATAAATGGGAGGGGCATTTTTATTTATTTATTTTTTGTTTCATATCTAAAAACTTTTCTGTGGTGAAAGAAAGGAAAATACATTCTTGATTGATAAGACAGGCCTGAAAGCCGTGATTGATTTTTTCCCCCTTCTTCTTCTTTTCAAGTTGGTTATTGTAGGAGTTTATACTGATGCTCCAATCATTCCAGACCTCTAGGAAATTTTTAAGTTGGTTGTTGGAAATCTGCAATGAATCTTAAAAAGTTCTACTTTTGATTGATTTTAATTTGATTTCTAAGTTAGCTTAACTTGGTCTTGTGTCTGGCTTTATTGAGGAATCATCAGTTCTTGGTAGGAAGAACTAATGATTGAACTAATGGAAGAACTAAAGAATGCAGGATTTTTGCTAATTGCCGCATTAACATTTTTCTCTTTTCCACTCTGATCATTTATTCTTTGCTTGTTTTTACTATTAGGTCTTTCAGCAGTTCGTTAATTTCTCCTCACCTTCAGTGGCAGGTCTTTATCAAAACAGTTTTTGCTGATAATGAAAATCAGTTGGATTTAGCTGCATTTTTATAATTATAATCCCTGGCCAATACTTGCTGCTT
Source organism: Mastigoproctus giganteus (assembly GCF_048544385.1). Taxonomy (NCBI): domain Eukaryota; kingdom Metazoa; phylum Arthropoda; class Arachnida; order Uropygi; family Thelyphonidae; genus Mastigoproctus; species Mastigoproctus giganteus. The sequence goes on along the minus strand of NC_143585.1, from coordinate 59,001,076 downwards.
TGTGTATTATTTCTGCTGTTTTTGAGTTATTAATCATTTGTCTATTGTCTCTAATAATTTAAATTTTCCTTAAATTTGTTCAGACTATCCACTTCCATGAAACTGAATGGAATTTTATTTCAACAATAAATTACTCTCTGGCTGAAAGAAAATGTTCACACATATACCATAACCACAACCATCCCTTTTCAATTTAAATTTGTATCTCTCCTTATGTTTGTGATCTGAGAAAAAGTAAGAATACTATCATCATTTAGTTCACTCAATCCATTCAAGTGCTTAAACATTTGAATCAGGTCTTCTCATAGGGGCCTAGTTACCAAATACAGTCCATTCTGCTATAATGCACATTTTTGCAATGCGAATTTGGTCCAACGCAACTGATATATTAGAGAACAATGCAAGTATAATGAGATTTTCGCATTGGCTCATGCGCGATTTCATCTGTGAGTAAACCAGGTGAATGCAAAACCCGGCACCAAGCTGAACATAGCAATACATACAAGTTTATGAAGCAAAAACCCGGCACCAAGCCTGAATAGCAATACATACAAGTTTATGAAGCTTAATAAATGTCAAATGTGTGACAGCTATATTTCCCATTTACTGTAGTTGTATTAGTAGGAGACACACTGTTGTTCGCTGTATTCATAAGATAACAGGTGATATTGTAGGCAGACTCATGTTTTCAGGAGCTCACATTTTTCTGTTCGAACAGAAATTTCGTGAGGCGTGATAGCGTGAGCAGAGGAGCACATTTCTGGAGGTCACTATCATAAAATAATAAAAACAATTTGCAGTTCCTGGTTTATTGGGCTTTTCAGTTAGTGCAATCTAATTATAAACAGGTAGTAAACTCGATCTTACTGCATTTGCGATAATACCGATAGCTGGAACTGTGTGGGTTTTTACGTTATTATGGTGAAATGTGTTTCCCCTTCCATGAAATCTTCAATCATATAAAAAACCTAAATAAATTTTCAGAATCTTCTCTTCATTTCTATTTTTTAAGCTTCATAAACTTGTCTCATTTGTGTAATTTGTGCTTTCCGCATTTGTTGTTATTGATTGCTTATCTTTTTTACTGTTTTAAATTTTACAATAAAAAAAAAAAAAAAAATGTCAGTAAACATATAAATCAAACAAACTTCATATCTTGTCAAGATAAAGTGTTATATTTACTGTAATATTTATTTATTTATTAGACATTTAAGATGTTTAAACCTGTGTTAGCAATTTTATTGGATTTCTAACTTTTTTTAGTGTTTTACTTACCAGACTGAAAATTTTTTTGAGTGCTCTGTGCCTATCCCCTATTTTTCCCATAAGCCCTGTTGTTTTTAATGCACAAAATACAATAATGTGGAAATTTTTAGTAACACATGTACCACACTATAGCAGAACTGACTGTACTACAATATACAGAATCAAACTCTTTCTTGGTAAGGGTATCCTATTTGTGTCCCCTCCCCAACTAATATTGTTGCTGTAGCTGATTCAGAGCAGGATCTGTGTAAGATGTTGGAAAGGCTATCATTACAGCTACAAGATTCACATCTAAAGATAAATGCACAAAAGACTAAAACACTTGTCATCAAACACTTGAACAACCTCAAACAAACATCAAAATGGGGAACAACAAAGTGGAACAAGTGAAAGTTTTGTTATTTAGGGAATTTCATTACCCAGGACAACCGGTGCGCTACAGAGATCAGAAGAAGAATCGCCCTTGCCAAGCAAGCTTTCAGTAACAAGCAAAATATTCTAACCAGCAGACACATCGACAGGGAGACCAGGAAAAAGTTTGCCAAGTCATTCGTTTGGAGTGTGCTGCTGTATGGAAGTGAAACCTGGACATTATGCAAGCAAGATATCAAGAGACTGGAGGCATTGGAGATGTGGGTCTGGAGGAGAATGTTGAGGATTAGCTGGACCGAGCAACGATCCTGTCTTGAACGAGATGCAAGAAAAGCGGCAGCTACTCACAACAGCGGCAAAAAGACAATCTAAATTTTTAGGCCACACCCTAAGACATAAATTTTTAGTGAACATCTCAGAAGGAAAAATATTGGGAAAGAAAGGAAGGGGACGACCAAGGAAGAAAATAAACTTTAGGGGATATGAGGAAATGAAAAGTTCAGCAGTAGACAGAAATGTATGGTTGCAGCGTCAAGGCGAAGAGTTTGAGTTTGATGATGAGTCTGCATCCATTCCAACATATCCAGATCCTTCTTAAAATGAGACTTCCAGATGTGTATGCAGTACTCAAGATGCAGACCAACCATTGCCTTATATAGGGAGATAATCATCTCCTTATCCTTGCTGACAAAGTTCTCATATCATTGACAGAACTAGCAGCTTGTATGCACTGTTCAGAGAATTTTATGTAGGAACCAGCCCAGGATTATAACTAACTTTATTCACTCTCGACCATCTTCAGTGTGGTACTACCCAGTTAGTATGTTATTCTGGAATTCTGCCACCAACGTGCAGTATCTTCTATTTATTACCGTTAAACCTCAATTACTACTTCTCAGGCCATCTTTTTTTTTTCTCTGGGTCCTGTTTTGATAGCATACCCTAATTCCTGTCATTAACCACTCTACCAACCTTTGTATCATCAGTAAACTTACACATTAAACTTCATATGCTTTCATCAATGTCATTAATAAATACTGCAAACAGTATGGGACTCAGCATGAATCATGAGGGACTCCACTAATAACCACTATGTCTCCTTCCTGCCACTCAACCATCCCTTTACACACAGCAGTAAATTGCTGCTAAAGTTGCACTGCTCCAAACTGCACAGCAGTCTTTTATGTGAAATATTATCAAAAGCTTTACTGAAATCTAGTACACAATATCAAAACCCTTTCTTTGTAACTAGTGTCTTTATTATTGCATCATAGCTGTTTGATTTAACGAAATCTATCCTTTACAAATCCATATGTGATTGCCATATAATTGCATTCCTGTCAAGAACCTGCATTACTTCTTTAACCACTGATCCCTATTACTTTCTTTAGAACAGATGTCAAACTTATAGGTCTGTAATTAACTCACTTAGCCCTTTGATCCATCTTTTATGAGAGACATTTGCATATTTCCAATCTGAGGAGAACCTTCCCTGAATCCAAGGATGAGTTCACAATTGTTGCAAAATGTTTTCTTACCTTTTTTTGTTGCTTCTTTTAATATACAGTAGAACCATGCATGGGAAGCATGTATAGATTATTCTATGTATCCACCTTGTTTATCAGTATATTTTTGCCATCATTCTTTCCAACTCACCTATGCAGTGTGGTAAAAGGATGGACCCTCCAGTTGAATCTGGCTTCTCATCACACAAAAAAAGTGTTTTCCATAAAGATATCTCTACATATGTTGAAATAGAAAAAAATCAGATGGAACCAAATCTAGGCTATATGCAGAACAAACCTCCCCACCCTAGGTCTGCAATTTTTATCTGAGTCATATGGGCAAGGTATGGCCTGACATTATCGTCACCATCATGATAATGTCAGGCCATGATAATGTAATTTAGTATCCTGTTAGAGCCTTCTTTTTTGTCTGTATAGCTCAATTAAGCTTATCAAGCATTTGGCAATATCTTCCCTAATTATAATCTGACCTTTCTTTAAAAAAAAAAAAAAAAAATCAACAAAAACTGTGCTTCTCAATCCCAGAACAATGTGGTGATAATTTTTTGTGATCTGGCAATTCAAGAGTTTTTCTTCAGTAGTGATGAAAAACTCTTGAATTGATGATGATGAAGCAGAGATGTGTCAATTCCATAGACTGGCACTTAGAATAAGGATCATAACAGAAGTTCCAGGTTTCATCAACTATAATTAAGCCCTTAAAATTTTTTTAAAAGTTATTCCACTAGTGCAACAGGTCTTGGCAGAGCTTCTGCCTAAGGAATTTCATTTCTCTTGTTGGCAGCTTGAGTATCAGTTTGGCACATTTTCTTATAATATAAGATGTCTCTCTGTATATAATTAATACACTTGCCTTTGAACATCCAAGTGCTTGCATCATTGCATATACAGTTATTTACCTGTCTTTCTGAATCACTTCATCCAAAATCTTAGTGTTTTTTCCTTCAAAACATAGATTTTAGCTTCAACTCCTTGGCTAATCATAAAGGTCAGTGAATCCTCTAAAATGTGCAAGCCATCTACAACCATTGATTATATCAATAGTGCATTGTTAGTATAATTTCCTAAATTTTTTATGGACGAGGGCAGTGGAGTTTTCTCTTGCCTTGAAAAAGAAACTGTTATCACTGACTGTTGGCATTAATTTTACTGCCCATAACTTCAGATCTGTAATAGACAGAAACTTTTCTTATACTAACCGTCATATAATATCTAACTGCCATAGTGAAGGTTTTTAATTTAAAATAAATGTAAAACAGCGGTATAATCCATGATATCAGCGTAGAATTCACTTTCAAAATGATGAACATAAACAAATACGACAATCACGTGACTTGCCATTTTCTTTTTTCGGCACCACAAGACATCTGTGCTGTATATAAACATCCAATCTAAATGTGCCGTTAGCTTAAATGTTCCATTATTTGGGATGCCATTATTTCGACAGTTTACTGTATATAACAAGGCTTGACAAGTGAATGTCAATGTCTGTTATTTTTTTTTTTTTTTTGGAGCATTAGCAACTAAGGCCATATTGCTCCGGGAATATGCGGTGGTCATTCCCTGACCTTTCCGCATCCTCCGTATTTGGTGGTGACGGGCTCGAACCCCGGTGTAATCAAGAAGTGTGTGCGTCAATGTCTGTAATAACCATGTAGAATCAACATATCCTATCCCAATCCAGACAATAAAATGGGCCAAAGAAACTACACAGAATGGAAGAGGAAACCCCATTCTACCCAATAATAAAAACTTCATCTTGGGCATGGCAAGTCAATCCTAACTAAAAGCTGCCTTGAAGCAATCTAGCATCTTCATTACTAGCCTTGACCAGAGTAGGTACAGAATCCCCCACAATATGGCATATGATCTGGAACTGCCTTAAAATTAATGCGAAGGTATTCAGAAGGAAGACCAGATACACCCTCATACTCATCTTTTCAGACAGTGTGTAGCGTGCAAGATGTAGCTGCACTCCTTTACCCCCAAATATGGCCCATAGGTTCAAAGGTTAGAGAATTCTTACCAGCTGATGTTTTAAATAACATATCTAGTAGATTGTTGCATTAAAATGTTTTTAATTTTCAAGTGTATGTAAGTTTAAACTATACAATATTATGAAAATGTATAATAACAATGATGTGAGTCTGGATGGATATTAGTCCAGAAAGCACTGTATTGTATGGTTAAATAAATGAAATTGAAAAATTTATTTTCTGCCTTCACTATAGCATGCTGTTAAAAACATATTATTAATAAATTAAATCAGAATAAAAGAAATTCAAAATCTTGATTTAAAAAAAAAATTCAAGGAGGAAACTTACTTCTATAAAAATAGATGGTCTTTTGGTTGCCCTGATGAAGTCACTGGTTTCAGCTTGAAGCATTAATGCCCTTTAATACTTCCACCTTTTTTTACTTAGTATGAATCAGAGCTATAATACTCAATACGTTCTACGTTGATATTAATTTGTAAAATAATAAGAGGAGTTTACCTCAATATAGTACATAGAACACTTCCGTATGATACTCTCCAGAAATTAAAATGAAAAAAATTGACAACTTACATTAGATTAAAATATAAATAATTAAAAAACAATTTAACACAATTCAAATCAATTTAAAACAATTAAAAATCAATTTAATGCAATTAAAAGGAATCTAACGAAAATATTCAAAACGATCTTCCTTCCTGAAGCTGACAACGCTTTTCGACCGTATGTCGTGATCACAGGAATGAAAATTGGTTTTCATTCTTGTGATCACGTGATTCCTGATTCCTGTGATTCCAAAATGAATAATTTTTAATTGTTTTAAACTGATTTGAATTGTGTTAAATTGGTTTTTAATTATTTATATTTTAATCTAATATAAGTTGTCGATTTTTTCGTTTTAATTTCTGGAGAGTATCATACGGAAGTGTTCTACGTACTATATTGAGGTAAACTCCTCTTATTATTTTACAAAAAACCTTTTTTTACTGTACATCTTGATGATTCCATTTTACATTCATCTAAAGGCTGAAGCAGTTCCACTAAGCATCTTATTTTTACTCTAATACTTGTCTCCTACTATTCCGTAGCCGAGTGGTCAGGAGTGGGAGTGCAGTAGCACACGCTCCTTGGGTAGACAGGGGTTCAAGCCACTAACTGCTAAATACGGTCGATCTGCCAACTGGCACTGGACCAGCATGGCAGATTATGGTCCATTTCCCTCAATGTTAATTGTTGAGGAGGCTTCCATCCTGCAGTGGGTTGATAATGGCTGCAGTTTTATACTGAACACATCCCATTGCTTCCCCTGGGTTTTCAACAGATTAATCTTTCGATTTTGTCTCTAGAAGTCTCCAGATCCTGATAGCATTCCTTTGTTTGTTCTTAAAACCCACACTACAGAATTATGTCCACTGATGAGTAATTTTTGTAGCTTTTTTTTTGCTCACTGTTATTCTACTCGTGTTTTATCTTCTTTATGGAAATTTGCCCACTTCCAGCCCATTAGTTTGTCAACATTTCTAAAAATGCTGACAAATCCTTGCCCTTATGCTATCTTGAAACCTTCTAAATAGTTAATGATTGTCAAATGGTATCCACATTAGTGATCATTAACCCTTGTGGATCAGTGTTGATCCACTGGAGCTACCTTGGTTATGTCACTCATCATATTTTGTGTTTTAAACCATCATTTTAGCACTCGTGTAACAGAGATGTCTGAAGAAAAATATTAAATCCAATTTAATAACTTGTGCTTTTCAAGGAAAGGAAATTAAATGGCACTAAAGTCACTAAAAGGAAGCAATTTAGATCTACCAGAAAAAAGTGATTCCCACTACAATGGTATATATTTTTTGAACTGCTTTCTTTCTAAAAAACTGGACGCAATTAATAGTAGTTGCTATGCCTAGGTTAGCCAAAAAACTTAAGACTAAGGAAGGAAGGAAGGGAGGGAGAGAGAGTGAAAAATCAGATGAATTTTATTACTGTTAAAGACATCAGGTATTACAAACTATAAGGAAGAGTTGCTACTCCATACTTACGAATCACTTCTGAAAGCATGCAATAAATTTCAGTTATTATCAAAAATGGTTCAGAATGAAAATATGGGCATTCAATTTCTTTACAATCAAAATGAAAAATTAAAGCTATATGAAGTGCTTAAATAACAAAATAATAATCTGTTTCCTCTGTTTACATCTGAGGACATAAGAAAAATGATCTGAAAATAATTCTTAATCTAACCAGGAAAAGATAAAACTCAACTTAAAATTTTAGAAGCTGTTCTTTTCTGTGTTATTCTTCATAAACAACATTATAACTTTACCATTTTCAAATTTCATTTCAATTATTCATTTAGACTGTTTAGTAGTTGTTTTTAACTTTAAAACAATTGTTATTATCAATTGTTTAAATTTTAATATATTGGTTTAAGTCTTGTATGTACTGATTATAAAGAGGTAATATATAAACTAAATTAAAATATAGTTTAATACCTGGATGTATTTGTACTGTTAAAATCTTCTTAGGATTTATTCTGCTATTACAACGGTTCTCCTTAACCTAAAATCGAAGTCATCCCTTTATTCTTTTTTTTCCATTTCTTCTATCTTCCCAATCTCCATCCACCAATCCTCTTCTATTCACAGCTGCTCTCACACCTTCTATCCACATCCTTCTTGGTCTTCCTCTTTCTCCTTGGCACCCATTCCATGGCTCCTCTAGGCAATCTGTCATCGTCCATTCTCTTCACATGGCCAAACTATCCCAATCTTTCTTCCTCTATTTTATCAATGATGGTTTTTTTGGATGTTCATTATATTCCTTATCATGTAATTTCTAACTTTTTCAGTCCTAGACTTTCTTGCCGATCTTCACCAGAAATCCATCTCAACAGCCAATAGTTTACTTTTTTGTTTTTCATTTAAGGTCCAAGTCTCACATCCATATAAAAAAAAAAATAAAAAAATATTGCATTACATATTTGATGTTTAGTTTTGTTAATAATATTTTTATTCAATAGCACAGAATTGAGCATTCCTATGACCTTTCTACCTTCACCCAGTCTTCTCTCAATTTCCTGCACAGATGATCAGTCAGCCTGAATAACTGCACAGTTTCACCTGTATTCCATTTAAATTAATCTTTCACTTTGATTCATGTACTCTGTCTTATTAAATTTACTGCCAGTCCTCATGTTTTATATTCCTCTAGTAACTTTCTGCCCATGTAATTTGCATCATCGTCGTCCTGTGCTACCACAACTTGGTTGTCCGCAAACAGTATATTGTAAAGGTACTTATTTTGACCAAGGGGAATTGAAAGCTTGAACTACACTTCTCTAACCACGGTCACAGAAAAACTTCCAGGTATAGCTTAAACAAGGCAGGCGACAAACAGCAACCTTGAAGTAGTCCTTTTGAAGTCTTAAATTTACTTGATAATTTCGAACCAATTTTAATACAGCATGTATTGTTCTTGTAGATTCTTCTAATTATATCAATTAATAGCTGGCTTATTGACTTTTTTTCCGTAGCCATCCACAGAAGATTTCTTGGCACATTGTCATAAGCTTTTTCTAAGTCTATGAACAGCATACTTACATCTTGGTTTGTAGAATGACATTTTTCCAGAATTTTCTTAATAGTGAATAAATGGTCAATACATGAGGGTCCAGTCGAAAAGTCACACTTCCTCAGAAATTATAATCTCTTGTTCCAGTTTCGATTTTATCACTTTCCCAAATAGTTTAGCAATAGAGCTCATAACGCAAATTCCTCTGTAATTGGAATGTCTTCTGTCAACTTTCTTAAAAATTGATGTAATGTTTAGCATTAGTCAAGGCATATGATGCAAGAAAACAAGCTTAGCAAGCATCAGACAAAAAAAAAAAAAAAAAAAAACACCCAATTCCATTTTACCCATGCGGTCACCATATGTTTATCTAGTTCAGCCTTAAATTTATTTAAGGCTGAACAACAGATGGAAGCCTGTTCCAGCAATCAACTACCCGCTGGGCCAAAGGCAAACTTCTGCACATCTATTCTATAACTGTATTTCCTCAATTTCAATCTATGTCCCCCCCCCCAGGTTCTTAATCTGACCAAGCAGAAGTATCCCATTAGCATTGACCCTGCTCAAACTGTTCAAGGCCTTGACACCTCAATCAGATCACCTTGTAGGTGCCTAGTCTCCAGATGTTGCAACTTACAGAATTTAAGCCTCTCCTGGTAAGAGAACCCCTTTGTTCCTCTCACCAATCTTGTTGCACTTCTCTGTACTCGTTCTAGCAACTCTACATCCTTCCTAAAATGGGGCCTCCAGACCTGTATGCAGTACTCAAAGCATGGCCTGACCATTCCTAATGCTAAACATTACATCAAAGCGATAATCACCTCCTAGTCTCTGCTAGCAAAATTCCTATATATCATTGATAAAACTCCATGATCCACTCTGGCAGCTCATCTGCACTACTCAGACAACTTCATATCTGACTGCACAATTACCCTCAGGTCTTTTTCATTCTCCACCTCCACAGGTGTAGTACCACACAGCTGATACGTTTCTCTTGGGTTACTGCTACCCATATGCAGTACTTTGCATTTGTCAATATTAAACTTCAGTTGCCACTTCTCAAGCAAACAACCTAACTTTTCTAGATCCTGTTGCAGTACCATACATCATTACTGTCATTAACACCCCTTCCAACTTTTGTATCATCTGCAAACTTGAACGCTAGTGGAACTCCACTAATAACATTAGTCCATGTAGAGCAGTGTCCATTTATTATCACTCTATGCAGTCTCCCACTCAACCATCTCTTTATTCATTGTAGCAACTTGCTGTTAATGCCATACTGCTCGAATTTGTACAGCAATCTTCCATGTGCAACAGTATCAAAAGCTTTCCTGAAATCCAAGTATATGATATCAAAATAATTTTTTCCGTCTAGTTCCTTGGGGACCACATCGTAGTATCCAATGAAATTGATCAGAAAAGACCTCCCCTTAACAAACCCATGCTTTGTCTGAACTATTACTGCAGTCTTGTCTAGGTGATCCTGCATCATTTCTTTAACTGGTGACTCCATTATTTTCCCCAGAACAGAAGTTAAACTACAGGTCTATAACTATTTGCATCACCTTTTGAACCCCATTTGTGAATTAGGAATACATCTCCAGCCCATGGGGATCTCCCCTGAATCTAAGGATGCTCTCATAATTAAGATTAAGGGTTTGCTTACTTCCCTTGCTGCCTCCTTCAATATAACTGGATAGATTCCGTCTGCCCCAGGTGCCTTTTTTAATTTTAACTTCAACAATTTCTCCTCCACTTTGCTCTCAGTTATTGCAAAATCATTTAGCTGCCTGTTAGAGTTTAGTAAACTTCTGTCCTCTCCTTGCTTACAAAATTCTTCATGTGTGAATGTAGATGCAAAATACTCATTCAGTTTCTCAGCTATCTGATCAGGTTAATCAACAGTCGAACAAGCAACATCAAGTGGACCACTCTGATTCATCCCCTTCCTTCTAGATTTTACATAAGTAAAGAAATCTTTGTTGTTTTTCTTTGCATTCTTTGCCAAGAATTTCTTGTAATCAGCCTTTGCTTGCCTAATCTCCTTTGTAACTTGATTACACACTAACTTATATCTGCCATAGACTTCTGTGTCATCTGCTAATTTATATGCATCCCACACATTTTTCTTCTCTACCACAAGCCTCATTAGTTCACCTAACATCCATTCAGGTCTAAATCTTGAACAGTATTTCTTAGTTTGAATGAATAGCCTAGTAGGCTCCAAGATTAAGTCTTTGAAGGCTTCACATTTAGAATTCAATATTGGTAACATCATCAGTTGATCCCACTGTACAGAATTTAAAAACTGCCTGAAACCACTGTAATCACCTTTACGAAAACAAAAACCCCTTTCCTTTACCCTTGATGGTAGTTGCATCTTTAAGTAAATTCCACATCAGTAGACTGTGATCACTGTCACCTAGTGATCCTTTACCTGCAAATTCCTAATGCATGAGTCATCACTGCAGATGATCAGATCAAGGTTATTATCTCCTCTGGTTGCCTGTTGAACATGTTGCTGTAGAAAACAATTCTCCAATATATCCACACAAGTCTTGCTAGCATGCAAGTGACCAACCCACAAGTTCCAGTCATTATCTGGAAAGTTAAAATCCCCATCACAAAAGAGATTGTGATTTACTGGCCCACTCTATTTCTCTGCAGAATTGCTCATTTTACTCATCAGAGTCTTTAGGCCTATAACACACTCCTATTCTCATTTTCCCTTTCCCAGTGTTTATGCCACACCAAACTGACTCAACATTGCACTGTCTACACATGTCAACTGGATGCATTTCCTTTGATTTTATGTTTCACAACTAATAGTGTATGGCTTAATATCCAAGTTTTCAGATGATACAAAGGTTGGCAGGGTTGTTAATGACAGTTATGGCAGTGTGCTACTGCAACAGTATATAAAAAAATTGGGCAGATGGGATGAGAAGTGGCAATTGAAGTTTAACATTGTCAAATGCAAAGTACTGCATATGGGTAGAAGTAACATTACAGAAACATACCGTGTGGTACTAGACTTAGGGTAGTAGAGAATGAAAAATACCTGGGAGTAATTGTGCAGTCAGATATGAAGTTTTCTGAGCAGTGCAGACAGGCTGCCAGAGCAGCCAGCTTCTCTTCACCGATCAGAGCAGGACATGGAGTATTGTCAATGATTTACAGGAATTTTGCTAGTAGGGAAAAGGAGGTGATTATCCCTTCCAAACTTTGCATGATCAGGCATAGCCTGATCATGCAAAGTTTGGAAAGTTTGTTCCACCAATTAACCAGCCGCTGGCTAAAGGCAAATTTCCGCACATCTATTCTACAACTGTCTTTCATCAATTTGAATTTATGTCCCCCCCCCCTTCTGGTCTGTAATCTGAGGAAGCAGAAGAATCCCATCAGAATTCAGTGGGCTCAACCCATTCAAGGCCTCATACACCTCAAGCAGATCACTTTGCAGGTGCCTAGTCTCCAGCCGCTGCAATTTGCAGAACTTAAGTCTTTCTTGGTAAGAGGACCCCTTCATTCCACTCACCAATCTCGTTGCTCTTCTCTCTACTTCATCCACCAGGTGTACATCTTTCCTAAAACCAATTCTCCAGACCTGTAAGCAGTACTCAAGGCATGGCCTGACCATTGCCTTATACAAAGGGATAATCACCTCCTTTTCCCTGCTAGCAAAATTCCTGTATATCATTGACCTGCTCTGGCGGCCTGTCTGCATTGCTCAGAAAACTTCATATTTCTCTGGGGTTACTTCTACCCATGTGCAGTACTTTGCATTTGTCAAAGTACTGCATATGGGTAGAATATATTTCTACCCGTATGAGTAGAATATATTTTTATATTCTACCCATATGCAATACTTATAATATATACATTTTTGAGTATTGGTAACAGGTTTGGATGCCTCATTTTAGGAAGGACGTGGATCTGTTGGAATGGATGCAGAGTATTTTGTTTGAGGTAAAAAGGCTAATCTTACTAAGAAGGAGTTGGAAACTTGTAAATTTCAGAATCCAAGTCTTTCTTAGTAAGGATTCTGCTAGGCACACAAATGAGCTTTTTGTACAATAACAAGTAAAATAAGCCATGTACAATAATAAACTCTTGTGGTATTGTTATGCATGGAAACAGGGTAAAATATTATAAGTACTCTATTACAATTTGTAGAAATATATTTCAAATATAATACTGAAAAATTAATTTTAAAAGTTTTAAAAAGCAGAAAATGAAATACTCACCACTTTTTACCACAAATTCTTTACCACTAAGGATATGATGAAGGAGAGTTTTCATTTCATATGGACTTAAATTCAGTAAGTGCTCAGATGCATCATCACCTTGAAATAAAACCAAAAAAAAAAAAAGTTTTTCTTTAATTCACACGCAGTAAATATTTGATATTTGTGGGGGAGGTGTTCCTGGAAATCACAACAAATATCAAAACTACAGATATGAAGATCAAAGGCTTTTGGAAAAATGACAGGTTGGCCTGCCTTTCTTACAGAAATCAAGGTGAATTAAAATGTAATTAACAATGCTTATTATAACAAAAATAAATGTCATGAATACATTTTATGCAAAGAATAATAAATAACAATGAAAAAAAGCAAATGGATTATAAATCCCTTTGCTGAATCATTGGAGCTTTTTTGAACATTTGCATCTTTCTTTGTGGGTCTCTCCTACAAAGGCCATTTTCTCTTAAGTGGGATCCATATGATCCTCCAATCCTTTTCAAAATTTAAACAAGGTGTTTGAAATGGCCCATTTCAAACACCTTGTTAGCAGTAGTGAAACTACAAATTCTTTCAAGAATGGCACCTCCCCATAGTTTTTAAAAACCATATGAAAACCAACTTTTCAGGCCCACTGGCCCTCTGAGTTCACCACCCTGCAGTGATGAACTCTCCTGTATGCAGTTTTGCTACTGTTGTTAGCCAGACTCTCTATTTAAAATATCTGCCAGTGCCCTTAAGCCATAGCTGAGGCATTTGAATCATATAACTCTCTTCTTCCTTGCTGCTTTCAGGAAGAGAGTGATATGAGAATGCCAAAACTCTCTCTTCTTCCAACATGACAAACTCACAATTCTCCACACCTGTTCTAATGATATGACTGTCAGTTTTTTGCTGTACCAAGCAACAGTTTTCTCTAGCGCAATTCCAAATTGATGGTTGATTTCATTTCATCTGGAGATTACTTTGTATTTGTTTTATAGTCAGTGGCATTGTATTTTCAAGCAATTGCTAACTAAAAAAGAGGAACTGCTCTCTCTCTCTCTGCCCATCTAATTAAGAATTCTCATAAATGTGTGGCAGGTGTAATACCATTTGAATGTTGTGATGAGACCCTGATCCACATCTCATCTACACCTCTGTCCATAACTACATAGAGACAAGTACATATATATGCTGGAAATACATGAGGTTGGCAGTCACAGAGAGTAGATATGGGGGTAAGCGCTCCAGTATTATATTCCAGAAGACTAAAAATCGAATTAAGAGATTAGTAGAAATTTTTTTGTTTTTCCTTAATTTGTTTAAATGCTTTATAATTTTCTTTTCTTTCTGTAATTTTCTAAATTTAATTTCAGTCATTTTGTGAAGTTATTTCCTGTAATATTTCAAAAATGTAATTCTTATCTTTTCTAAAACTAATTCTGCTAAATTACATTCTTTTCATTATCTTATGGCTTAATTTTTATCATAGTAGATAAAGTTTTGTTGTTTTTAAGGAGCATTAGCAACTAAGGCCATATTGCTACGGGGATATGCAGTAGTCATTCCCTGACCTTTCTGCATCCTCCGTGTTTGGTGGTCACGGGCTCCAACCCCGGTCTAATCAAGGAGCATGTGCTACATACTGCTGCTCCTGCCCACCTGGCTACGGAGGTGCCCTATAAAAGTTAATTCTGTAATATTCTGTTAGTTTCTTACCTTAGTAACGGTTGATAAAAGGTCCATATTAAATAATTGTTTGAGGATATTGTGAATCAGTCAGAAATGTCTGAAAGCAATTCCTGTATGAGTCACCAGTTCATTGCTTGCATAACTTGTCCCCAATTTTGCTCACAATGTAAGAAATACTATGTAAGAAATACTCTTACATTAATTAATATGTAAGAATTAATTAATGGAAGAATTTGAGTGACTGAAGAAATGGGTGCTTACACTAGAGACAAATATAACTGGGTACTCAACAGGGATTCAAGTATCTAGTGACCTGCAAGGCAGTGTACCCCTGATTGGGAGCCCAGTAATAAACTACATATATACTACTCCAGTTCAAGAGGATTCAGTTTTATTGGGAGAATTCATTGTCAATGAAATGGGTAAATTTTTTTGTAATAAAGACAGGTAAACTAGAACCAGGGCATGTCTGCCAGGAGTAACAAGTGATAGTCACCAACAGATAATCATACTTTATGAGTGGTAAAGAGAGTATTATTATTCATGTACAGACTAATGATATTAAACACACATGAATTGACAATTTTTTAGATAAATATAGGACCAGGAAAGAAAAATTTCTGAGTTAGGTCAGAATATTTATTTGCAATTCAGCCCAGGCATGATATGAGGGACTCTGCATTGCTTTTTGGAAGAAATTTTTTAGAAGGAATCAATTTTGTAGAGCTGGAATACATTTGAACAAAAGTAGTGCAAGGATTTCTACTAATATCACTGAGGATACTTTATGGGATTCAGGGAAATTACTAGATGAGGAAGGGACGAGGGGAAATACAGATATGCATTTTTCTGATGATATGGGTCAAAGTAATGCTTGCATTCAATTCAAAAGCACTTGCTTATTTAACGAAACAGACATTACTGGCAAAAGATGTACCAAGGGTAGAACATTTCAAACAAATGGGAAGGTAATGGTAGATATATAATCTTAAATAACTGCAAGAGGTGTGTCAGGGTAGTAAACTACATAAGACCAATTAGTCTTAACTATTCCAACAATAATGTCAGGAGCATTGTCAATAAAATGAGTGAATCCAAACTCCTAGTTAGGACAACTAATGCTGACATAATAGAGCCAATGAAAATGTGGTGTGAAAATAAAGGATAGACAAGACAGACTGGAGATGGGTGAGAGTGGGGGGGGGGGTCATGCTTCTTATCAAAAGCAGCTTGAGCATAAATAGATGCTTTTCAAGATTCAGAACCTATGCATACCTGTACAGAATCTGTATGTTGTAAAGTAGCTGCCAAAGATTAAAATGACAGTGGGATATGCTACCAAATGGAAGATTGAGAATATGATAGTAGCCTCTATATGCAGATGGAATGGGCAAGCATGTTTGAATTTCTTATTATGGGTAATTTCAATTTGCTCCTTACTGGAGCAAATGGAAGGAAAACGAAATAGATAATTATTATTTGCATCAGGGCAAAAATATTCTGGACTTCATCATCTCCTATGAACTAGATGACATCATAGAGCACACATACAGGAATAATATCAAGAAGTGGCCACACAGTCCTTGGTTGGAAGATGAAGAAAGAGGTGCAATTGTTAAAGGCGGCATGGTGTTTAATTTCAGGAAAGCGGAACATGTCAGTTTAAGATGCTGCATGGCCTCTATCAACTGGACAAATAGCAGAGGGTTAGTTAATATATTAAAATTATGGAAATTCTTTAAAGAAACAATAATCATTGTTTCTTTAAAGACAAACTTTCAAGCCTAAAGGCAAGAAAGGTTCCTACAACTAATAGTGCATACCTAGTAATGAAGGCATCATTGGATTTAGGAAATATTTCTTTGGATTGGACTGGCACATTTCTTTGATATGCGCCAGTGTATTGCAATTACATAAAGACCTTTCTAAGAGTGAAGTGGGTTATTACAAACCATTGTCAGTCTGACTTCATTGGTAGGGAAAATATTGGGGGCAATAATAAAGGGAAATCTAAAACTTTTCTCTGTAACTCCAATATATTCCACCTTATACAGTGAAACCTCATGAGAGACCACATCAAATGCTTTGCTAAAATGAAACAAACAATGTAAGTGTGCAAAAATAGCTAAATATGATTTTTCCCTTAATAAAACCATGTTGTATACCTTCAGATAGCTTACAGGGGCAGCTGCAGGGTAAGAGGCAGAGTTTTGTGATTAATGATAACTATTCAGATTGGTCTAATGTTAGAAGCGAGTTAGAAGGATATCCCCCCCCCCACCAAGGATTAGTTCTGGGACCACTGTTGTTTCTGATTTTAATAAATGACATTGATGAAGGGATAGAGGGTGGGTTATCAAAATTTGCAAACGATGTAAAGATCAGAAGAGTAGTTAATAATCAGTCTCCAGCCACAGCACTCCTTCATGACGGCTTGAATAAGCTCCAAAGATTGTCAGAAAAGTATCAGCTATGTTTTATTTAGCAAAATGCAAGGTCTTGCACTTTGAGAATATCAACAATAACATAATATACTTGGCAGAGTTAAAATAAAATACAGTGGTACCTTGGATTGCGAGTGTTTTGCAAGATGAGCAAAA
Source organism: Mastigoproctus giganteus (assembly GCF_048544385.1). Lineage (NCBI taxonomy): Eukaryota > Metazoa > Arthropoda > Arachnida > Uropygi > Thelyphonidae > Mastigoproctus > Mastigoproctus giganteus. Next base: position 58,983,824 of record NC_143585.1, on the reverse strand, counting down.
ATTTTTAATAAATTTTAACTTGATAAATGAGCGAGGTCTTGCAATACGAGTACAGTCAGTCCTCGTATAACACGTTTACACTAAACGAATTTGATCATACACGATTTATAAATAGGGGAACAACGTTGTATATAACACGAACAGAATTTGCTTATGCATGATTCGCCTTCAGAATCACACCAATCGAATGCAACACGATAGGAATGAAGAGAAGATTCTGAAAATATATTTATATTTTTTATATCAGTGAAGGGGAAACACATTTCACCATAATAACATAAAAACCGACAATTCCAGCTATCGGTACAATTGCAAATGCAATTAGATTGAGTTTACTACCAGTTTATAACAGATTCCACTAGCAGAAACGCAACTGGAAATTGTTTTTATTTTTTTATGGTAGTAACCTTTAGAAATGTACTTTAGTAAAATGTGAGGTGTTAATAATGTATCTCTGCCTTTATGGTGTTGTTTATTCAGTTGCTACACGCACGCAGCTTTGTTTATGTGTATCAAGCGTGCCTCCTCATTTTGTAATTGTGCTTTATTCCCTAAAAATTGTCTGCCGAGCGTCACGTGATCACATGCTGATTGGGTAATCGTCCCACATGCTTGATCTCAGTCAGCATACCTCATTCGTATACAGTCAACATTGTAGTCAACATTGTAGTGAACATTTGTGCTAGTGTTGTAACCACGTGTATGTGCGTAAAGCATTTTTTTATTTTGTGTTCAAATGTAGTGACTGTTCTTTATTAACTGTACACTACGAAAATGGCCCCAATGAAAAAAAAGGGTTGAAAAGGAAGGCGGTAAGAAGAAGGAGATGATTACGTTAGAAATTAAGAAGGAAATCATCGGGAAGCACGAACACGGTATGAAAGTGCCCACCATCGCAAGATTTTATAAGAAGTCTACGTCAACGATTTGCACAATATCAAAGAAGAAAGAACTAAGGGGACTAGATGTAGCAAAAGAAGTCACGAGAATATCAAAGCAACGGCCACATATTCTGGAAGATGTAGAAAAGTTGCTTTTGGTGTGGATAAATGAGAAGCAACTAGCAGGTGATACTGTGACCGAGAACTTGATCTGTGAGAAGGGAAAGGCCTTGTACACCGACCTCATAAGTAAACTGCCAGGTACATCTACAGAAAACGAAGAAGGCTTCAAGGCAAGCAGGGTATGGTTTGATAACTTTAAGAGAAGTGGCATCCATAGTGTTGTGAGGCACGGACAGGCTGCGAGTTCGGAAGCTAAGGCAGTTGAGGCGTTCGTTGCCGAGTTCCAGAAGCTCATGCTTTCCGAGTGTTACCTGCCGCAGCAAGTTTTTAATTGCAATGAGACGGGGCTTTTTTGGAAAAAGATGCCAACGAGAACCTACATTACAGGAGAAGAGAATACAATGCTCGGTCACAAGTCCATGAAAGACCGTCTCACCCTCTTACTGTGTGCTAATGCAAGCGGTGATTTCAAAGTCAAGCCCCTGCTCGTGTATCATTCTGAGAATCCACAGAGTGCAGAAGAACCAATTAAACGTTATGTGGAGGTCCAACAGCAAGGCTTGGGTCACTCGTATCTTGTTTGTTGAGGGGATGAACGAGGTCTTCGGTCCTGCAGTGAAGAAATACCTTTTAGGAAAAAAACTGCCATTCAAAGTCTTGCTGGTTATAGATAATGCTCCTGCTCATCCTCCAGGCCTTGAGGATGACTTACTGGAAGAATTTGAGTTCATTAAGGTCAAGTTCCTTCCTCCCAACACTACTCCATTACTCCAGCCCATGGATCAGCAGGTCATTTCGAACTTTAAAAAGCTTTACATCAAGGCACTATTTCAGCGATGCTTCGAGGTGACCGAAGGAACTAACCTTACCCTCCGAGAGTTTTGGAAAAATCATTTCCACATCGTAAACTGCCTCAAGATCATCGATAAAGCCTGGGATGGGGTTACCAAAAGAACCCTCAATGGAGAAAACTGTGGTTTGATTGCGTTGAGGGGTTTGCTCATGAACAGGAGCTGCCAGTTGTCGATGAAATTGTGTCCTTGGGGACGACCATGGGACTGGAGGTGAATAAGGATGACATTCAAGAGCTGGTGGAGGAACATGGCCAGGAGTTTACAACCGACAAACTGATGGATCTGCATTGCGAGCAACAGCAAGAGGTTATGCAGAAGATCTCGTCTGAGGAGGAGGAGAAAAAAATGGAGCCATCCCTCTCTTCAAATGAGATGTGGCAAAATTTTGTAGAAAAGCACCACCCGAATACGGCTGTGGCAGTGCGAGCGATGAATCTGTTTAACAACAATGCAATGTCATATTTCCGTCAAATCCTTAAAAGGAGGCAAAAGCAAGTGTCATTGGATAGGTTCCTTGTTAAAGTTGCACAAAAAGAAAAAGTCAACAGATAGCAGTGATTCTCTTAGTGACAGTGAAAGTCGTCCTACCCAATAATTAATAAATTCATTGCTTTATGTATATTAAATTTAAATATTATGTATGTATTTTGTATTAATCATTTTTACAGTGTATGAATATTTTTGAGTTTTGGAACAAATCATCTGGGTTTCCATTATTTCTTATGGGGAAATTCGCTTTGATATACGAGTAGTTTGGATTACGAGCACGTTTCCGGAACGAATTATGCTCGCAAACCAAGGTACCACTGTAGTAGAGGATAATTTCACATCCCACCACATCATAACTTCCAAAAGAATTTGGAAGTTATGATGTGGTGGGATGTGAAATTATCTAGTGAAGAAAATGGGGGGGGGGGAGAGGCAAGGAATGTCCATAGTGTCCTATGGACATTCTTGTCCATAGGACACTATGGACAAGAATATTTTATTGTAGAAATAGGAGCTAATGTAGAAATATTGTAGAAATAGTAGAATGAATGTTTTATTGTAGAAATAGGAGCTCATGTAGAAATATTGTAGAAATAGTAGAATGAATGTTTTATTGTAGAAATAGGAGCTCAAAATCATACTGTAAAGTCGGTCCTTGTATAACACGCATTTACACTACACGAATTCGATCATACACAATTTATAAATAGGGAAACGATGTCACATAACACAAACCGAATTTGCTTATGCACGATTTGGCTTTGCATTTACAAGAAATGGCAGTCAAACATGGCGGAATCAACAGCTGAACGCAACATTTACTGCATTGTTTACTCAGTTGCTACATATGCACTGCTTGTTTGTGTGTATCAAACGTGCCTCCTCATTTCTGTTCTTTCTATACTTTTTTCTGATTATTATTATTTTATTTTTTTCAAAAATTTTTTTACTTTAAATTTTTTATCTCTTTAACTTTTAATTCCTTTTATTTTTATAATTTATATTAATTTACTGTTTTATTTTATTTGTTCGTATTTTGAATGGTTTGGACATTCAGTACGTGACACACTCGAGGTTTGCTGCGGTTCATGCTCAGCTGTGGTCCACCTCCTCACGGCATAGATGGGTATCAGGATGCACCTCCCTGGTGCTTGTTGCTTCCTGATAGCAAAGCAGCCAGAAACAACTAAACAACATAACACATGCATGGCACAAACATAATATTACACACATTTCTGGCTTTTCTGCAGAGTTTTTGCAACATCACAGTATACCAGAGCAGAGTTGAACTAGTGTCTGGGAGCCTTATAAATAGGGAAACGATGTCACATAACACAAACCGAATTTGCTTATGCACGATTTTTTTTTTTCTGTAATTGTGTTTTATTCCCTAAAAATACTTGAAAACAGTGTGAAAAGGAAGCATGCTGGTGAAGATACTGCAGGTTCAGAGAGAAAAAGAAAAGCGCTAAGGTAAAGAAAGCCAACACAAGAACCACAGGAAACATGCTGGGCAAACTGGTTTGCTGCTACTGCAGTTTCTCCATGCATTCTTGGTAAACAGACAGTCCGTGTTATCGGTAGTGGCAATAGAAGTTGAGAACAATATATAGATTGACATGTTGGCGTGACGGATGAAGTTAGGAAACCTTATTTCCTAACTTAACCTTTACGGTTAGGTTAGGAACTAACATAACCTAACCGCTGAGAACAATTAGAAAGAATGCAGAGAAAATAAAAGCAACCATATAAATAAATAAATAAAACTGAAACAAACACAGTTAGTATGCTTATTGCCAATTAGAAAAACTGGTTACTGGCTAAACCATCATCTTTTGTTTCCACATTCTGGAATTTCTTTAAGGTCATCTCAAACATAAAAGGCTGGTGCAGCAAATAGTGTGCTGGAACTTTGGATGAGCCTAAAGTTAGCCTGTAACCCTACTGCTCCCGTACTGCCAAACAACAGTACTGTAATTTGGTAAATCTTTAAGTATTCACTATTAGGTCATTTGCTGCATTCAGACTGCGACCTGGTTTCCTAGTATAATAATATCAATATAATATAAAAAAGTATCATAATTTTTGGATGCTAAGGTACACACCAAACCACAAGACACACCCAGATTCTGGAAGACAAATTCTGTGGGGAAAAATTGAATATATATGAAAAACAAATTCACAACTTACTAAATAAAATTCCAATGTAGAATGAAAACTTTACTTGTAGTAGAAAGTCCAAAAACTCACTTTTACTACTGTCACACTTGCAATGATTGATGTTATCTAAAATTTCTGCTTTCTTCAAAGAGTGCAGCATCTTCAGTGCCATTGAAGATTCCACATTTTTCAAAAGGCTAGGCAACTACCTTGTCTTTCCCACAAATTTTTCATCCATTTACATTGACCTATGAGACTACTAGTCAATTCATTTGTCCTGTTAGTGTTGTTGTGATTTGGAACCTCTATCCATTTGGTTCCCCTCTCCTCACGTGTGGAAGTTTTCATTAATTGAGATCTCAAAAAATGACTGCAGTTGGCTAAGGCAGTTTGGAAATAATGGAGATGGCAGAAAAGGATTCTGTTTCCTCTGTTACATTATGATCTGCATTGGTCATACACTAAAGGAGTTAGCTTTTTAGAAGGGCAATCTGGTATCCTCATCACACTTTCTCTAACCACAACTAGAGATAAAAATATTTACTGCATCAATCTAGTATTATTTTAAGGAATTCCAAGCAACGTTTTCCAGGAAAAAAAAAGGACATTTTAGTTAAGAAACATTGAAATAACTGTTTTTCACTATCAGCAAGATACAACTTATCCAATGGGTAAAACCCATATGCACAAGCAGATCACATATCTTTCAGTAGATATTGCCATTATAATGGAAAAATCTATATAAAAAAAGCAAGAATCTTAATTAAAACTTTGAATATTTAATATGTAGTCTTCTGCAATGGTATGGCAGATTTTTCCAACTTGTTTGGAGAGTTCTGGGTTAAAATGCTGTCAGATGACTAGGTTCCCCAGCATGAGTTATTCTAGGTTTTCAGCCAGTACAACATGTAAATTGGTTCATAAACACACTTATGTGGACAAAATACACACAGTGCAATGTGGCCTTAAATGCTAAATGTACTATTTAACATATAAAAAGTTATATTAGGACCTATGAAATTATTTAGTAATATTGAAGATTACCTTGTCTTTTAAGGTGTTTGGCAGTTATCAGAATTTCAACTATCATAAGTAATGCTATGATCTTAATATTCAGAACAAACATCCCTAAATATGAGTTGGCTTGGTAAGTACTACTTTCAAACAGCATCACTGAAAGGCTAGCTAATTTGCTATTTTTTTTTAAAATACGAAAAACCACTATGAGAGACTTTAGAGAAGTTTTATCTTTGAAATTTTATTCATATCTTGAATCATCTTCTAACACACAAACAACTGATTCATTAATCACAAGTCATCAGAGATGTGTATGATGATGAGAGACCAATAAGTCTTGAAACAGGCTAGGCTTTCAGTATATTATTTATATAAAAGTAAGCACTTCTGAAGGCATAAGTAAATTTGTTCTTTCTTGGATATCAAGGTTATGGTGTCACTTATAATAAAAGAAACCCTGCTGGCTGCCAAATACTCAGGAGGAGGAGGAGTTATTCTTCAATATTATTTCCGTAGCCGAGTGGTCAGGAGTGAGAGTGCAGTAGCACACGCTCTTTGAATAGACTGGGGTTCAAACCCCAGACTACTGAATACGATCGATCTGCCAACCCGCACTGGACCAGCGTGGCAGATTATGGTCCATTTCCCTCAGCATGAATTGTTGAGGAGGCTTCCATCCTGCATTGGGTTGATAATGGCTGCAATTTACTTTTTTTATTATTAAGTATCTTAATTAATTACCAAATTCCAATATGTGTGATGTAAGGCAAGTTTAATTTCTAAGCATTGTATAATATTTGATTCAACAGTTCTATTTTAAGTAATAATGACCACTATAAATTTTAAAGTTCATAACTTTTATTATTTTAATATCTTTTTTATCATGATTTGTTTAAATATACAAAACATTTTTGTTGTTATTTTCTTCTGTAGTCATAACTGCTTACTTACAGAAAGGAATATTTGCATACTATTAGTTTCATTTATTTTATTTCAGTTTTAATGTAGAGTACAGCCAAATGCTAATACTATGTTTCTGTGTGCACGTGCATTGCTTGTAGTTTTTCAACTGCTGGATCTGCTCATGCAAGTTTATGCCTATACACCAGGGATTCCCAAATTATGGCCTATGGGCTGGTTCCGGCCCATGAAAGAATTTTATCTGGCCCGCGGATATTTCAATTAAATCATAAAAATTAATGTTTATATTAGATCACAATAAAATTTATGAAAAACACATTTTGCAGATCATTTTAACATTTGTTGGTTGATTAATAGTGTTGACATCTCTGTGTCATCAGCTTAGTCTTGTTATTATTATTTTTTTATTATTATTATCATTATTATGTCTAAGGTGGCACCTAGACTTCCCTCTATCTCCACCTGATAAACCGAATTTGTGCAGAACCTCTGCGAAACAGACCTGTATGGCAGGCCTCTTCGCCACCAGGACAGCTGCTCCCTAATGGCCACCCATAGTCACTTGGTACTGGGCCTGGTCTACTATTTTAACAGTGCCTCATGCACCAAAATCCCGTACCCACCGGAAGTAGTGCTATACCGGTGGGTGCCAGCGATCCTGCTCCCAGGCTGCCCACAACTGAGAGCCAGCAAAAAAAAAAAAAAAAAAAAATTATACACACACATACATATTATACACACATATACATACAATATAAACAAATTAAAAAAAAAAACATAGATAATCAAAGTGTATATAATCAAATCTTAATTAAGAAGCATTAGATTATTCCAATGTCTTTTCCGTTGAAAAACAGTTACACAGAACTCTTGCAGTGCTTGAAATTTAGCCTGATTAGCAATAAGATCACTTTCACAGCCTCTAACTAAATTACCAATCTTCACTTTTAGTCTTTTTCTATGTTCAACATACAAACTACAATCATATAATATATGACTCCAAGTCTCAGGTTGACCGCAAGTACATAAAGGAGAGCTGACTAGACCAAAGTAATGTAGTTTAAAATTTAATGACCCATGGCCAGTTAAAATAAACAAAGTTACCATAGAAGGAAAAAACCATTTGTTGTTACTATCATAAGTAAATATAACTGTTGGAATGAACAATCTAGTCACCTCCCCAGTTACACTAAGATCCCATCTCTGTTACCACATACTAATCAACTGTGTTAGAACATATTTCTTAACTTTAGATATCTCTATAGTGACATCAGATGTAATATTCATGAAAGAAACAACTATACCTTTTTTTAAGTTAATAACAAAGGGCCCGATACACAATGTGCAAGTCTAGAGGCTAATGCACGGCCAAAACCTGCATAGCATTCATTGAGACTGTTCTGCACATACTAGAAATAACATAAAGCATTGAGCGCTGAATCGATAACAATTTCTGTTTAAATTTAACATTAGTAACTCTGAAGTACCATGCTGATGCTCCGTATGCAACTATGGATAAGAAGACTGCCTTGTAGTATAAATTTAAAACTCTCCTTTTCAACACCCCCAATCTGACGTAGTTAATCGAATTATTGCTGCACTAAATTTTTAAACTTTTTCATGTAAGTAATTTAAATGTGGAGAAAAAGATAATCTATCATCAATTCTTATACGTAGATATTTCACCTCAGATACAAGGGGAATCTGGCTCCCCTTAATTAAAGCTTTTGGCGGTCGTGCATAATTTAGTTTACCCTTAAGAAGCATCATAACAGTTTTAGTTGGTAGATATCAATAGCTTATGCAGATCAGCCCATAACACTAGACTTTCTAATATCTGGGCCACTCTTATTTCAAGCACAGACCTAGATTTACCAGTAACACATAAAACCAAATCATCTGCATAAACAATCTTATGCAGATTTTCAACTGATTGTTCTAGCCATAAATTAAGCACTAAGTTCCAAAAAAGTGGGCTCAATACAGACCCCTGAGGACACCCTCTCGAAAGATTCCTATTAAACTGTAGATGCTTAGCTTTAAGTATAATTTTCCTACCATACAAATAACTCTGTATCGTTCTATACAATAAGTCTGGACATTGCATACCCCTAAATGCAGACAAAATACTCTCATGCCACACCACGTCAAAACCTCCAGTAAAATCTATAAAGATGGCTAATACATACTTATCCTCTGCCTGGTTGGTGAAATTCATGAGATCATTAATGGCATCTTCCGTAGAATGCGCTCTCTTGAAAGCATACTGATAAGGCAGGGTCAAACCATTTTTATCCATGACTTGGTCCAGTCTTAAAAATAACAATCTTTCAAAAACTTTGCCAAGATTACCCAATAACGAAATTGGTCTATACCCTCTTAGGTCATTTGATTTTTTACCTGGCTTAACTAACAGCTTAATCAAACCAACTTTCCAGATCCCAGGAAAGGTACCTTGAAGTAAGCATTTATTATATAAGTTTAACAAGATGTTAGGATAACGCTCAATCACTTTAAGAACAGTGATATTCTCTACTAAATCGATCCCCGGACCTTTGGAAATGTTAATTTGCTTAGAAACGGCTCTCAATTCCTCTAAAGTAAATAAGCTAATATCAACAGACACAAGGTATGTTACATTAGAGTCCCTGATACCTTCTTGCTCTGTTGTCTCCCCACCTTCTTCCTCATGAGGAAACAACCCAGATGTTATTGCTTGCACTGTTGTAATCCAATCAGTTGTTTCCACACCATTGATGATTACTGTATTCATTATCTCTCCAGGTCTTACTTTATTCATACTTTGTTTATAAATTAATCCCCAAGGATCTATATTGCCCACACTAGTAACTAGACTTCTCCAAGCCTTTAATTTACTCTCATAAATAGGCGTATAATAAATTTTATTTTTATTCCTATAACATGCATGATAAAATTGAGCCTCATTCAGCCCCCACCACCTATACCTCTGATATGCCTTCTTACATAAAAATACTTCTTTCCTTAACCTGGATAATTCCGCATTCCACCAATTAACAACTCGCCTCTTAACTGATTGTCTTCTTGAGGCACTTAAAAATTCGAATTAACCATATTGTCTCCTGAAAAATCTAAAGCCACTGACCATGCAAAACTAGACCAGTTAATCTTCTTATAAGTAAATCTAGTTAATTAATTATCAAAATCTAAAGTAGTATTTAAATCAGCCAAATTAATATGAAAAACCAAAGATCTATGATCACTATTCGTATAGTCTGTTTTCACAAGCCAATGACAGATTCGTCTGGATAACCCCTGAGTAACTAAAGTCAAATCAATGTTCGACCTGCCATGAACATTGTTAAAAGTATAAGGCTGACCTGATATATTGACTACACATAAATTATTCATTAAAATAAAGTCCTCCATTAAGCGACCCTCTGATCAGTCATGTCACTAAACCATAAGTTAGACTTTGCATTGGTATGTGCAGTGTTGTATAGAGTGGCCATACCCCAAACACTTAAAACATTTAGTCACAACTGTAACATGCCTGAATTTGTGTGACATATATCCAAAATACAACCAGTCATTACACATCAAATTTTCCAACATGTGAGGAGCTACCCCAATCACCCAATTATTAAACTTTGCCTTGGAACTGTTACTAAATCTAAAAACAATGCCCTCTCTGACCTCTTGCTCCTCATATCCATAATCTTGAAGATTTTTCTTATATAAATCCCTAATGATATTTTCCTGAGTTAATTCCTTAGGTACATCATATACTAAGATGGTAGGGTTCTGTAACTTTACTTTATCCTGATTAATACCCTTTTTAAAAAATACCTCTGCCTTACTGAGTTTACCCAAATCCTTATCATTATCTGTCTCAACTAAGACTCCTTTATTTCTTATAGCTCTTAGATTTCTAATTTTTATTTCTTGAAATTTTTCCTTTAATGTGTTAACAATTACCTCTTTAACTTACTGGCTTGACTTATACTGTTCTGAGGACTCCTCAGCCCTGAAAATAGCCTTATTATTTAATCTTGCCACTTTGCTCAGCTTCCTGTTATTATCCACCATACAGATATCATTTAATATTACCTGTTTACCTAACTGAGGCTGGCTGAATCCAGCTCTAACCTTGTCCGCATAAGTCCCCTTTTGTTCTGCAACATTAGATAGAAAAGGCTGCCTTCTTACAATGTCATCTAATAAACTGGCACGCACCTCCATCTCCTCTACCCTTGTTTTAAGACTTTCATTGTTGTTGATATAGTCTCCATGTTAATCCATGTGTCAAGTAAGAAATTAGTTGCAGCTTTAATCACTTTATTATTTTCACTAGTCATGTAGTCAATGACTTTTTTCTTCAAATTTGTTAAAAGCTCAAAAATAGTAGACACGTCAGGGTACCTCTGCCTCTGGTCCTGTATGTTAGCAACAATTATTTCACTCTCATGCACATTTGTGTCTGTATGTCTTCTCCCCGATTCCAAATAAAAACTATCTACATCAGAAACCATATTATCAGGCTGAATATCCGGAAAATCAGTTATCTTAACATTTGACAAATCATTTGTCAAATCTGTTACGATATCATCTTCTTCTAACTGCACCCCCTGTTCAACCATGCAGCCAACCTTAACTACGTTTTCTACACCACCTACCTGAATATGAGAATCAGCATTGCCAGACATCCCAGGTTTAGTATTCACACTAACAGTACTCAATGCACCACTTCCTCCACTACTTAAAACACTACTTGCTTTAATATTTTCAACTTTAGACGATTTCTCAGAAGCCTTCTTTACAGAATCAGTATTGTACAGCGTGGGAACTCTGGAAGGAAGTGGGGGGAAAGCTCCAATCTTCTCTTCCACCCCCCCCTCCTTTACCAAGCTTCTTACTATGAATTCTGCCTTCCATTAACTATAATAGTCGGTTCAAAGCAACAATATTATTAACTGAAGATTAGTCTTGTTAGATATCAATTCTGTTATTTCCACACAGAGATATTTTTTGAAACATCGTTAAAATAATCTGTTAATTTTGACCCTGTCATTAAATAGCAATAGTCATTAGAGACAGCAATTATGGATTTCCTAATCCCTTACCTTGGCTTGGGTGATGCTTGCGTCCCCTCCACAGACACCTATCCCTTTCGTAGTGGGGGTTACTTTCTGCCCATCACGTTGCAAATATTTTTCTTTAGTACTAAGTTAGCAGTTCACTTGTTAAGTTATAAATCAGTGGTTCCCAAACTTTTTCGGGTTGCTGCCCCCTTGGTTCCATAAATGCATCCTCAACACTGCCCAGTCCTAGTCAGAGTGGCAGATTGCACAACCCAATGAGGAAGATAACAAAAAAATATAATTCAAAACAGTAAGGATTAATTGCACATTTATTTCAAATCCAATAAAAGTTTTATTTTATTTAATTCAACATATTGAAATTACTGGGCTAGTGATCCTAGCTTTTCAAAATCTGACAATCATTTAACAAAAGTCTTAGAACGGCATTTAGTAACAAGTTCATTTTTCTGTAAATTTTTAATGCAAGGGATGGGCTCGATGACATAAAACCAGTTTCTCAATGTTCAGTTTAAAGTCGCTTAGAAGGAGTCTTAAATCACCATGTTCGGTAATCTGGAGTCGATTTCTTTGCTTGAAGATAAGTTGAATAACCACACTAAAACCACATTCTACTAAATATGAAGTTGCAATAAATATGAATGCAATAAATAGCTTCTTAACCACTGTCCATAGTGCAGGATAGTGATCAGAAATTTTCTTCTGTAACCAAAACTCTTGATAAGATTTCTTAAACTTCAGTTTCAGCTCAATATCATTTTGTAACTCAATTAGCTCTTCCTCTAATACCTCAACTTCCTCAATATCTAAAAATGGATTCATCACCCAATCTGGAATTTCTATCGAAAGAAGAGCCTTAAATCGATCAGACATATCTTTATGCAGTCTATCCAAATGGTCACAAAAGACTTGCAGATCATCATCCTGTATCCCACCAATCTTTTCTAGCTAAGACAGAGAGGGAAATTGATATAGCACATGAAGGCCTATATTGCACTTGAATAAAGTTAACTTTGAAATAAAAGTGGATACTATAGATTTGGCCTTAATAAGGTTAATATCATTTCCTTGCAACTGTAAATTCATTTCATTGAACTTTGCAAACAGTTCAGACAAATATGCAATGTCATGCCTGATATCTTCAAGTTTATCACTGAGAAAAGCATCCAACTTTCTCTTCAAAAAACTCCACAACAGAATCAAAAATGTTATAAAAACACTTACACAGTTGCCTTTTAATAGCCAACGAACTTCGGTATGAAGCAACAAATGTTGAAAATCTTCATCATTCTCAACAAAGCCCCTGGAATAAGTCTATCATTGAGAGCATGGGCTTTGATTTTATTAACACCAGCAATGACAGTGTGTAATGCCTTGTGAAGGCGATCAAGTTTTTTTGCAACCAGATGTTGGCGAAGAATGACAACAACACGAAATCTGTTTCTAACTGCCTTTCAAACTAACTCTTGAACTACACTTTCATCTTTTATAAAGTACACATATGCTAGAAGAAGATTCATTGCCTGGCAAAGTTGACTCATCTAGCTGTAATGCAAATTCTGTAGTGCTTAGCATGCTACACAACATATCTTTCACATTCTCAGCCATTTCATCTATACATCTCTGAACTGAATTGTTGCTTAGAGGAATACTCTTAATTACTTTATGTGGTGACTTATGTAAAACAGTACTCAGAACCTCACTTACTGCTGGTAAGATGAGTTCTTCACAAATTGGATGTGGCTTTTCAGACTTGACAATTAACAACGAAATATTGTACGATGCATGCAAACCATCAGTTTTTTGTTGTGAGGCATTACAAAATATACTTGACATTGTTGGCCACTTTTGCAATTCAGCATGAAGTGATTGAAAAAATGTTAAATTCTTGTCTGTCAATCACAAAGGAAGTAGTATTTCCTGTGATTGCTATATATTGTACATTTTATACACATTCCATGTATACATAATATGTATGTATTTTCTAAGATACATTCCACATTCCATATACATGGAATGTATCTTAGAAAAATCTTACTTTTTTGTGAAAAAACTGTAAGTGGTAAGTAAAAATGTTTTGCATTTTTAGAATTAGAACTAAAAAGTACACACAGAAATACAATGAATTTTGGAAACATCAAAGTTTATGCAGACCAGTGTTATAACTGTACTGATTAATTTCAAAGTATAAATTAAAAGTATAATTATTAATTTTCAAATGTTCTTTTCATTTACCAGAACATTTTAGAGAACGTGCCAATTCAGATGCCATTACTTGAATTATAAGTCCTACTCGAAGTCTCAACATCTCAAGAAATAGCTGAGGTTCTGTCCTTATGAACATTGCCAAATATACTAAGAGCTCCTATAAATAAAACAGAAAATTTAATAAAAGTTATGAGTTGTAACTTTAAAGTAAATATACTTATACATTATATAATGTATAAGTATATTTACATTAAAATAATATATAATATAATATATTATTTAAATTTTATATTAAATTTTATATTTATATTAATAAAAAATTATATTACATTAAAATAAAAATAATATATAATTTATAAAATTTCTTTTAAATTTTAAAAACCAAAAAGAAATGCTAAAAGGGCAGATTTCACTTATTCTTAATTTTTAAAATATCATCTGATAAGTAAATATACTATCAGCTAAGATTTAGTAAGCAAGTCTGATTTTGATATCAATTTTTTTAGTATTAATAGTAGTAGTAATAGCATGTGATGCAAGAAAGCAAGTGTATGAGCTTATGCAGCATCAGCCAAAAAAAAAAAAAAAAAAAAATCACACCATTCCCTCCAAATGCCTGTCCAGTTCCTCCTTAAATTTATTTAACCTATTAACTTCCACAACGACAGATGGAAGTTTGTTACAGAAATTAACCACCTGCTGGCTAAAGGCAAATTTCCGCACATCTATTCTACATCTGTCTTTTCTTAATTTGAATTTATGCCTCCTTAGGTTTGTAATCTGAACAAGTGGAAGGATCCCATCAGAATTCAGCATGCTCAACCCATTCAAGGCCTTATACACCTCAATCAGATCACCGCACAGGTGCCTAGTCTCCAGCCACTGCAATTTGCAGAACTTAAGCCTCTCATGGTAAGAGGATCCCTTCATTCCCCTCACCAATCTTGTTGCCCTTCTCTGTACACGCTCAAGTAAATCTACATCGTTTCTAAAATGAGGCCTCCAGACCTGTACGCAGTACTCAAGGCGTGGCCTGACCATTGCCTTATACAGAGGGATAATCACCTCCTTTTCCCTCCTAGCAAAATTCCTATATATCATTGACAAAAACCCCATGACCTGCCCTGGCAGCCTGTCTGCATTGCTCAGAAAACTTCATATCTGCCCACAATTACTCCCAGGTCTTTTTCATTTTCTACCACCTTAAACGTAGTACCATACAGTTGGACGTTTCTCTGGGGTTACTTCTACCCATATGCAGTACTTTGCATTTGTCAAGGTTAATGTTATTAGTGGAGTCCCCCAGGGTTAAGTGCTGTGCCCATTATTGTTTTCAATATTTATTAATGATATTGATGAAAGTATATCACCCTTAATGTCAAAGTTTGCAGATGACACAGAGGTTAGTAGGAGGGTTAATGATAGTAATTAGGGTGGGCTACTGCAAAAAGATCTAGGAAAATTGGGTCAATGGGCTGAGAAACGGCAGTTGAAGTTTAATGTTGACAAATGCAAGGTACTGCACACAGGTAACAGTAATCCAAGAGTCATTTATCAACTGTGGTACTACATTCAGGATAGGGCAAAATAAAAAAGACCTGGGGGCAATTGTGCAGTCAGATATGAAATTCTCTGAGCACTGCAGACATGCAGGCAGAACAGCTCATATGGCTTTGTCACTGATATTCAGAAACTTTGCTAGCAGGGATAAGAAGGTGATTATTCCTTTATACAAGGCCATGGTTAAGCCACATCTTGAGTACTGTATACAGCCGGAGGCCTCACTTTAGGAAGGATGTTGTTTTGCAGGAACAGGTGGAGAAAAGGGCAACCAGATTGGTGAAAGGTTCAAAAGAATGCACTTACCTAGAAAGGCTACTCAATTCTGCAGATTGCAGCATTTAGAGACTAGGTGCCTGTGGGGTGAGGTGATTATGGCGTTGAATGGATTGAGTAAACTAAATGTGAATGACACTCTTTCCCTTGCTGAGACTGCACCATGGTCATCGCAAGTGGGTAGGCAAGGTAAGCGTGGCTTACTGGCGGCAGTTCAGGAGGGAGCCAAAAATGTTTTTGACATATATACAAATTGGACCTCTGTTTAACGAACTTCTTTATAGTAAGATTTTCTATTTGGCAATATTTTTTAGAATTCCCCTTGATAATTACATTTAAAATAGTTTCTGTAGAACAAAGAAAATTTCCATATAACAAATGCATTCCCAGATAAGTCTCTCGTAATCCATTAGCAGCATCCAGTAGCAGCATTGTTCACATCTTTGGCCTGAAGGCCAGAGATGTGAACAATGCTGCTACTTAGTGCTGCTACTAAGCATGAATTAAGAGCGAAAGGGATTATCATTCTGTAACTTAGTGGTACTTGTAAACCTATCCAACCATGTGTCCCACATACCAGAAGTTGCACTGGTCATCTAATTGGTTAACATTTACCAGTATTCAACATGACAGACAAATGATTCATTTGAAATAAATACAGTACAGTCAGTCCTCGTATAACACGTGTTTACACTACACGAATTTGATCATACACGATTTATAAATAGGAGAACGATATCATATATAACACAAACCGAATTTGCTTATGCATGATTCGCCTTTGTGTTTACAAGAAATGGCAGTCGAACGCGGAATCACCCCAACTGAACGCAACATATGAACGAAGAGAAGATTCTGAAAATGTATTTATGTTTTTTATATCAGTGAAGGGAAAAACATTTCACCATAATAACGTAAAAACCCACACAATTCCAGCTATTGGTATTACCGCAAGTACAATTAGATCGAGTTTACTACCAGTTTATAACAGATTCCACTAGCAGAAATGCAAATGGCAATTGTTTCTATTGTCAAGTGTATGAGCTTATCCAGCATCAGCCAAAATAACCCCCAGAAATGTGCTTTAGTAAAATGTGAGCTAGATAATAGGTGTTAATAGTGTGTCTCTGCCTTTACAGTGTTGTTTATTCAGTTGCTACACACGTGCAGCTTTGTTTATGTGTATCAAGTGCGCCTCCTCATTTTGTAATTGTGCTTTATTCCCTAAAAATGAGTAAAGGTGTGAAAAGGAAGTGAAGACACTACAGATTCAGAGAGAATCTGTAGTGTAATATTCATAAACAGAGGCGGACCGGGTCGAAAATTCTCACTCGGGAAAATTTGTAGTGGCCTCATACTAGCGTTTATGGCCAAAATCACACAGGCCTCCGGCCCACCGGGGTTTCCCCCCATAAGGGGAAAAAAATATGAAATTGTGAAACGCTTTGAGTGAAGTGAAAGACCATGTGATATTGCACGTGCTACAGGCCTAAATGAGGCAACGTCAAGAATTAGAAAGAATGCAGAGAAAATAAAAACAACTTTCATAGCAGGAACAACTCAAAGTGTAATTAAAATCTATTAGATCAAGACCCAAAGAATTGGAAGAGATGGAATGGCTGTCATCTGTTTGTATAGAAAATCAAATAAAGAACAAGTATGCTTACGATAGAAGCAAAAGCATTAGCAATATTTGATTACATAATAGTCGTAATAAAATACGTAAGTATTTTATTACAATTATTTATTGTGTTTGGTAATGTTTTGGTTAGAAATGTGTGTTTAATCTTGGGTGGTCGGCACCTAACCCTATTTTTCTGATAGGGCCTGTTGTTTATATTGCACAATTTTGCATTGCACGAGGGTTTCTAGGAACACAACTATTGTGCTATACGAGAACTGACTGTACATGAAATTGCAGACGTATGTTAATTTGCTTATTATCTGGATCTGTATTTCATATTTATATTTCACAGGGTTACACTCCAGAACATAGGTACAACTCCGTATTTCGGCAAAAGAGAGGAAGAAGGCAGTGATAGGACGTGAAAGCACCTTCCACTCACCGCGTTCCCCCCCCCTCTCCTGCATGTTACTGGGGGATGTCACGTGATATCACAATATGTTGGAGCTGAAATGAAGAAAAAGAAATGGCAATGGCAATATTTTTTAAACAGTTAACAAAAATTAACACCACATACAGCCACTGATTCTTCTTGCCTGTACATTACTAGACAATTTCACATGCATTAACAATGAGAATTGCTCATACATGTCAACATAAATGTTTTTTTTTTTCCTGGTGACTGCTGCCCCCACACCTCCCCTAATATAAAGAGAACCTGATACTAACAACTCATATGATTACTGCGAAAAACATCAAATCATCAAGAAACAACTTAAAAAAAAAAAAAA
The DNA here is from genome assembly GCF_048544385.1 of Mastigoproctus giganteus. NCBI lineage: Eukaryota > Metazoa > Arthropoda > Arachnida > Uropygi > Thelyphonidae > Mastigoproctus > Mastigoproctus giganteus. Next base: position 58,965,842 of record NC_143585.1, on the reverse strand, counting down.
AAAACAGACTTCATCAGTATGCCAGCTGACACACTTCATCAAATATTCACACTGAAAAACACTTGTATTCCTAAGCTATCAAATTCACACTCATATACCATTCAATTACAGTCTTACATCCATCCTTTTGAAAACGGAATAACATGGCATAACGATAACACAAAAACCGAAGGCAGCAGAGCAGCATGACAACGACTAAACAACAGCACTATAATTTCGCATTTTCCGCTAAAATATGAAGCGAATTTGCATCCAATCGAACAATAAAAATGCAAAATGAGGTAAATAGCACATTCCCAATAATCCGCCAATCACAGAACTTCACCGGACAATCACTCCATTCTTCGGCCACGCTTGCATGGAAATATCCATGTTCTGGAGTTCAGCCAGAATAATATACAGGTAGTCATTGACTTATGACCTACGCATTTTACGACTGCTACTGCATCTCGCACCGCGATTCAGTCTGAACTGAGTTAACAGGAGAGACTGCTTCTACAGGGATGGGATACACTTAAATAGAAAGGGTGCAAGAATATTTGCTGATGCTATCGAGGCAGTGTTAGGTGGGTCGGAAAACTGATAGCTTGGGGGGATACAAGGACTAATAGTTTAACAGTAGCCGTAGGCAGAGGTGAAGGTGATTCTTGCACAACTTCTATTAGAATAAGTAGCGACCTGGAGTGAGGGGTGTTGGGGGTTTCAGGGACAGATGGCAGTCATCGTGAAACAGGTGGGTATATGGGATGTGTTAGAGTAATTAAGAATAAGAATAGGTGCATGTATACCAATGCTAGAAGTATAGTAAATAAATTTGATGAATTTGAAGTGTTGGTCAAGACATCAAAGGCGGATATTGCTGGGATATCAGAGACGTGGTGTCACACAGATATAAGGAATGCCGAACTGGAATTTGGGGAGTACAATGTGTACAGAAAGGATAGACAGGATAGGAAGGGAGGAGGTGTTACGCTGTTAATAAAGAAACACATAAAATCAAAAGAAGTGCATCCAGTTGACATAGATGAACAGTGCACTGTTGAGTCAGTTTGGTGTGACATAAGCACTGCGAAAGCAAAAATAAGAGTAGGAGTGTGTTATAGGCCTAATGACTTGAATGAGTACAATGAACAATTGTACAGAGAAATAGAGTGGGCTAGTAAATTGGAATGTCTTATAATGGTGGATTTTAACTTCCCAGATATTGACTAGAACTTGTGGGTTGGGCATTCACACACTAGTCAGACTTTTGTGGATTTATTGGATGACTGTTTTCTGCAGCAGCATGTTCGAGAGGCAACCAGAGAAAGTAATACTCTTGATCTGGTTATCAGCAGTGATCATTCATGTATTAGGAATTTGCAGATAAAAGAACCACTAGGTGGCAGTGATCACAGTGTACTGACGTGGGATTTACTTAAAGATTTAACTACTATCAGGGGTAAAGGAAAGGGTTTTTGCTTCCGTAAAGGCGAGTACAGTGGTCTCCGACAGTTTTTAAATTCTGTACAGTAGGATCAACTGATGATGTTACCAACAGTAAATTCTAAGTGGGAAGCATTCAAGGAATTAATCGTGGATGCTACTAAAAGGTTCATACCCATTAAGAAATATTGTTCAAGGTTTAGGCCTAAATGGTTGTCAAATGAACTAATGAGACTTGTAACAGAGAAGAAAAATGCATGGGATGCATATAAATTATCAAGCGACTCAGAAGCATATGGCAGATATAAGTTAATCTGTAATCAGATCACAAAGGAGGTTCGGCAGGCGAAGGCAGATTACGAGAAATCCTTGGCAAAAGATGCTAAGAAAAACAGCAAGAATTTCTTTACTTATATAAACTCTAAAAGGAAGGGGATGAATCTGATCGGTCCACTTGACATCGATGGTTCGACTGTTGATGATCCTGCTCAGATAGCAAACAAACTGAATGAGTATTTTGCATCTACATTCACATGTGAGGAATTATTAAGGTTTGAAAATGGCAGAAGGTTATCAAATTGTAGCAAGATACTTAATGATTTTGTAATAACCGAGAGCAAAGTGGAAGAGAAATTGATGAAGATAAACGTAAGAAAAGCACCTGGAGCGGATGGGATCTATCCAGTTATATTAAAGGAGACGCAAAGCAACTAAGCAAACACTTAGCCATAATTATGAGAGCATCCTTGGACTCAGGGGAGGTTCCCACGGACTGGAGATGTGCAAATGTATCCCCAATTCACAAAGGGGGATCGAAGGGTGACACGAGTAATTACAGACCAGTTAGTTTAACGTCTGTTTCGGGTAAAATAATGGAGTCGCTGGTTAAAGATGCATTGCGGGATCATCTAGACAAGACTGCAGCAATACTTCAGACACGGCATGGGTTTGTTAAGGGAAAGTCTTGTCTGACCAATTGATAGGATATTATGATGTGGTTACAAAGGAACTGGATGCGAAAAATAATTTTGATATCATATATTTGGATTTCAGGAAAGCTTTTGACACTGTTGCGCATGGAAGACTATTGTACAAATTGGAGCAGAATGGTATTAAGGGTAAGTGGCTACAATGGATAAAAGGATGGTTAAGTGCTAGAAGACAGAGGGTGGTAATCAATGGGTACTGCTCTTCTTGGACTAATGTTATTAGTGGAGTCCCACAGGGTTCGGTGTTAGGTCCACTGTTGTTTTGTATATTTATCAATGATATTGATGAAGGTATATCAGGCTTAATGTCAAAGTTTGCAGATGATAAAAAGGTTGGCAGGGTTGTTAATGACAGTAATGGCAGTGTGCTACTGCAACAGGATCTAGATAATTTGGGCAGATGGGCTAAGAAGTGGCAACTGAAGTTTAACCTTGACAAATGCAAAGTACTACATATGGATAGAAGTAACCCCAGAGAAACGTACCAACTGTGTGGTACTACACTTAAGGTGGTAGAAAATGAAAAAGACCTGGGAGTAATTGTGCAGGCAGATATGAAGTTTTCTGAGCAATGAAGACAGGCTGCCAGGGCAGGTCATGGGGTTTTGTCAATGATATATAGGAATTTTGCTAGCAGGGAAAAGGAGATGATTATCCCTCTGTATAAGGCAATGGTCAGGCCACGGCTTGAATACTGTGTACAGGTCTTTAGGCCTCATTTTAGGAAGGATGTAGATTTACTTGAGCGTGTACAGAGAAGGGCAACAAGATTGGTGAGGGGAATGAAGGGATCCTCTTACCAAGAGAGGCTTAAGTTCTGCAAATTGCAGTGGCTGGAGACTAGGCACCCGCGCAGTGATCTGATTGAGGTATATAAGGCCTTGAATGGGTTGAGCATGCTGAATTCTGATGGGATCCTTCCACTTGTTCAGATTACGAATCTAAGGGGGCATAAATTCAAATTAAGAAAAGACAGATGTAGAATAGATGTGCGGAAATTTTCCTTTAGCCAGCGGGTGGTTAATTGCTGGAACAAACTTCCATCTGTCGTTGTGGAAGTTGATAGGTTGAATAAATTTAAGGAGGAACTGGACAGGCATTTGGAGGGAATGGTGTGATTTTTTTTTTTTTTTTGGCTGATGCTGCATAAGCTCATACATTTGCTTTCTTGCATCACATGCCACTACTACTACATACAAGATTGTTGCTAGGAAGAATGCTATATGCACGTCAACCCTCTCTTAATGCAGTGCTCTCAGATTTTTCTACTACACTCACACGCTCTATCCATGTGGTCCCTGAAGCCTAATGGGAACAGTTGTGCGTGTAGTGTCAGCCCACTGCCCAGTAAAGTGTTTTTGGCATGAATAAGCTAGTCTTAATCCGTTTAGTCAGCTTTGCCATCACAGTCGAACAAAACATCTTACCGATGTATGTATGTCGTGATTCATGTGTCTCGATCTCTGTTTGCATACGTTACGTTCATTATTTTTGGTTCAGTTATATTTGTGTTACAATTAGAATTTTTTAAAACCCCTAAACATGTCAACCAAGAGGAAAGTGCCTTTGTCTACTCCTAGACCTGTCAAGAAAGAAAGAAAGGTCATTGATTTAGACACAAAATTGAAAATGATCAATCAGCATGAAGAAGGAAATGTGATGTGAATGCGATCGCACTTGATTTTAAGTTATCTCATTCTACAGTGTCAACGATTTTTAAAGACAAAAAAGGATTCGTGAAGTTGTTAAAGGTTCGGCATCCATGCGAGCAACAGTGATAACGAAACAACGTACAGGACCCATCCATGAAATGGAAAAATTGTTTCTTTGGATGGAAGATCAGATACAGAAGCGAACACCCTTAAGCCTTCTTACAGTGCAGTCGAAGGCTAGAAGTCTCTTTCAGACGCTGAAGAAACGTACCGGAAAAGATTACACTCACACATTTATAGCAAGTACAGAATGGTTCAAAAGATTCAAAAGAAGATTCAAGCTTCATAGGGTTCGAGTCACTGGAGAATCAGCAAGTGCAGATGTGGAAGGAGCTCAAGAGTTTGTTAAAAGTCTGGATGAAATAATTACGGAAGAAGGGTATCAACCAGAGCAGTTTTCAACGTGGATGAGACTGGATTGTTGTGGAAAAGGATGCCAGAACGCACTTACATTCACCAAGAAGCCAAAAGCATGCCTGTTTTTAAGGCACTTAATGATAGGCTGACTTTGCTCCTTGGCAGGAACATCGCAGGTTTTAAACTGAAGCCTTTTTTAATTTATCATTCTGAAAATCCCCGTTCAAGAATGTAAACAAGCATACTCTGCCTGTATACTTCCATTCAAGCCGAAAAGCCTGGATGACTCAAATGTTGTTTGAAGACTGGTTTCTAAATTGTTTTGTACCTCAAGTTCGCGAATATTGCTTCGAGAAAGAAATTCCTTTCAAAATTGTATTAATCTTAGATAATGCACCTGGCCATCCACCTCACCTAGACCACCTCCATCCAGCCTATGGACCAAGGGGCGATTTCCACATTTAAGGCACACTATCTTCGAACCACTTTTGCCCATGCTATAGCCGGAACAGACGCCGACCCAGAACTATCTTTGCGAGAGTTTTGGAAACAGTACGATATTTATAAATGCATCAAAAATATTGCGGCAGCGTGGGAGGCTGTGATAAAGAAATGCATGAATGGAATCTGGAAAAACTGTCTAGCGTTTTGTTAATACTATTGACCAATTTGATAGTGAACATGAACTTGAAATGGTTACAGAAAATATTGTAACACTGGCAAATGGACTTTCTTTAGAGATTGAAATGGAAGATGTTGAGGAGCTGCTAGAGCAAGAATCTGGAGAACTTACAAATGAAGAACTTATCGCTTTGGAAGAAGAAAGAATGGCCGAAGAAGAAAGGATGGAAGAAGAGAAAAATGAAGATGAGGAAGAACCAGAAAGAAAATTCACCATTAGAGGGTTATCTGAAGGTTTTTCTCTACTAATTAAACTTCTTACACATTTTGAGGAAATGGACCCAAACATCGAACGATTTGCAGGGATTGAACGAATGGTACAAGATGCTTTTTGGCCATACTGTGACATTTACGAGCAGAAAAGGAAACAAACAATTCAGAGAAATATCAACATGTTTATAAGAAAAACAACTCCCACTACATCAAGTGGTGGGATTGATGACCCGCAGCCAAGCACGAGTGGTCAGTAAAATATTTCTTATCTATTTTCTACATATGTTTTGTTTAGTTGTTAAGATAAAATATTTTTTAGGTTTTATACAGTATTTGATATCTTTTTCATATTTTTTATTTCTGTAAATAGTAAACCAAATGTGTTGTACACAGTGTCTGATTTACCTAAACTGGTCCGACTTACGTCCAGATCGCTTTACGACCGGTTGGTCAGAACCTAACATGGTCGTAAGTCGACGACTACCTGTATATGATACTATTTTTAGCAAGGCAATGTATAGCGTTCATGAAATCTTCAAAAGATTTATATGAAAATGACAATGGTAACTTTTTAAAACTTACTGAAACAATTGCCAAATTTGATTCAGTTATGGTGGAATATATTTGCCGTATTCAGTGATATGAATCGAAAAATATCGTTCATTATTTAGGTGAACAAATACAAAACTAAATTATTGTGCGTTGTAATGTTAGTATTGTAATGTTAGTATATTAGTATAATTTTTTTTTGGCAGCAAATAATTTCACTAAATATTACAGATAAAAATACTAGAAATGATTAGAGAAGCTAAATATTTTGCTATAATCACTGAAGATGAAAATAAAGATATGGATACAAGGAATTGTGCTAAACCAATTGCCTTAAAAATAACATCTTATAAATTTCTTTGTTCAATTACAATTTGGAATGATATTTTAAATAAAATTAATCCGGTAAGTAAAATTCTCCGAAAAAAAAAAAAAAAAAAAAAAGGAATTCTGATAAAAATGAAGCTGTTGAATGTTTACAAAATATCAAGGAATATTTTAAAGAAAACAGAACACAGGAAGCATTCAAAAATTTTTCTCAATTCGGCTAATAATATGGCAACTATCATTGGTTGAAGATTTGTTTCCAGAAGTAAGTGGAGGCGCGTCCGTAGCCAGGAGGGAAGGAGCAGCAGTGCGTAGCACCCGCTTCTTGATTAGACGGGGGTTCGAGCCCGTCACCACCAAATACGAATGAGGCGGAAAGGTCAGGGAATGATCACCGCATATCCCGGAGCAATATGGCCTTAATTGCTAATGCTCCTAAAAACCAAATAACAATAACAAATAACAAACCAGAAGTAAGCACTGTAAGGAAAAGATTGAAAAAAAACAAACAAAAACATCATTTTGATTATGAAAGTAGAAATAAAGCTATTCCAAAGAGCTCACCAACTGGTGAGTATGGGCTTGGCACATGCGCACACACACACACACACACACAGGATCCTGAGCTGGATATCATTGTTCTTCTCTTTCTTGGAGACTCCTTTCTACTTCTGACTCATGTTTTCTCTCTCTCTCTCAGGGTAACTCAGAAATTTTTTTTTTTTTGGCAGCAAAAGTCTCAGGCTTCCTTGCACCATGTGGCTAATAATAATAATAATTAGGAGGCTCCCTCCCCTGCTCACTTTGCTAGTCAACCCCCAGACAATATCAAACATACAAAGAAATGTCTTAACCTGCTTGGCATCATTACTAAAGCCGCTTTGGAAAGAGTTTCCTTCACATAATCGACTGATTTGATTAGATCTGCCAAGAAAAGTCTCGTACACTACTCCATTCACAGTTCTCACATCTTTGAAACACCTTACACATTTTGTTTCACATAATTTTAAATGAAACCTCTTGACACCTTGCGGTGAAAAGCTATTCAACCGAGCAACCACTTTACACATTTTTATGCCGATGGCATTTATTTCCCATTTTGTACCACGTAAAATGTAGAGGTATGACAGAGTAGGTCAAATCTAACACATCTCGTGGTGAGATGCTATTCAACTGAGCGACCACTTTACACACATTTCTACATTGATGCCTTGATGCCATTTATTGCCCGTTTTGTCCCACGTAAAATGAAGAGGTATGATGGAGTAAGTCAAATCTTCTACACCTCTCTCTCATAATTATACTAACATTACAACGCACTGATTGAAATCTAATCAGGAAATTACCTATGTAGTTATTTACGCATACATAATTGCCCCGCCAACTTCAACCAATTCACCCACATCCCTCTTCTCCCATTGGCTCAAATAAATATCACCAGGAGGATAACTTTTTTAATGTATAGAGAGGTAATATTCAGGATCCGCAACAAAATTTCAAAATTAATTTTGTCTTTCAAATTAGGGACACAACAAATAACTGAAAGGTTTACAAATATGAAAGAACATGTAGAAATATTTAAAATGTTTTATAATATTTTTGAATTAAAAAAAATGGTCAGATGATGATTTATTAAAGCAATTGCAAAGATTTACATATTAAGTTAAGTGACATTGACATTGATGGATCCAATATATTTCTATTTTAGAAGATTCAGGAGAAGTCCAGTTGGCCTGGCTCCCTAAAATCCACTCATGCAAACCTTCTCAATGGTAAGCCCGTTACGTTACTTTGGTGGCAACGAACACGTAGAGTGGTTCTCTTCAAGAAGCCTTGTCAGCGTAAAGAGGAAAAGACCAAACCTTCCAGCACACAACAACACGACAAAACAAATGGCCCTCAGTCTGCAGTGGCTTTCAATCCCCCTCTTACGGCAGTGAGAGGATCAAAGTGGAAGCAGAGGGTGCTAAGAATCTCCGGGTACTGCTATGCACAGAAACTGAACTTGGCCTGTTACAATTTAAGATCGCTCACTGGTGAAGAGGGGATATTAGCTGGAAAAGGAATTAGAAAATGTGAATTGGAATATTATTGGCTTGGCTGAAATAAGAAGATGAAATGAATTACTTACAAGTTTGTCAAGTGGAAATCTGCTGTACATCAATGTAAACAGTGAAAAGAGTGATGTTGGAGTTAGCTTTTTGGTCCATAAAGATATAAAAAACAACATTTTGGAATTCCAAAGTACATCACCAAGGTTGTCAAGATTACTGCTCAGGATTTCTCAGAAGTACAAACTAAAGGTTATAATTATATAAGCACCAACATCGAGCCATGATGATGAAGAGATTAAAGAAATGTACACCGAAATTGAGAGACTTCTATATGAACAGAAAACTCACTACACCAATATTATGGAGGACTTCAACACTAAGACTGGAAAGAGACAAAACAGCATAGAAATGGAAACTATAAGAAATTTTGGAATTGGTGAAAGAAATGAAAGAGGTGAGAGACTTGTGGAATTTTCAGAATCTCAAGGAATGTCAGTAATGAACACTTTTATGAAGAAAAAGATAAACAGAAAGAGGACATGGAAAAGCCCAAATGGATTAACAATTAATGATCCTCACTAACAGAAGATATATCATGAACAATGTTACCATCCTGAATAAGGTAAATGTTGGAAGTGATCATCATCATCATCATCATCAGCCATTTTCAATCCACTGCAGGATGAAGGCCTCTCCAGCAACTTTCCAGTTCCTTCTGTTTTGAGCACTGGACATCCATTTACTACCCACAAACTCATGAATTTCATCTATCCATCTCCGCCTTTGTCTTCCAGGTTTTCTTCTAGCTCCTCTTGGGTACCATTCTGTTATTTTCTTAGTCCATCTGTCATCATGTCTTCGAGCTATGTGTCCTGTCCAAGACCATTTTAGTTCTTTAGTTTTGATAAGAATGTCCTTTACTTGAGTTTGTTGCCTAATCCATGTGTTTCTCTTCTTATCTAACAGTCTGATTCCCAATATGATTCGTTCCATTCTTCGCTGTGTAGTTCTCAGCTTCTCTTCCATTCTTTTGGTGAGTGCCCAAGTTTCACTTCCATAAGTCATGGTGGGGAGTATACATTGGTCCATTATTTTACGTTTCAGACAAACTGGGATATTGCTCTTCAGTATGTGACTATATTTCCTGAATGCTATCCATCCAAAATTTATTCTTCTCTTGACTTCCAGCCATTTATCATTATTACAGCTAATAACTTGTCCCAGATAAGTATATGACTCCACCTTTTCAATTACTGCTCCTTCAATCATTATTTCCCTTTCTGTGGCATACTTGTTCATCATTACTTTTGTTTTAGCCATATTCATCTTTAGTCCAAAATCCTTACTAGCTGTGCATAACTGATTAAGATTTTCCTCTAATTCTTTGGGATCATGGCTTATGACCACAATGTCGTCTGCAAATCGTAAATGGTTTAGGTACTCTCCGTTCACATTGACTCCTTTCTGCGACCAGTCTAATCTTCTGAAAGCTTCCTCAAGGGCAGCAGTAAACAGCTTCAGAGATATTGTGTCTCCTTGTCGAACTCCTTTCTCAATTTTAAATTTCCTACTGTCTTTGTCTAGTCTAATAAAGGAGGTAGCACTCTCGTATATTTTCTTCAAAATCATAATATATGGGGTATCAATGCCTTGTCTTTCCAGTGCCCGAAACATTGCCATATGCTGTATGGAGTCAAATGCCTTTTCATAATCCACAAATGCCAGGCATAATGGTGTTTTATATTCATTTGCTTTCTCCATTAGCTGTGATATTACGTGAAGGTGATCCATAGTTGAGAATCCTGTCCTAAAGCCAGCTTGCTCTTTCGGTTGATTCTCATCAAGTATTCTTTCTAATCTGTTAGTAATGACCCTTGTGAACAACTTGTAGATGTGGGATAACAAGCTAATTGGTCTATAATTTCCAATTTCTGATTTATCTCCTTTCTTATGCAGCAAAACTATTATTGCATTATTCCACTGCTTAGGCGTCACACCTTTTCTAATGCACTTTGTGAAGAGCCTTGCCAGTTTTTGTGTTATGTCTCTTCCTCCCAATTTTAACAACTCTACAGTAACTTCATCTTCCCCCGGGGCTTTCTGATTCTTCATTTTCTTCAATGCATGTTCTACCTCATCAGGAAGAATATTGGGTATGTCGTATGTGTTGCTACTTTGCAATCCATCTTCCCCACTGCTGGCATCATTCCCCTGCTCCTTGTATAATTCTCTATAGTAGTCTTCTGCTATTTGAATTATGCCTTCTCTGCTGTTTATAAGTACACCATCGCTATTCTTCAGTTTCAGTATCATTTGTCTTTCTGTATTACTGCTCATGGCTGCTGATTTAAATCCTTTGTTTTCCCTTAATGCTTGTTCTACTTTTCTTGTGTTAAATCTTCTTATGTCCTCTCTGAGTCTCTTTCTAATGGCTTTGTATAACTCAGTATACTCAATTTTCTCCCTGTCAGTGTTTTTCTTGCTTTTCATTTGTCGTCTTCGGTTCATCATGACAAGTGTTTCTTGACTAATTTTTTCTTCTTTGGATTTCTTTTTCCCTATAGGTTTCTTGGGCTTTATCACTTTCAAAAAGTTGTAATATTCCTCGTCGATATCTTGGTCCTCAGCAGTCTGCAGAAGCTCATACTTGTTCTTAAGTTCCAGTACATACTGCTTTTTCTCCTCTTCTGTTATCTCAAAGACCTTTGTATTATTTACTCGAGTCAGTTTTTTCCTTTCCTTTCCTACATCTATATCAAGTGTACATCTTACCATTCTGTGATCACTTCCAACATTTACCTTATTCAGGACGGTAACATCATTCACAATATATCTTCTGTTAGTGAGGATGAAGTCGATTTCATTAGTAGTTAATCCATTTGGACTCTTCCATGTGATCACAGAATGGTAAGAAGCACACTTGATATAGATGTAACAAAGGAAAGGAAAAACTCACTCGGGTAAATAATACGAAAGTCTCTGAGATAACGGAAGAGGAGAAAAAGCAGTATGTACTATAACTTAAGAACAAGTTTGAGCTTCTGCAGATCTTCCGGGACCCCTCTCTTCTCCTCACCGATCTTTTTGCCCTTCTCTGTACTCATTCAAGCAACTCTACATCCTTCCTAAAATGAAGCTTCCAGACCTGTACGCAGTACTCAAGGTGTGGCCCAACCAAGGGGATAATTACCTCCTTATCCCTGCTAGCAAAATTCCTGTATATCACTGACAATACCCCATGACCTGCTCTGGCAGCCTGTCTGCACTGCTCAGAAAACTTCATATCTGACTGCACAATTACCCTCAGGTCTCTTTCATTCTCCATGACCCTGAGTGTAACACCACAGTTGGTACATTTCTCTGTGGTTACTGCTATCCATATGCAGTATTTTGCATTTGCCAATGTTAAACTTCAGTTACCACTTCTCAACCCATCTGCCCAACTTTTCTAGATCCTGTTGCAGTAGCACACTGCCATTACTGTCATTAACAATGCTGCTGACCTTTGTATCATCTGCCTACCATCTTGGAAATTAAGCCTGATATACCTTTATCAATATCATTGATAAATATGTAAAACAACAGTGGGCCGGCCCTGGGGGGAATTTCCACTAATAACATCAGTCCACGAAGAGCAGTGTCCATTTATTACCATTCTCTGTCTTTTCCCACACAACCTTCCATTTATCCATTGCTGCAACTTGCCCTGAATGCCATACTGGTCCAATTTGTACAGTAGTCTTGCATGCACAACAGTATCAAAAGCTTTCCTGAAATCCAAGTATATGATATCAAAACTATTTTTTTGCATCCGGTTCCTTTGTGACCACATCATAGTATCTAATCAAATTGGTCAGACAAGACTTCCCCTTAAGAAACACATGCTGTGTGTTAAGTATTACTGCAGCCTTGTCTAGATGATTTTGCACAGCTTCTTTAACCAGTGACTCTGTTATTTTCTCTAGAACAGAAGTTAAACTAACAGGTTTGTAATTACTCATGTCACCTTTTGATTCTCCTTTGTGAATTGGAGATATATTTTCACATCTCCAGTCCATGGGGACCTTCCCTGAGTCCAACAATTCTCTCATTATTATGGCTTTGCCGCCTCCTTTAATATAACTGGATAGATCCCATCCACTGTATGCCTTTCTTATATTTAACTTCAACAATTTCTCCTTAACTTTGCTCTCAGTTATTACAAAATCATTTAGCGTCCTGCTAGAAGTTGATAAGCTTCTAGCCTTCACTTCCTTACAGAATTCCCCATGTGTGAATGTAGATGAAAAACTCATTCAGTTTGTCAGCTACCTCAGCAGGATCAATATGATTCACACCTTCCTTCTAGAGTTTACATAAGTAAAGAAGTCTTTGCTGTTCCTCTTTGCATTCTTTTCCAAGGATTTCTCATAATCTGCCTTCGCTGGCCTAACTTCCTTTGTGAACTTGATTATAGACTAGCTTATATCTAACATAGGCATCTGTGTTGCCTGATAATTTATATGAATCCCATGCATTTTTGTTCTCTGTCACAAGTCTCATTAGTTCATCTGACATCCATTTGGGCCTAAACCTTGAACCTTATTTCTTAGTTGGTATGTAAAGCCTAGTAGCTTTCAAGATTAATTCTTTGAATGCCTCCCATTTTGAATTTACTGTTGGTAACATCATCAGTTGGTTCCACTGTATAGAATTTAAAAACTGTCTGAGACCAGTGTAGTCACCTTCACAAAAGCCAAACCCTTTCCCTTTACCCCTGATAGTTAAATCTTTAAGTAAATCCCATATCAGTACACTGCCACCTCGTGGTTCTTTTATCTGTAAATTCTTAATGCACGAATATGAATAATCACTGCTGATAATCAGATCAAGAGTATTACTCTCTCTCTGGCTGCCTCTAAAACATGCTGCTGTAGAAAACAATCATCCAATAAATCCACAAAAGTCTTGCTAGTATGTGAGTGACCAACACACATGTTCAAGTCAATATCCAGGAAGTTAAAATTCCGCATTATAACACTTTCTGATTTACTGGCCCACTCTATTTTTCTCTGTAGTTGTTAATTGTACGCATCAGAGTCATTAGGCCTATTACAAACTCCTACCCCTCATTTTTACTTTCCCAGTGCTTATGTCACAACAAACTGGCTCAATATTGCACTGTTAAATTTGATGAACAAAAAATTATGCTTTTGTAACTTAACAAAAAGCTTTATGTGGTGTGTGCTAAGTACAGCCAATACATCTATGTTATAACTATCATGGAGAGTCTGTAAATCACAAATTTGGAGAGAGAAAGAGAGAGGGGGGGGGGAGAGAGAGAGAGAGAGAGAGAGAGAGAGAGAGAGAGAGAGAGAGAGAGAGAGAAAAGAAACTGACTTGAACACAGCATTTTTTTTAAACATAATTATCAAAAACACTAATACACTTGTCCCATTGCTTTATCAAATTCTGAAAATCCATCACACAAAATGATGTTGGTTGCTGTTGTATATAATTTTTTTACCTCTGTATCATCAGAAAAATTTTTGCTATCAAGCTTTTAAGTGTATAAAAATCAAGAGCAAGATGATTACTATAGGGAAGGTGAAGAAGGTCTCATCCCAAATCATTAATGGCTTCTTGGGTAGTGTGCAATGAATGGCCTTTTTCTGTGAACTGGCACAGGTGTCAGCACATAACTTTGCGCATCATGGTTGATAGGTACCTAAATGGTTTCAGAAGTGTGCTCACCAGACATGTGCAATGTGGTGAAGCATTCAAGGTATGTCAAGGTTTTTAAAGATACATAAGAAGAATACCAAAAAAGTCACCATTATCTTCCTGCTGATGGTACAGCCCTAAACATTTTTTCGATGCAAACCAGGATGCTTTCATTGCACAATGGCACTTTCATGTGGCTTTGAGCTGAAAGTGTACCATTTTCAACTCAAATCTAAGATTCATGACTAATTCATGATTCTATTGAATAGAAACATGAATTAGTCACGAATTACACCCAACAAAGAGGAGTCAACAAGCTTTGAAACAGTGCCGTCTGGGTGGTGGTATCTGCTGACAATAAATAACAGTAGTCTTCACCACTGGTGAAGTGTTATTTATTCGAGGTAGTACAATACCATGGCAACTCATTGTGAAGGCATTCACAATATGAGATATAACCAAAACGATGCCAATTTAATTAATTAATTTAACTACTTTGGTATATGGCTATGTTAAAATGATGCTTTTGCACTAACCTACATGTTAGTTATTCTACCTCGTAGCATGAGGCTTTTGCCCTTAAATATTTTATAGTCTATATCACTGCACACCATCAAGCATCTCTTGTATTGTGAAGTTATACTTCGTAACTGGATTGTCACTATTGCAATACCAGGGTACCTGCCCACCCACCGAAGAGGAGCCAATAAGATTTGAAATGGTGCCATCTGGGTGGTGGAATCCGCAGAGAATAAATAACAGTAGTCTTCTCCACTGGTGAAGTGTTATTTATTCGAGGTAGTACAATACCATGGCAACTTGTTGTGGTATTCACAATATGAGATATAACCAAAACTATGCCAATTTAATTAATTAATTTAACTACTTTGGTAGATGGCTACGTTAAAATGATGCTTTTGCACTAACCTACATGTTAAAAAATAAATTAATAAAAAAATCAGTATAATTTGAGACAGAATCTTACTTGCGTCAGCATAGCAGTACTTTGATCACCACCATGAGCTTTATGAATAATCGAGCGCAATTCTTTGGAAGGTAAAGGTCTAAAAATAAATATTAAAGAGATTAGAATGCAAATAATAAAAATCGGCTGGATCACCAATACTGCATTAAAATTTTAAAAATAATAAAAACCAATAAAATTAAAAATTGTTATTTTATCAATAACTGCACTAGTGTACATACAACTGTATGAACTGGAAGAAGTGTGAAGTCATAGCTCACTGTGGTGTGATATGTAGAGAAATAAGCACCAAAACAGATAAAAAAAAAAAAAAAAAAAAAAAAAAAATCAGTGTTTCCCAGCAGAAGTCTACCAATGCACTGGGGAGGAAATGCATATTCAGCTAATGAAATTATCCATCCTCCATTAGTGTGCCAATTGTATATTAATTTTAGTTATATGAAGTGCGAGGTAGCATATTAATTTTTAAGGGCAAAACTTACTTTAATGGATACCAGTAATGGCAGGTGCAGAGAGTATACTGATTGAAAATTAAAACTTCGTGCATTCCTACATGAAATTAAATCACTGAAGAAATGGGTACACACTCGGGAAACAAAATTTGGGACATGTTAGGGATTCATTTATTTAGTGACCTACAAGTTGATTCACTTCTGATTCAGACCTCAGGGTCTATGATCATGAGCAGTCTATCATGGTTCAAAAGGGTATAGTTTTGTTGGGGAACACATTATCAGGCAAATGGGTAACATTTTTTGGAATAAAGACAAATGGACTAGAACCAGGGTATGTTTGTAAGGAGTGAACCTGCTGAGTAAAATTAATGATTTTACTCAATAGGATCAGTTTTTAAGGGGGAAAAACAGAGTATTATTATTATTACTGTGGAAACTAGTTACAGTAATAACTGCACACAGGCTGTTGATCTGTCAGATAAATATAGAACCACACATAAAAAATGCTTTAAATTACGTCAGAATGTAACTCTGTCTGCAATTATGCCCAGGAATTAAGGAAGTGTGGGCAATTAATTAGACCTGAAGAACTGTGGGGAAGGGAGAGATTTTATTGATATGGTCAGTAGGTAGAAGGAATCTATTTTATAGAGATGAAATACATCTGAATAACAATGGTACAGGAGTCTTTGCCGCTGTCATTAAAGAAGATTTATGGGCTCAGAGAAATGGCTAGATAGAGGTGGAATAGGAGTGACAGATGTGTTTATCTGATGACACAAGTCAAAGTAATACCTGGACATATATCAAGAGTTCTTGTATGAGACCACAACTGCTGATATTGGAAAAGATATGCTGATGAGAGTACTGTTAGAGCAAGAAGCATG
Source organism: Mastigoproctus giganteus (assembly GCF_048544385.1). Classification (NCBI taxonomy): domain Eukaryota; kingdom Metazoa; phylum Arthropoda; class Arachnida; order Uropygi; family Thelyphonidae; genus Mastigoproctus; species Mastigoproctus giganteus. The sequence continues at coordinate 58,949,505 of NC_143585.1, read as the reverse complement.
CATGACTTCTATAAATGTGCCAGAGTAGTTAAAAATATAAAAAAGTTAATTTTATTGACAACATTGCTGTGTTTACAGCAATGTTGTCAATAAAATCAGTGAGTTTGTACCCCTGATAAAATGACTAATGCTGATATAATAAAGCAAATTAATAACTAGAACCATTAAAAATAGTAGTAGTAGAGGTATGTGATGCAAGAAGCAGGTGTATGAGCTTATGTAGCATCAGACAAAAAAAAAAAAAAAAAAGTGTGTACCCTGTATGCACGAAAGATGTTTTATTTTATGTGAAAACATCTATGGTGGCATATGGAGTAAAACCATTTAAATTTTTGAACAGTCTGATCGAAACTTACTTATGCTACTTAGAAGGTTGATGGTGATTAAAACCTTGGGAAGCAGATTTTATTAAAGTCAGCATTTTTTTCATTCTCTATGTTTTTGAACTCGTTCCTTTTCAATACAAGGGGGCTTCTTCGGTGGCTTTGAAGCTTTTATTCTTGCATAATATTACTACCCACTACTTTACTAAATCAACGGTAATGACTGAGTTGGCATCATTTAGGAAGTGATATCATTTTCATATCTTAGGACGAACTTATTCTACTGAATCAATTACTTAATCTACTAAATCAACATTAGTGACCAAGTTAGCATCATTAGCAGAATTTAGAAAGTGACGTCATTTGCTTCATTTAAAATCTAATAGCCACCTAATAGTAAGTGACATCAATTGCATCATTTCCGTAAAAAAATTTCATTAACAATCAACTGCATCATTTCCATTAAAAGAAAATTTCGTTACCAACAGATTTTACTCTAGCGTCACCATAGATGTTTTCACATCAACAAACAATTTCACATATCCATTTCCTCTAAAAGTTTGTCCAGTTCCTCCTTCAATTTATTTAAGCTATCAACTTCCACAACGACAGATGGAAGTTTGTTCCAGCAATCAACTACCTGCTGGCTAAAGGCAAATTTCCACACATCTATTCTACAACTGTCTTTCCTCAATTTGAGTTTATGCCCCTAGAGGTTCGTAATCTGAGCAAGCAGAAGAATCCCATCAGAACTGAGAGATCTCAACTCATTCAAGACCTTCTACACTTTAATCAGATCACCTCGCAGGTGCCTAGTCTCCAGCTGCTGCAATTTGCAGAAATTTAATTTTAAGCCTTTCTTGGTAAGCGGACCCCTTCGTTCCCCTCACCAATCTCATTGCCCTTCTCTGTACTTGCCCAAGAAACTCTATATCCATCCTAAAATGAGGCCTCCAGACCTGTATGCAGTACTGAAGGCGTGGCCTGATCACTGCCTTATACAAAGGGATAATCACCTCCTTTTCCTTACTAGCAAAATTCATGTATATCATTGACCTGCACTGGTAGCCTGTCTGCATTGCTCAGAAAACATTGCATCTGACTACACAATTACACCAAGGTCTTTTTCATTTCCTACCAACCTAAGTGTAGTACCATGCAGTTGGTACGTTTCTCTGGGGTAACTTCTACCCATATGCAGTACTTTGCATTTGTCAATGTTAAACTTCAGTTGCCACTTCTCAGCCCATCTGATCAACTTTTCGAGATCCTGTTGCAGTAGCACACTGCCATTACTGTCATTAACAATCCCGCTAACCTTTCTATCATCTGCATACTTGGACATTAAGCCTGATATATCTTCATCAGTATCATTGTTAAATATGCAAAACAACAGCGGGTCCAATACTGAACCCTGGGGGAGATTTCCACTAATAACATCAGTGCACAAAGAGCAGCATCCATTGATTACCACTCTTTTCTGTCATCTCCCACTCAATCACCGCATCCATTGATTACCACTCTTTTCTGTCATCTCCCACTCAATCACCCTTTTATGCATTTTAGCAACTTGCTCTTAATACAATACTGGTCCAATTTGTACAGTAGTCTTCTATATGCAACAGTATCAAAAGCTTTCCTAAAATTCAAGTATATGATATCAAAATTATTTTTTGCATCCAGTTCCTTTGTGACCACATCATAATATCTAATCAAACTGGTCAGACAAGATTTCCCCTTAAGAAAACCATGCTGTGTCTGAAGTATTACTGCAGTCTTGTCTAGATGATTCTGCAATGCTTCTTTAACCAGTTACTCCATTATTTTCTCCAGAATAGAAGTTAAACTAACAGGTCTGTAATTACTCGTGTCACCCTTTGATTCCCACTTTGTGGATTGGAGATACATTTGCACATCTTCAGTCCGTGAGTCCAACAATAAGTAATTATGGCTAAGGGTTTGCTTACTTCCTTTGCCAACTCATTTAATATAACTGGATAGATCCCATCCATCCCAGGTACCTTTCTTATGTTTAACTTCAACAATTTCTCCTCCACTTTGCTCTCAGTTATTACAAAATCATACCTGTCAGAGTTTAATAAACTTCTGTTCTCCATTTACACAGAGAATTTCTCATGTGTGAATGTAGATGCAAAATACTCATTCAGTTTTGCAGCTATCTGAGCAGGATCATCAACAGCTGAACCATCAATATCAATGGACCAATTTGATTCATCCCCTTCCTTCTAAAGTTTATATAAGTAAATAAGTCCTTGCTGTTTTTCTTAGCATCCTGTGGCAAAGATTTCTCGTAATCTGCCTTTGCTTACCTAATCTCCTTTGTGACTTGATTACAGAGTAGCTCATATCTACCATAGGCTTCTGTGTCCCCTGATATGCATGATATAAAAATGCATCCCATGCATTTTTCTTCTTTGCCAAGTGTCTCGTTAGTTCATCTGACATCCATTTAGACCTAAACTTTGAATAGTATTTTTTAATTGGTATGAAAAAAGTCACCTAGTAGCTTCCACGATTAATTCCTTGAATGCTTTCCTTGAAATCCGAAAAACTCGGCGAACTGTTCTTGATTTAAAACTGTTGTACCACATCTTCGCTGGTTCAATCTACCTGCCGGATCTTCTGTGCCATATTGACCTTCACGCTCCAGCGGTGGCTACTAGACAGAAGACTACATTCCACATCGGTAACTCTAAATTAGAAATGGATATGGCTGTGAACAAGAAACAGTTTCACAGAACTATCTGAAGTAGGTTGACCGATTGACAGATGAGTTCTGGACTAAAGATGTCCTCATTAATTTGTGTGTGTGTGTGTGTGTGTGTATGTGTGTGTGTGTGTGTGTGTTGTGTGTGTGTGTGTGTGTGTGTGTGTGTGTGTGTGTGTGTGTGTGTGTGTGTGTGTGTGTGTGTGTGTGATGATGATGTCTCCTGCCAAACTGCTTTCTGCTCTGGATTTGACGTCATGAATATCTTTTTCATTTTCGTGAATTGGACTTTTACCATTTGAATTAACTTTCATTGTACAAAGTGTATTAGTCTACCATTTATTATTATGTTTTGTACAACCTTTGCCCTGTTATACACTTTAACTGGGCGAATGCCTGTTGTGTATATTATATGTTAAAAAATAAAAATAAAATAAAAAAATAAGGGACAATGAGTTTTATCATGGGATGTAGGAAGGAGAGAAAGGTAAGGTAAAAAGTCTGCAGTTCATGCTAGCCTGAGTGTGATGCAAGCTTTCCCAGATTCAGACCCCATGCATGCCTGCATAGAATCTGTGGTGTTAGATTTTTGGAAGAAAAGGGAAAAGGAGAGTAAGGCTATGTTATGGAACAAAAGATTGTGTACATGCAGATGGAATGGGATGGGATGTGTACATGCAGATGGAAAGTGTGAATGCATTATTGGTATTAGTACTACAATAAAACCTTTCTAAAGCAGGCACCAGTGAGTCAGAAGTCGAGGTAGCCAGTTTCAATAATTCAGAAAAATGAAATTGACTGTAACTGGTCATTCACTCAGAGTTTTTTTATTATAATAGTGCATATTTGTTTCAATTAACTTTAAATAAATAACACAACTATCAGTAAACACATAATTAACTTTTAGTAAAAATTAATATAAATGGCTTTGTTTAAAGAATTTCATTCGGCATGTAATCTACTTAGGCTTTATTCATAATTTCTGCTTACATAGAAATTTTATGATGTAATAGGATTCATCCCCCTCCCTTAATGAATAAAAACACTCTCTTTTTAAATTTCTGCATACAGCCCTGCTGCAACAGCAGGAAATTTTTTTAAGAAATTTCATTTCTTAAAAAAATTAGCATATAATCAATGTAATAAAAAGGAAAATTTTGACCAGTATTCCAGGAAAAAACCTGAAAACATGAACAAATTTCACATATAGGCTACTTAAATTACCACCATTTCTTGCTGATGAGTGAAAGTGGTATGTGATGGCACAGGAAAATTGTCATCATCATCCCTCAGTCAATCTTCGCCTTCTTCAGTTTTGTGCACTCTTCATACCACCAGTAATTGAAGTGTTGTCGGGTCGAGGGATTTGATAATGGAATTGAGTATTTAACTGCGACTAAAAGATGGGATGTGATATAATCAGTGAATTTATGGGCTATAGTTGAATAGTTTTTTTTGTCCAGAGTGATTGCTGACTGAAATTTGGCCCAATTGGCTTTAAAGAATTTTCAGTTCCTGCAGGGTTGGTATAATTGGTGGTTGTGTAGTGAGCAGATTACAAACAATTGGGAAGTGATCACTACCCATGGGATCATTCAGTACATACCACTCTATGTTCAGGACTAGTACTGGAGAACAAATTGAGAGATCTATTGCTGAGGTGTGCCATTTGGGGCAATAATTACGTAATAGCTGTACATGAGTGTGTGCACCAGTATTGAGTATGGTGAGGTTTTGGGCCTCTAGAAATCTTTCAATGAGTCTACCCCATTTATCTAATTTAGAAGCATCTCATAGGGGTTATGCCCATTAAAATCCCCTAATAAACAGAGAGGTGGAGGTATCTATATGATGAGATCTTCAAGATCTTTTTAATATTGGTCACTGAGGTTGTCACAGACATTCTCTCAGATATGCCAGACAAGCTGTACTTGCTACCTGGGAGTCTAAAACGCTGATGGAACTGATATTCGGGTGACACTCAAGTCAAGTGAACCCAATTTCGGCGAAGTCCAGAAGGTCTGTGACAGCCAAATCCTCTGCTTGCACCTTCACGATGGTGAGACTGTTAGTAATCCTGGGTATAACCTCCATGCACAAGTACATGGTGGGTGACCACCCAGGTGAGAACCAACGTAAGCAGGGGTCGAGGTGTGGCGCCCAAACCACATGGAGGAATGCCACCCCTCTATGTTACCAGGCAGTATTAGGTGGTAGATGACTCTCATCAACTGGTGAAATACCACCACTTTGCTTATTGGAGGCTTGAAGTGGTGGATCCCATGTTTAGTCTCTAGAGCTAAGTTCCGGTCAACCCTTCCCCATCTCTTCCATCATTCAGTATGATTGATGACTTTTGAGGTTATGATGAACGTCGTGGCGAGATCCAATATTCCTTACATTTCGAGGGTACAGCTCTAAAACGGTGTTCGCAGGCCGGCCACTAGTTAGTACACCGGACCGAACCTATTGGTAACGCTCTAGGAGGCTTCCGGATCAGCTAGTGTATAATCTTGCTACCTGTACTCTGCCAGATAGTGACTGGAGAGAGTCCGAGTAGTATGTATGCGGGGAGCATTGTCGAGGCCACGTCATGTTAAGGATCTGGGTATATTCTTACCACATGTAGGCCATATCCAAAAAAATTTCATTACTTCATACCCACCCACTTTTCTTACTATTGAATACCCCTTGAATTGTCAAACTAATAGAGCAAGCTTATCTGCGAAAAGATCTAAACCTCCCAAGGACTTCCTAATTAATTTCACAAATATACGTGGTCTCAATTCTAATCTCAACGATGTCCATTTCCACTTGCAGTCTGCCAAACCCCATGTACTTTTTCTGACAGAATCTCAGTTATCTGTTGATTCAACTACGACTCATCTCAGATGCCCAAATTATTCGCTATATAATTCCTTTCGCCTCAAAGGTGGTACTTGTGCATATGTCCGTTCTGATATTCCCTGTCAGAGACTTGGCAATTTGGAATCTCCTCTCTTTGATCTTCTCTGGCTTAAAATCTCTCTACCTCATTGTGTCAAATTCATCTGTTGTCTCTACCATTCTCCCAACTTCACTAATCACTTGGAGCTCTTTGACTTCCTCTCTTTGCAACTTGACTTTCTCCAGTCCAACTTTCCTAAAAGTGAGGTAATTTTCCTTGGTGACTTTAATGTTCACAACTCCAACTGGCTTCCGTTTTCTAGTCACACCGCCCCAGCAGGTCGAGATGCTGAGGCTTTTGCAATTTCTAATGACCTAGCACAAATTGTTCATTTACCTACAAGAATACCAGACAATCCTAATCATACAGCCTATAGGCTTGATCTTTTTCTCACAAACAACCCTTCTAAGTACACGGTCCAAGTGAGAGGTCCTTCAGGCACATCAGATCACAACTTGGTGATTGTCTCTTCTCCAATGGAACCTTTATCTCATGGCTATTCCCAACATCGTATTCTTTGGCATTACAAGAATGCAAAATGGGATGACCTGCGAGATTTATTTTCTTCTTTTCTTGGTCGGACTACTGTTTCAAAACTTCTGATGTCAACATTTGCTCAGCATCGTGTCAGTGAAATTATTCTTGTATGAATGGAATCCTTTATTCCACACTCCACTTTAAAATCTCGTCCTTTATCTAAACCTTGGTTTTCCAATAAATGTGCTAAGGCTGTTCAAGAGAAGAATGTTGCATATCGCAATTGGCTTGTTTCTAATTCTTCAGTTTCATTTTCTCCCTACACCAAAGCTCGCAACAATTGTAAAGCAGTTATTAATCAGTCCAAACTAGAGTTTGAACAGGCTAAGAGTAGAAAACTTGCTTCTTGCCCTAATGGTAGCCGAGCATTCTGGTCTCTTGCCAAAGCTATTGGCTGCAACTTTTGCCCATCTCTGCTCCCACCTCTGTCCAAACCAGATGGTTCTGTTGTCACTTCAGCCAAGGATAGAGCTGACCTGCTAGCATCCCATTTTTCTTCCAGCTCATGTATTAATGATCTTGGTAAAACACCTCCCACCATTCCCAACACGCTAAATTCAATGCCTCCTGTGGTCTTCTGTCAAAAGGATATCAGAAGGATTTTGATGAATCTTGATGCTAAGAAAGCTCCAGGTCCTGATGGTATTTCTCTACTTGTTCTCAAAACCTGTGCTCCTGAACTAACTCCTATTCTTTGCCGCCTTTTTTCACTTTCTTATTCCAAACATGTTTTTCCTTCTGCTTGGAAATTTGCTCATATCCAGCCAGTTCCTAAAAAGGTTGACAAATCCCTCCCATCCAATTATCGTCCCATTGCAATTACTTCTACTCTTTCTAAAGTAATGGAGAAATCAATTAACCGCCAACTCTTAAACTACCTAGAAACCTTCCGTCTGATCAGCGATCACCAGTATGGATTCTGTCAGTGTCGATCTACTGGTGATATTCTGGCTTATGTTACCCATTTATGGTGCATGGACTAATTCAGTGGAAAGGTTCGGTGAAACACAAGTAGTTGCTCTTGACATCTCAAAGGCTTTTGATCGTGTTTGGCATAAAGGTCTTCTAAACAAGCTTTCATCTTATGGTTTTCCAACTGTTTTTAGTAATTGGTTATCCAGTTTTCTTTCTGATCGCTCACTGAGGGTGATGGTAGATGGCTCTCTGTCTTCTAACTTCTCCACTAATGCTGGTGTCACCAAAGGTTCAGTTCTTTCCCCCACTCTTTTCCTCTTGTATATTAATGACCTTCTTCCATTGACTGGAAATCCTATCCATAGTTTTGCCGATGATAGCACATTGCATTCCACTTTCCATTTTGAGAACCCTTGTTCTGCTCAATCAGCTTCAACTTCTCGAAAATCTGCTACCAATTCCTTAAATGCCGATCTTCAGGTAATTCTCCAGTGGGGCAAAGACAACTTAGTTGATTTCAACCCTTGTAAAACTCAGTCTTGTCTTATATCTCGCAAAAAGGATTCTTCTGCTCCTATGCTTATCTTTAGTGACACACCGATTTCTAGGCAAAATGATATATCTCTTTTGGGGATTACCTTGACTTCTAATCTCTCTTAGCACAAGCACATTACAAATATTGCTTCCTCTGCATCTAAAAAACTTGGTTTTCTCTTTTGCTCTCAGCGAAAGAGAAAACCAAGCTGCTTCCAAACAGCTGCTCACGCTGTATAAATCGCAAATCTGCCTTGCCATGGAATATTGTTCCCACATCTGGGGTGGTGCCCCCAAAACCTCTCTCAGGCTTCTTGATTCCATTCAGAAGAGGGCAGTTAGGTTAATTAATGATTCATCTCTAACAGAGTCTCTCCACTCGCTTTCTCATAGACATACTGTTTCTGCTGCATGCCTCTTCTACAGATACTTCCATGGGCACTGTTCTTCTGAAGTGGCTTCTATAATTCCCACTCTCTCTTTCAAAACAGTCCGAACAAGTGCTGCCACCAGTCAACATCCATTTACTGTCCAACTTCAAACCCACAGAACCAACTTTTCATCTTCCTCATTTATTCATTCAACTGCCGTTTTCTGGAACAACTTCCCTTCATACGTATTTCCTGAAAATTACAATCTACAGAAGTTCAAGTCCAATGTGAACAAATATCTGTTTCGTCTTCTCAACCTCCAACCCAAGCACGGTACTAAGTACTATAGGTTCTAATACCTCTCGTGTTTGGGGTTCACATAAAAAAAAAAATCCCCCAGGGCCAAAAAATATTTAGTAAATAATTTGATAAGTAATTCTAAAATAAATATTGTAATATCAGTGTTATGCCATTTTTATGCTGAAAATACCAAAAAAAAAGTTTGTTTTGTGTCACATATATGTGGCCGACGTGGCCCAATATGTTACTTTATTTCTTGAGAAACTATGTCAGCCACATATGAGTGATGCTATTATGGCATACATATGATAGTCATTTGTGATTAGTTTATTGCACATGCTGCAATAAAACTAATCCTGATAAAATAAACTCTCTAACATTGCAATAAGTTTGTTAGAGATTTTGTGTTGTTAGAGATTGTATTGTTAGAGATTTTGTGAAAACAAGTTCGTTAGTGCACTGTAGTATCCCCATCATTATTGTGTTGTGTTTCTCTGCAAATTAGTACAAGTGTGTTGTGAAAATAACGAAAAAAAAAAAAAAGAGAATAATCTAAAAAGCAATGGCTAAAAGAAAATTACTAAAAGAAGAGGAACTGAGAGAAATTGCTGAGAAACGTAATGGTAGTTCTGAAGATGAAAAAGAAGATTTTGACTCTGATGATTCGGTAAAAGATCCTGACTGGGCTATTTCTTCAAATGAAGGAGGAGGAGGAGATACTGAAATACCGGAAAATATTGAGGAAGCGCTTCAAGACTGGAGGGCAGAAGAAAACTGATGAGCAATTTGAAAAGACCGAACAACCTGAGATTGAAGCGACTGAAACAAATGAAGATATTGAATGGACTGAATAAGAAGGATGCAAAAAAAAAGATTTGATTTTACAGGCAAATCGGCACTGCAAATAGATGCATCAAGAAACATTACTCATCACAAGGCATTTTCATTATTTTTTGATGAAGAAGTAATAAATCTTATTGTAACAGAAACAAACAGATACGTTGAACAGAAAATTCGGAGTACCCGAGCTTTGCGGCAGAGTTGTCTATAAAAGTGGGTTCAACAACTGCTGAGGAGATTAGAAACGGGCTTCTTATGTGGATGGGACTAGTAAGATTGGGCAGTATTGCACCTTACTGGTCAACCAAACCTATCTATAAGAATAACTTAGCAACAAAAATTATTTCTCGCAACAAATTTGAATTGTTGTTGCACCTCATTCACTTTTCAGACATGAAACTTTTATTCCAGGGAACAGGCTCAGTAAGATACAACACCTGATAGACGTTTTACAGCTGAAATGTCAGAAAATATTTTTCCCCGGCAAAGATTTCGTCATTGACGAAACTCTTATTTCTTGGAGGGGCAGGCTGATATTCTGACAGTATATACCAAATAAAGCACACAGGTATCGAATCAGGCTGTTCAAGTTCCGTTCCACTGAAGAGTATAATACCTGGTCGAGCAAGATCTATTCAGGTAAATCTGAAAATTATATAAAATCCATAGGTTTAGTTGCAAAGGTCTGCCAAGAGTTATCGCAAGGATTTCTAAATGAAGGTTGCACCTTGTATGTAGATAATTTTTATATCAGCGACCATCTGGCTTTATCGTTTATTCATAAAAAAAAAAACTCATGTTGTTGATATATTACGAGGGAATAAAAAATTTATGCCCAAAGAAGTCATGTACTCAAAGCTAAATAAAGGGGAGATGAGTGCCAAGGAAGAAAAAAAATGGAATTATTGTTCTAAAGTGAGATACTCAAAATGTGAGACTACTAACAACAAAGCATGCCCCAGAAATGGTTGCTGGACCCTCCACCAGTAAAGGAAGACAGAGAGAAGCCAAATAAAACCCACTTCCTATTCTAGTGTATAATAAGGAAAAGGCAGGCATTGATCTGTCGGATCAAATGGGTTTGTATGCCACAATGCTAAGAAAGGGAGTAAAGTGGTACCGGAAATTAGCAATAGAATATATACTTGGAATATCAGGTGTATATGTGCACGTGGTATACAAGAGTACCACGCGAAAACAAATAAAAATAAGAAGCTTTTGGGAAGAGGTAGTTATGGATTTGCTAAAGATAGAACAGAAAGAGAAATGTGAAAAGCCAAAATGTGGTAACACTCATATACTAATGACAAAATTCAACACAAACAACAAGAAAGTTAGAAGGATGTGCGTTTTTGTTAGGCAAAATTGAAAGAGTCGGAAGGAAGATCAGTTGCTAGCAGAAAGGGAAAAAAAGTTTCAATGTATTGCCCAGACTGTATTCATCAACCTTTTATGTGTTTGGACAACACCAGAAATCTTCATAATTTTGTAATTATAAAATTCGTAATAATAAAGAATTTTTAAATAATGACTAGTTACTCGCTTATTTTTTCTCACAGCGCCATGCAAATTTCATCACATGTATCACCGGAGGCCATGCTTTCAAAAATAATGTAAATTTACAACAATCATCAGCACTACACAGCTGATGCTGCTCCCACTGAAACAGTGGGTGTCGGCAGTATATGTCCGACGCGGTGCCTGAAAAACGTAAAGGTTTCAGACATATAGGGCCAACACAGCAGTCAACGTGTTAAAGAGTAAGTATTGTTTGGTGGTAGGTAAATTGAGACAAGTGTTATGGCAGTATTGATGGTTATACAAACAGCAACAGCTTCTAAATCAGTCTGAAGAGGGTTATGTTTAGTTGGGATCTTTGAATTTATGACGACTGCCAAACCGCCATGGGCAGCATCAGCTGTATTACGATTTCTTCGATAAAGGCAATAGTTCTTTATCGAAGGAGAAATTTGTAAAGTTAGGTAAGTTTCCTGGAAACAAAGGGCAACTGTAGAAAATCAGTTAATTAGATCTTTGATATAATCTGTGTCGCAACAAAAGCCTCTGCAATTCTTTTGTAAAATGGCATGCATCATTTAGGTTTGGTTGAAGATGATTCATCTGACTGTTTTTTTGAATGAGGAGCAGTTTTTCTGGTCTTTTTTTGGGAAGGTGGGGGTGTCCAATATCCACTGTGTCATCTGCATGGAGTTCTAGTATGGGTTTCTCAAATTCTGAGTGGACATCAACTCCCATGCTGTCGGTGGGTGATTTGGTTTTCTTGCTCTCTTTAGTGGTTTTCGATTTTTCACTGTCGAGCAAAATCTTTGGAGTATTGGTAGGGATGCTAATTGGAGTGTTGGTCGCTTCACTGGTTTTAGCTTGAGGTGTGTCTTCCAGAGTTTACTAGTGTAGTTTTAACCCAGTTAGCTATAAATGTGCTGGGTGGTACTGATAACATCGGTTTGAGCTGTTCTTGAGTGAGAGCTTCGAGTGTGAGATGTATAAGAATGGCTGATCATTGTCAACATAACTTGTCTGCATGCCTCATAGTATGTCACTTTATGTTCTGTTTTATAATTTTTGTATTTTCTTCCCTGTTTTCCACATTTCACATTAGCATTAGCAGAGGCATTTGATGCAAGAAAGCAAGCTTATGCAGCATCAGCCAAAAAAAAAAAAAAAAAAAAAAACACTTCCACTTCACCCCTCTGTTTGTTCAAAATACCTGTCCAGCTGAACCTTAAACTTATTTAGGCTATCAACTTCCACGACAAGGGATGGAAGTCTGTTCCACCAACCAACCACCCGCTGGCTAAAGGCAAATTTCCACACGTCTATCCTACATCCGTCTTTCCTCAATTTGAATTTATTCCCTCTCAGGTGATTATTCTGAGTGAGAGGAAGAATCCCATCAGCATTAAGCATGCTCAAACCATTCAAGGCTTTATACACCTCTATCAGATCACCTCGCTGGTGCCTAGTCTCCAGACACTGTAATTTGCAAAACTTAAGCCTTTCTTCGTAAGAGCACCCCTTTGTTCCATTCACTAATCTTGTTGCCCTTCTCTGTACTCGTTCCAGCAGCGCTACATCCTTCTTGAAATGAGGCCTCCAGACCTGTATACAGTACTCTAGGTGTGGCCTAACCATTGCCTTATACAAGGGAATAATCACCTCCTTATCCCTGCTAGAAAAATTCCTATATATCATTGACAATACACAATAAGCTACTCTTGCAGCCCGTCTGCACTGTTCAGAGAACTTCATATCTGCCTGCACAACCAGCCCCAGGTCCCTTTCATTCTCTACCACTGTCAGTGTAGTACCACAGAGTTGATACGTTGCTCTGGGTTGCTGTTTCCCCATGTGTAGCACTTTACGTTTGTCAATGTTAAACTTCATTTGCCACCTCTCAGCCCATCTGCTCAACCTTTCCTGATCCTGTTGCAGCAGCATAGTGTCAGTAGTGTCCTTGACAACCCTGCCTACCTTTGTATCGTCTGCAAACTTCAACATTAAGCTTGATATTTCATCATCAATATCATTTATGAATACAGAAAACAATAATGGACTCAACACTGAGCCCTGACTTTTTTTTTTTTTTTTGATTTGGTAGTTGTTGGCGCATCGGCTTCTGTGGCCATATTGCACCTCCCAAGGTTTTTGCAGTACTTTGATCCAAGCCAGAGGCGGGAATCGAACCCGCGACCTTTGGGTTGCCGGGCAGGTACTTTACCCACTCGGCTAGCCCGGTCGGCCTGAGCCCTCAGAGACTCCACTAATAACATTAGTCCACGACGAGCAGTGTCCATTGATTACCACTCTCTGTCTTCTCCCCCTCAGCCACCCCTTTATCCACAGCAGCAATTTGCCTCCAATGTCACACTGCTCCAATTTGTGCAGCAGTCTTCCATGTGCAACAGTATCAAAAGCCTTTCTAAGATCCAAGTATATAATATCAAAGTTATTCCCTGCATCCAGTTCCTTTGTGACTGCATCATAGTATCCAATCAAATTGATCAGGCAAGACTTCCCCTTAACAAAACCATGCTGTGTCCGAGCTATAACTGAAGTCTTGTCTAAATGATCCTGCAGTGCTTCTTTAACTAGTGCCTCCATTAATTTTCCTGGAACAGAAGTTAAACTCACAGGTCTATAATTACTTGTGTCTGCCTTTGATCCTCCTTTGTGAATTGGGGTCACATTTGCACATCTCCAGTCTGTGGATACCTCCCCTGAGTCCAAGGAAACAAACTCTCATAATTATGGCTAAGGGTTTGCTTACTTCCTCTGCTGTCTCCTTTAATATAACTGGATAGATCCCATCCACCCCGGGTGCCTTTCTTGTGTTTATCTTCAACAATTTCTCCTCCACTTTACTCTCAGTTATTACAAGATTCTCTAGCTTACTGCTAGAGTTGAATACACCTCTGGCTTTCCCCTCGCTAAATAACTCCTAATGTGTGAATGTCGATGCAAAATATTCATTTAGTTTATTAGCTACCTGAGCAGGATCATCAACAGTTGACCCATCGATACCAAGTGGACCAATCTGATTCATCCCCTTCCTTCTAGAGTTTACATAAGTAAAGAACTCTTTGCTGTTTTTCTTTGCATCCCTTGCCAAAGATTTCTCGTAATCTGCGTTCGCCTGCCTAACCTCCTTTGTAACTTGGTTACAGATCAACTTGTATCTATCATAGGATTCTGTGTCATGTGTTAATTTGTATGTATCCCATGCATGTTTCTTCTTTGCCATATTCCTCATTAGTTAATCTGACATCCATTTAGGCCTAAACCTTGAACAATATTTCTTAGTTGGAGATTTCATTTCATTCATTTCAAAATCATTCACATGATTTTGAAAAGGCTGGATGACTTTCTTTACAGTTGGGACAAACGGGAGTTGAGGCTGTACAATCTTCTTTATGCTCCGTGGAACCACATATAGGACAAATGGTATCACCTTTACATGCCTACCATATTTCTGACATTTAAAACACCAAATGGGATTAGGGATAATTGGCCAAATTCTGCAATTTAAATAGCCAGCTTTTACTGAGGATGGCAATTCTGGGGTGCCGAAAGTTAAGATAATGGATCGAGTTGGAATGAGGTTTCCATCTTTCTTCATCATTATATGTTTGGCGCTGATTACCTTTTGATTGCTCAATTCCTGAACTAATTCCTCTTCAGACACTGTAATTAGGTCCCACCCTGTGATGACACCTCTGGACGAATTTAACATATTGTGGGGGTTATTGTTATTGTTATTTGATTTTTTGGAGCATTAGCAACTAAGGCCATATTGCTCCGGGGATATGCAGTGGTCATTCCCTGACCTTTCCGCTTCCTCTGTATTTGGTGGTCACGGGCTCAAACCCCGGTCTAATCATGAAGCGTGTGCTACGCACTGCTGATCCTGCCCACCTGGCTACTGAGGCGCCATATTGTGGCGGGTGACAAATACTGGCAACCCACCAAAAGTTGTTGTTTTGAGCAGCCAGTCAGAATGCTTGGGGGGGGGGGGGGGGCAGGAGGTCTCCGGATTGTAGACATTTAACCATTTTTGGGTGTTCCTGCAATGGATTCCAAATATCTTTGGATAACAAATGGTGATAACTTGCCTACAGGCTGGGTGGAGAGAGAGAGAGTGTATCACCAGAAACTTTGGCATCTCATTGCACTGCACTTCTCTTCGAAGTCTTTTCGGTTGACTAGTGTCACTGACATTGGACATTTCCCATCTTGAGCTTGAAGGCTCTAATGGCGGGAAAATATTCAAATCCATGCTTGCTCCTTTTAGCTCTGGGAGAGAGTGATTCTTCTACCAGCTTACCAGCCCTGCCTCATGGAGGCAGTTTTTTGAGTGAAGAGCTATTTTTGATCTAATTTAAAAAAAGAAAAGAAAAGAAAAGAGAATCCGAAGATCTGCACTTCAGCTCAAGCTGGGAGGGTGGGGGGGGGGGAGTATTTCAAGAAATGGAATAGAGTGGGAAGGTGTTTTATTAAAAAAAAATATTTTTTAAAAAATATTTATTAATACTGAAAAAATGCAATGAACATCCAATTAGGTATGAATTAATGGGACTTTTGCCGCTGAACTTCTTAAGCGAGTCTCTCAACATCAGGCAAGTATGCCGTAATTTTAATCTTTAAACACTGCGAGACTCGCACTGCTCAGATAGTTTCTTGATTTATTTTTAACATAGTTCATGTTCGAAAATTTTTTGCCTGCAGAAATACGACAAACCAAATGCTGAGAAGTCCAAATGCAAATATTTTAAACTTTATATACATGTCCGGTAAGCTACTCCATGCATTGAACACAATTTGGTCTTGCTTTTTCAACTCATCTATCACTGTCCGTTTGTGTAGAATTGCAAGGGCAGCCTTTTGCCTTTCTGAATCCTCAATTTCAGTTTTAAGGCATTTTAGTTTGCACTCCACGTGTCCTTGATTTTTTAGTCCATTTTAACTCCATTTCAAATTATGCTTCATGTGGGCTAAAAGATAAAGAGCTGCAGTTACATGTTCAAAGAACTGTAGCTTGCCGAATGATGCCTTATACAAAGGGATAATCATCTCCTTGTCTTTGCTAGCAAAATTAATATATATCATTGACAAGACTCCATGACCTGCTCTGGCAACCCATCAGCACTGCTTAGAGAACTTCATATCGGACTACACAATTACTCCCAGGTCTTTTTCATTCTACACTTCCCTGAGTATAGTAGCACACAGTTGGTATGTTTCTCTTAGGTTACTGCTACCATTATGCAATACTTTGCATTTGTCAATGTTGCCACTTCTCAGCCCATCTGCCTAACTTTTCTAGATCTTGTTGCAGTAGAATACTGACCTTACCATTAACAACCCTGCAACTTTCATATAATCTGCAAACTTGGACATTAAGCCTGATATACCTTCATCGATATCATTGATAAATACACAAAATAATAGTGGGCCCAGCACCAAACCCGGGGGGGGGGGACTCCACTAATAACATTAGTCCAAGAAGAGCAGTGCCCATTTATTACTACTCTCTGTAATCTCCCACTCAACCATCCCTTTATCCATTGTAGCAACTTGCTCTTAATGCCATACTGCTCCAAACTGTACAGCAGTCTTTCATGTACAACAGTATCAAAAGCTTTCCTGAAATCCAGCATATGATAACAAATACTGTTTGCATCCTGTTCCTTTGTGACCACATCGTAGTATCAAAGTGAATTGGTCACACAAGACCTCCCTTAACAAACCTATACTGTCTGAACAATTACTGCAATGCTTCTTTAATCCGGGATGCCATTATTTTCCCAGGAACAGAAGTTAAACTAACAGGTCTATAATAATTCGTGTCACCCTTTGAACCCCTTTTGTGAATTGGGGGATACATTTGCAGGTCTCAAGTCTGTAGGGTCCTCCTGAGTCCAATAATGCTCTTATAATTATGGCTAAGGGTCTGCTCACTTCCTTTGCCGCCTCCTTTAATATAACTGAATTAGGTCCCATCCACCCCAGGTGCCTTTCTTATGTTTAACTTCAACAATTTCTCCTCCATTTTGCTCTCAGTTATTACAATATCATTTAGCTACCTGTTAGAATTTAGTAAATTTCTGTGCTCATATTCCTTACAGAATTCTTCATGTGAGACTGTAGATGCAAAATACTCATTCAGTTCGTCAGCTATCTGAGCAGGATCATCAACGGTCAAACCATCAATATCAAGTGGACTAATTTGATTCATCCCGTTCCTTCTAGAATTTACATAAGTAAAGAAGTCGCGGAACACAGCGGCAACCCCCAAGGCAGAATGCGCTGGTCCCAAAGGAACTAGTAGTTGTTGGTGACTCTATTGTCAGGGAAACGGGAAACATGCTTTGTAAAAAGGATAGGTGGAATAGGACCAGGGTATGTCTGCCAGGAGCAAAAGTTGATGACGTTGTAGAGCGGATATCATCTTTTAAGGGCACAAAAGGTGATATAGTTGTACACGTTGGCACTAATGACATTAAGAGTAGGAGACCGGCGGAATTACTTGACAAGTACAGGTCACTGATGAAAAAAAGCCGTGAATTAGGGTTGACATTGAAAGTGTCTGCAATTCTGCCCAGACACGATAGGAGGGAGTATATGATGAGAGCCCTGTCAATCAATTCGGCCCTGGAAAGATTGTGCAGGGCTCAAGGGGTAGAATTTTTTTCAGCCTGGTCTGTACTTGTTAACAGGAGAGACTGCTTCTACAGGGATGGGATACACTTAAATAGAAAGGGTGCAAGAATGTTTGCTGATGCTATCGAGGCAATGTTAGGTGGGTCGGAAAACTGCTAGATTGGGGGGATACAAGGACTAATAGATTAACAGTAGCCACTGGCAGAGGTGAAAGTGATTCTTGCACTGCTTCTATTGGAATGAGCCGCAGCCTGGAAAATAAGATGCAGGATATTTCAGAGACTGCTGGGAATCATTGGGGTACAAGTAAACACATGGGTTGTGTTAGGGTAGCTAAGAAAAAGAACAGGTGCATGTATACTTGTGTGTACACCAATGCTAGGAGTTTAGTAAATAAATTTGATGAATTTGAGGTATTGCTCAAAACATCAAAGCCAGATATTGTGGGGATTTCAGAGACGTGGTGTCACACAGATATAAGAAATGCAGAACTGGAATTTGGGGAGTACAATGTCTACAGAAAGGATAGACAGGATAGGAAGGGAGGAGGGGTTATGCTATTAGTTAAAAAACACATAAAATCCAAGGAAGGTGAAGCCAGTCGACATCGCTGGACAGTGCAGTGTCGAGTCAGTTTGGTGTGACATAAGCATTGGGAGATCAAAATTGAGAGTAGGAGTGTGCTATAGGCCTAATGACTCTGATGAGTATAATAAGAAACTGTTCGGAGAAATAGAGTGGGCCAGTAAATCAGAGAGTCTTATAATGGGGGATTTTAATTTCCCAGATATTGACTGGAATTTGGGGGCTGGTCACTCACACAGTAGCAAGGCTTTTGTGGATTTATTGGATGATTGTTTTCTACATCAGCATGTTCGGGAGGCAACTAGAGGGAGTAATACTCTTGATTTGATTATCAGTAGTGATTCTTCATGCATTAAGAATCTGCAGATAAATGAACCACTTGGTGGCAGTGATCACAGTGTGCTGAAGTGGGAGTTACTCAAAGAGGTAACTACCATTAGGGGTAAAGGGAAGGGGTATTGCTTTCGTAAAGGCGACTACAATGGACTGAGACAGTATTTAAATTCTATACAGTGGGATCAACTGATGATATTGCCAACAGCAAATTCAAAATGGGAAGCATTCAAAGAACTTATCGTGGAAGCTACTAGGCTTTACATACCAACTAAGAAATATTGTTCAAGGTTTAGGCCTAAATGGTTGTCAGATGAACTAATGAGGCATATGGCAGAGAAGAAAAATGCATGGGATACATACAAATTAACACGTGACACGGACGCCTATGATAGATACAAGTTGATCTGTAACCAAGTTACAAAGGAGGTTAGGCAGGCGAAGGCAGATTATGAGAGATCCTTGGCAAGGGATGCGAAGAAAAACAGCAAAGAGTTCTTTACTTATGTAAACTCTAGAAGGAAGGGGATGAATCAGATTGGTCCACTTGAGATCGATGGGTCAACTGTTGATGACCCTGCTCGGGTAGCTAACAAACTAAATGAATATTTTGCATCGACATTCACACATGAGGAGTTATTCAGCGAGGGGAATGCCAGAGGTGTATTCAACTCTAGCAGTAAGCTAGAGAATCTTGTAATAACTGAGAGCAAAGTGGAGGAGAAATTGTTGAAGATAAACACAAGAAAGGCACCTGGGGTGGATGGGATCTATCCAGTTATATTAAAGGAGGCAGCAAAGGAGGTAAGCAAACCCTTAGCCATAATTATGAGAGCTTCCTTGGACTCAGGGGAGGTACCCATTGACTGGAGATGTGCAAATGTGACCCCAATTCACAAAGGGGGATCAAAGGCTGACACAAGTAATTATAGACCTGTGAGTTTAACTTCTGTTCCCGGAAAATTAATGGAGGCACTGGTGAAAGAAGCACTGCAGGATCATCTAGACAAGACTTCAGTTATAGCTAGGACACAGCATGGTTTTGTTAAGGGCAGGTCTTGCCTGACCAATTTGATTGGATACTATGATGCAGTCACAAAAGAACTGGATGCAGGGAATAACTTTGATATTATATACTTGGATCTTAGAAAGGCTTTTGATACTGTTGCACATGGAAGACTGCTGCACAAATTGGAGCAGTGTGGCATTGGAGGCAAGTTGCTGCTATGGATAAAGGGGTGGTTGAGGGGGAGAAGACAGAGAGTGGTAATCAATGGACACTGCTCATCGTGGACTAATGTTATTAGTGGAGTCCCTCAGGGTTCAGTATTGGGGCCTTTATTGTTTTCTGTATTTATAAATGATATTGATGATGGTATATCAGGCTTAATGTCCAAGTTTGCAGACGATACGAAGGTTGGCAGGGTTGTCAAGGACACTACTGACACTATGCTGCTGCAACAGGATTTGGAAAGGTTGAGCAGATGGGCTTCGAGGTGGCAAATGAAGTTTAACATTGACAAATGTAAAGTACTACATATGGGAAACAGCAACCCCAGAGCAACGTATCAACTCTGTGGTACTACACTGACAGTGGTAGAGAATGAAAGGGACCTGGGGGTGGTGGTGCATGCAGATATGAAGTTCTCTGAGCAGTGCAGACGAGCTGCAAGAGTAGCTCATGGTGTATTGTCAATGATATATAGGAATTTTTCTAGCAGGGATAAGGAGGTGATTATTCCCTTGTATAAGGCAATGGTCAGGCCACACCTAGAGTACTGTATACAGGCCTGGAGGCCTCATTTCAGGAAGGATGTAGAGCTGCTGGAACGAGTACAGAGAAGGGCAACTAGATTGGTGAATGGGACAAAGGGGTTCTCTTACGAAGTAAGGCTTAAGTTTTGCAAATTACAGTGTCTGGAAACTAGGCACCAGCGGGGTGATCTGATAGAGGTGTACAAAGCCTTGAATGGTTTGAGCATGCTCAATGCTGATGGGATTCTTCCTCTAGCTCAGAAAAATCACCTGAGAGGGCATAAATTCAAATTGAGGAAAGACAGATGTAGGATAGATGTGCGGAAATTTGCCTTTAGCCAGCGGGTGGTTGGTGGGTGGAACAGACTTCCATCCCTTGTTGTGGAAGTTGATAGCCTAAATAAGTTTAAGGCTCAGCTGGACAGGTATTTCGAACGAACAGAGGGGTGAAGTGGAAGTGGTTATTTTTATTTATTTATGTTACTTTTTTTTTTTTTTTTTTTTTTTTTTTGGCTGATGCTGCATAAGCTTGCTTTCTTGCATCAAATGCCTCTACTAATGCTAATGCTAAAGTCTTTGTTGTTTTTCTTTGCATCCTTTGCCAAAGATTTCTCGTAATCAGCCTTTGTTTGCCGAACCTCCTTTGTGACTTGATTACAGATTAGCTTATATCTACCATAGGCTTCTGTTCCCTGATAATTTATATGAATCCCATGCATTTTCTTCTCTGCCATGAGTCTCATTAGTTCATCTGACATCCATTTAGGTCTAAATGTTGAACAGTATTTCTTAGTTAGTTTGAAAAGCCAAATAGCTTCCAAGATTAATTTCTTGAAGTCTTCCCATTTAGAATTCGCTGTTTTTAACATCATCAATTGAGCTCACTGCATAGAATTAAAAAACTTTCTCAGACCACTGTAGTCACCTTTACAAAAGCAAAAACCCTTCCCTTTACCCTTGATGATAGTTACATCTTTAAATAATAATAATAATAATAATAATAATAAGTAATTCCCATGTCAGTACACTATGATCACTGTCATCCAGTGGTTCCTTTATCTGCAAATTTTTAATGCATGAATAATCACTGCTGATAATCAGATCAAGAGTATTACTCCCTCTGGTTGCCTCTTGAACATGTTACTGTAGAAAGTGGCATCCAATAAATCCAAAAAAGTCTTGCAAGTGTGCAAGTGACCAACCCACAAGTTCCAGTCAATATCTGGAAATTTAAAATCCCCCATTACAAGACATTTTGCTTTACTGGCCCACAATTGTTTGTTATACTTATCAGAGTCATTAGGCCTATAACACACTCCTACTCTCATTTTCTCTTTCCCAATGCTTACGTCACACCAAACTAACTGAATATTGCACCAATGTCAACTGGATTTTATGTGTTTCTTAACTAACAGCATAACCCCTCCTCCCACCTTCCTACCCTTTCTGAACACATTATACTCACCAAATTCCAATTCTGCACTGCTTATATCTGTGTGACACCATGTCTTTGATATTCCAACAATATCTGCCTTTGGTGTTCTGCCCAGCACTTCAAATTCATCAAATTTATTTTCTATACTTCTAGCATTGGTGTACATGCACCTGTTCTTATTCTTAGTTATTCTAACACAGCCCATGTATTTACTTGTTCCATGATAACTCCCAGCAGTTCTTGAAATCCCCAGCAACTTGCTCTCTAGGTCATTTCAATAGAAGTAGTGCAAGAATTGCTTTCACCTTTGCCAGCAGCTACTGTTTATCTTTAATCTGTGAATCCCCCAGCCTCAGTAAATATTCTTGCACCCTTTCTATTTAAGTGTACCCCATCCCTGGAGAAGCTAGTTAGTTAGTTATGTTGGTATTTAGGAGCATTAGCAACTAAGGCCATATTGCTTCGGGAATACGTGGTGGTCATTCCCTAACCTTTCCGCATCCTCCGTATTTGGTGGTGGTGACGGGCTCGAACCCCAGTCTAATCAAGAAGTGTGTGCTACGCACTGCTGCTCCTTCCCACCTGGCTACGGAGACGCCTCTGGAGAAGCAGTCTCTCCTGTTAACAAGCACAGACCATGCTTTAAAAAAATTCTACCACAAGAGCTTGCACAATCTCTCCAGGGCTGAACTGATTGAAAAGGCTCTCATCATATACTCCCTCCTATCGTGTCTGGGCAGAATTCTAGACACTTTCGGATTTAACCCTAACTTGCAAATTTTTTTCAACATTTACCTGTACTTGTTAAATCTGCAGATTTCTTACTCTTAAGGTCATTAGTGCCAACTTGTACAACAATATTACCTTTTGTGCCCTTAAAAGATGATATCTGCTCGGTCATCAATTTTTGCCCCTGGCAGCATACCCTTTTTGCATAATCTATTCCCCATCTTCCCAACAATAACCAGTTCCTGTGGGACCAGCACATTCTGCCTTGGAGGTTGTCTCTGTGTTGCCTGCTGCATAGGAGTGAGCTCTGGTGTTGAGTTGGGCAGCTGAGAGCTTGATGGGCCCCTCATATTAATTTCTTCAAGGGCAGCTACCCCACACCTGAAACTCTCATAGACACCCATCAGAACACTGAGGGTGCCTAATTTATTCCCACTCTCTGCACCTAGCACACACAAAGACATCCTCCTTGGCTAGACCATATCCTGTTCCAGAAAGTTTTGCAAATATTTCACACTTCGCACATTTTTTTAGGGAGAATCGCCCAATTCAGTTCTCCCCCAAACCACAGCACTCCCGCTACTTCGTTTCGTTGCTCTGCTGCTCTACTCTGGGTTATGATTCCATTTTAGTAAAATTTAATTAATAATGAAATTTAAAAATATTAATAAATTTTATTGATTAATTGATAATACTATACTAAGCTAACAAATTCCTAATATGGTGCTATGTATTACGCCATCCAGTTTTACTTTACAGCTTACACTATCTAGTTTGGGACATGTTATGCTATTCTGCATTGATCTAATATACTATAATAACGGCAGCAAGTTATGAACGGTACAAGGTTCTATGGGCACTAAGTATTACAATAAAAGTCCAAAAGTCCGGACCACCCGAGAATCCAGAATTTTTGAAAACTCTCAAACTTTTAAAATTTAGCGGATTTTTGTGTGTGCATGCGTGCATGTCACAGATGCCTAGCGACAACAAGCGAGCTCGCGGTCGCCATTCTGAAACGAGCAATCAAACCGTGGCAACTCTATAATTATTGTCCTACTCTTTCCATTTACCATATATAGCATATGTATTTACAGGCCCATAATAATGGCCCCTAAAATAGATAAACTTTATGGTATGAAGAGAAAGAAGAACACGTTGAAATTGAAATTGAATGACACTTGAAATAATTAAGAAAATAGAAAATGGTGTGAACATACTGTTTTAATGGAAACATACAACATCGGAAAGTCTACAATTTACGATATAAAAAAGGCAAAGAATAAAATTTTAGAATTCACAGCCTTGTCTGAGCCTTACAATAAAATTGCTGAGAGAAAAAGTTTACACTGGTCAAAATTAGAGAATCTCCATAAAGTGTTGTACGAATGGTTTTTGCTAAAAACGGAAGGTATGGAAATTTCTAGGTTGATGCTTATTGCCAAAGCAAGGTCTTTTAAGGAGCAAATAAACATTGAATCAGACTGCACATTTAGTGATGATTGGCTTAGGAATTTCAAGGCTCATCATGGTATTAGACAGTTAGATATTGCTGGAGAAAGACAGTCGACTGATACACAAGCAGCAACAGAATATAGTGCAACATTTGAAAAAAATTGTACCTTGCTATGACCATACAGCCAATCAAATTTATAATGCTGATGAAACAGTGGTTTACTGGAAGTGTTTGCCCACAAAAACATTGGCTGGAAACCATGAACAAAATGCAACAGGATTTAAGCTTGATAAGGAAAGAGTAACTGTTCTTATATGTGCTAATGATTCAGGTCAGCATAAAATTAAGCTTTTGGTGATTGGTAAATTTCAGCACCACAAGCCTTTAAAGGAATTGTGCACTTACCTGTGACCTATAAAGCCCAAAAGAATGCTTGAATGGACAAAGATATATTTTGTGATTGGTTTGTTCATGATTCTGTTCCATCAGTTCGTCAGAACTTGAGAAAATTGGGGAAGCCTGCAAATACAAAGTGCCTGCTCCTTCTCGACAATTGTAGGGCCCACCCACATGAATCAAAATTAGTGTCTGATTGCGGAAATATTTTTGCATGTTACTTTCGACCAAACATAACACCATTAATTCGATCCATGGATCAAGGAGTCATTAGGAACTTTAAATGTCACTATAAAAATGATTTTATGATGAAAATGATGCATAAGAATGTCGACTCTTCAGAATTTCAACGCAGTTTTACAATCAAAGATGCAACATTTTCACTCACGAATGCATGGAATGCAGTCAAGCCTGTAACACTTATAAGAATGTGGCAAAAGTTATGGCTGAACATGATGTTTGCAGATCTACAATCTGATCGAAACAAAGATTTTGAAGGATTTCACATAATGCTAAAGGCATCTGAAGTGAAAGAACTGATGGAAACTGTTAAATTATGTACGGAAGACTCTACGCAACTTAATGCTGATGACATAGAAGAGTGAATACACATTGAAGATGATGTTGAAGTTGCAGTGATTTCACTGATCAAGAAATTATTCAAAGCATTATAACTCCTGATAAGATAGAAGAGAATTATTCAGAAGAATCTGGTGAAGAAAACGACAAAGTTGAAGAAGAAAAGATATCTTGCGCTACTGCAGAAAAGTCCATTGAAACAGTTATTAAATTTATGGAACAGAACCATAGCTTCAGCCTTCAAGATATCATGCATGTGCACATGGTGCATAATAATTTTATCACAAAGAAATTATAAAGTTGTAAACAAGATGACATACGAAAGTATTTAAATAAAGCAATAGAAGTGTCAAGCAGATAGAGTAGAAGCTTCAAGTGTTCCATCCACAAGCAATGCAACAGACACAATAGAAATTGAGGAAAAGAATGAACAAATATTTGTCTGTTTTTCGAACTTTGTATTTTATATGAAAATGTTTCGTTAATAAACTAAAAACAAATATTTAATTTATATAAAATATATATCTTCTGCTTTCATTTATATACTGTATTTTTCTTTTACATTGTTCATTTTTAAACACGATTTCAAGCATTACAAGTTTTTTTTTTGTTTTTTTTGTGGTGAAAATTTTTATGTTTACATCTTTGTCAGGTGTTGATTTTATTTTTCATTAAAACTGCTCATTTCGATAAATGAAGATGCTTTATATGCTAATGAATAAACTATTAAAATTTACCTGGTCATTTCTCCTTTATTCCATCTTAAATTTGAATTTTAAAAGTAGTGCCTGAGCAGTCCAGATTTTTGGACTTTTACTGTACTTTCAAAATCGTTATCTAAATTCAAAATAAACTAAGTAGTGTGACTAGGACTATAAAGCTACTTCTAGAAAATAAATTAATATAAAAATTAAGCTCAATAAAACCACAAAACTATATAGCTAAGACAGCCATTTGCTGGAGCTGTAAAGTCTTCTCCTACTCGTGGTTAATCTCATTCCCAAAAGCTCCCGACTTATTATTGCATTGTGTGTGTATTATGTCACCAGAAGTGTGTGTTAAAAGGCTGATTTGAATATTATGGGAGCTGAAAAACTGGAGTAACTCAGGAGGAAAAAAATCCAACTCTCTCCACTTGATCAGTTTGAGTCCTGTATATGACTGGAGGAATTTAAGAAATTCCTCCAGTCATATACAGGACTCAAACTGAGACTTCTCCAAGCAAAAATAGTCTGGTTTTAAAAAGAGTGGTCTGCACTGAGAAAAAATTCTATTGTAAGAACCTAGCAGAACCTCTGAAGGGCCAACTTGATTAAGAAGCTCTGCAACTTGTGGCTTTTTCTAAATTTATATTTAATATCATCATTTATGGGTGGCACCAATTTGTCCTACAGACTTGGGAAGGGGGGATGAGAAAGAGCAATCTCTCCCAAGTATATATCACCAACAAATAAAGGTTGTTCTAAGAGTGAAGTGGATAACTACAAACCAGTCAACCTGACTTCAGTGGCAGGCAGAAATAACAGAAGCAAAGTGTGTAATACAGAAACATTTTGATAGAAATAGAATTCTGAAGGCTACACAATATAGCTTTGTTAAGGGACAGTCATGTTTAATTAAACTTGTTAGCTATTTTGACCCAGTTTCTCAATAGCTGGATGTAGGAAATAATTTTAACCAAGTTTGGGATTTTAGCAAAGCATTTGATCCAGTTACTCATGACAGGTTACTGTATAAGCTCGAACGTTGGAATCACAGGTAAGAGTCTAAGCTGGATCATTGGGTGGGAGGTAGAGGGGGTGATTAATAGTTAATCTTCAGAATGGTCTAATATTGGGTTCAATAAGGATTGATTCTGAGACCACTGTTTTTTCTGATTTTCATAAATTACATCAATGAAGGGATAGAGTAAATGAAAATCATGTAAAAGATAGGGAAGGGATTAATGACCAGTGCCAAACAGTGCTCCTTCAGGACATGGATAGGCCTCAAGGATGGTAAGAAAAATGGCAGCTATGTTTTAATGCGGAAAAATACAAGGTCTTATACTTGGGAAATAGAACCAAAATAACTTAACAATGGGGTTGAATTGCATGAAGTTCTTGAAAATAGCAAACAGATTATGGTATACCATACCAATCACATCAGATGTATCTGGTATTCATACATTATCCTTGAATAAAATGTATCTGGTATTCATACATTATCCTTGAGAAAAAAAATTGTATAATGTGGAAAACTTCCTTGTTCTTAGAAAATTATAAGAATGTGAGTTATTTTGTTTAATTTTTTTCAAATTAGAGGAAGGAAGCATAAGATCTAATAATATACTGATTAGGGCAAAATGTCTTTTAGGATATTTGAACTATAAGTTACGTTCAACACTTACCTTGTAATAGTATGTTCACAAAGTTGAGGCACCCCAACTGTAACTTGTTTCTGGTGGACCAGAAGGTCTGTTACAGCCTATGCAAAAATAAAAATAATAAGAATATAGCAATAATATTTTTTATCTCCATTAATCTGTTGAAAGTTGCATGAAGTCATATACTGCCAGATTTATAGCACATTTTCAACCTACTAAAAAGAAATTCATCTTTTTAACAGAGAAACTATGCAAAAGAAAAAACAATTACAATGGTACACACTTAAATTTTTTTTTTGGTTTATACATCATCAGCCATTTTCAATCCACTGCAGGATGAAGGTCTCTCCAGCAACTTTTCAGTTCCTTCTGTTTTGAGTACTGGCCACCCATTTACTACCCACAAACTCATGAATTTCGTCTATCCATCTCCGCCTTTGTCTTCCAGGTTTTCTTTTAGCTCCTCTTGGGTACCATTCTGCTATTTTCTTATTCCATCTGTCATCATGTCTTCGAGCTATGTGTCCTGCCCAAGACAATTTTAGTTCTTTAGTTTTGATAAGAATGTTCTTTACTTGAGTTTACTGCCTAATCCATGTGTTTCTCTTCTTATCTAATAGTCTGATTCCCAATATAATTCGTTCCATTCTTCGCTATGTATTTCTCAGCTTCTTTTCCATTCTTTTGGTGAGTGCTCAAGTTTCACTTCCATAAGTCACGGTGTGGAGTATACATTGGTTATTGTTTTACGTTTCAGACAAACTGAGATATTGCTCTTCAGTATATGACTATATTTCCTGAATGCTATCCATCCAAAATTTATTCTTCTCTCTTCCATTTATTATTATTATAGCTAATAACTTGTCCCAGATAAGTATATGATTCCACCTTTTCAATTACTGCTCCTTCAATCATTATTTCCCTTTCTGTGGCATACTTGTTCATCATTTACTTTTGTTTTAGCCATATTCATCTTTAGTCCAAAATCCTTACTAACTGTGCATAACTGATTAAGATTTTCCTCTAATTCTTTGGGATCGTGGCTTAGGACCACAATGTCATCTGCAAATCGTAAATGGTTTAGGTACTCTCCATTCACATTGACTCCTTTCTGCGACCAGTCTAATCTTCTGAAAGCTTCCTCAAGGGAAGCAGTAAACAGCTTCGGAGATATTGTGTCTCCTTGTTGAACTCCTTTCTCGATTTTAAATTTCCTACTGTCTTTGTCTAGTCTAATAAAGGAGGTAGCATTCTCATATATTTTCTTCAAAATCATAATATGTGGGGTATCTATGCCTTGTCTTTCCAGTGCCCGAAACATTGCCTTATGCTATATGGAGTCAAATGCCATTTCATAATCCACAAATGCCAGGCATAATGGTGTTTTGTATTCATTTGCTTTCTCCATTAGCTGTGATATTATGTGAAGGTGATCCATAGTTGAGAATCCTGTCCTAAAGCCAGCTTGCTCTTTCGGTTGATTCTCATCAAGTATTCTTTCTAATCTGTTAGTAATGACCCTTGTGAACAACTTGTATATGTGGGATAACAAGCTAATTGGTCTATAATTTCCAATTTCTCATTTATCTCCTTTCTTATACTCGTGGAAAAGGCGTCACACCTTTTCTTTGTGAAGAGCCTTGCCAGTTTTCGTGTTATGTCTCTTCCTCCCAATTTTAACAACTCTATAGTAACTTCATCTTCCCCCAGGGCTTTCTGATTCTTCATTTTCTTCAATGCACGTTGTACCTCATCAGGAAGAATATCGGGTATGTCGTATGTGTTACTAATTTGCAATCCATCTTTCCCACTGCTGGCATCATTCCCTCGCTCCTTGTATAATTCTCTATAATAGTCTTCTGCTATTTGAATTATGCCTTCTCTGCTGTTTATAAGTACACCATCGCTATCCTTCAGTTTCAGTATCATTTGTCTTTCTGCATTACTGCTCATGGCTGCTGATTTAAATCCCTTGTTTTCCCTTAATGCTTGTTCTACTTTTCTTGTGTTAAATCTTCTTATGTCCTTTCTGAGTCTCTTTCTAATGGCTTTGCATAACTCAGCATACTCAATTTTTTCCTTGTCAGTGTTTATCTTGCTCTTCATTTTCCGCCTTCGGTTTATCATAACAAGTGTTTCTTGACTAATTTTTTCTTCTTTGGATTTCTTTTTGCCTATAGGTTTCTTGGGCTTTATCACTTTCAGAAAGTTGTAATATTCCTCGTCGATATCTTGGTTCTCAGCAGTCTGCAGAAGCTCAAACTTGTTCTTAAGTTCCAGTACATACTGCTTTTTCTCCTCTTCTGTTATCTCAAAGAGCTTTGTATTATTCACTCGAGTCAGTTTTTTCCTTTCCTACATCTATATCAAGTGTACATCTTACCATTCTGTGATCACTTCCAACATTTACCTTATTCAGGACGGTAACATCATTCACAATCTTCTGTTAGTGAGGATGAAGTCGATTTCATTAGTTGTTAATCCATTTGGACTCTTCCATGTCCACTTTCTGTTCACCCTTTTCTTGAAAAAAGTGTTCATTACTGACAATCCTTGAGATTCTGCAAATTCCACGTCTTTCACCTATTTCATTTCTTTCACCAATTCCAAAATTTCCTATAGTTCCTCTTTCTGTGCTGTTTTGCCTTTTTCCAACCTTAGCATTGAAGTCCCTCATAATAATAGTGTAGTGGGTTTTCTGCTCATCTAGAAGACTCTCAATTTCAGTGTACATTTCTTCAACCTCTTCATCATCATGGCTCGATGTTGGTGCATAAATCATTATAACCTTTAGCTTGTACCTCTTAGAAATCTTGAGTATTAGTCTTGACACCCTTGGTGATGTACTTTTGATTCCAAAATGTTGTTTTTTAAATCTTTATGGACCAGAAGCCCAACTCCACCTTCACTCCTTTCACTGTTTCCATTGGTTGTACAGCAGATTTACACTTGATAAACTTATAAGTGATTCATTTCTTCTTGTTTCAGCCAAACTGATGATATTCCAATTCACATTTTCTAATTCCTTTTCCAGCTCAAATATCCTGTCTTCACCGATGAGTGATCTTACGTTGTAACAGGCCAAATTCAGTTCCCGTGACGCAGCCTGTTTATACATACAAACATGTATAAACAGGCTGCCATGCATGGTTTATACATACAAACAGGCATTCTGTGCATGGTTTACACATACAAACAGGCAAATCTGTACAATTTTTAGGTTCCTTTTCCATATCTGTAATTGATAGTAATAGTAATGGAGGCATCTGATGCAAGAAAGCAAGCATATAGCTTATGCAGCATCAGCCAAAAAAAACCAAAAAAACTCACACATATATTCCTTCTAAAAGTATGTCCAGTTCCTCCTTGAATTTATTTAAGCTATCTATCAACTTCCACAATTACAAATGGAAGTTTGTTCCAGCAATTAACCACCATTCGCTTGCTAAGGGCAAATTTATGCACATCTATTCTACATTTATCTTTCCTCAATTTAAATTTATTCCTGCTCAGGTTCGTAATCTGAGCAAGAAGAATCCCATCAGAATTGAGCCCGCTTAACCCATTCAAGGGTTACACCTCAATCAGATCACCTCACAGATGCCTAGTCTCTAGCCTCTGCAATTTGCAGAGCTTAAGCCTTTCTTGGTAAGAGAACCCCATTCATCCCCCCTCACCAATCTTGTTGCCCTTCTCTGTACACATTCAAGCAACTCTACAACCTTCCTAAAATGAGGCCTCTGGACCTGTATGCAGTACTCGAGCGTGGCCTGATCATTGCCTTCTATCACGAAAAAAAAAAAAAAAAAAAAAAACATATAGCAATATATATATATTTATCATGATATATATGTGAGATGTTTTATGCATCTCACAAAATCAATATTTTACTTGGTGGTTCAATAAAAAAAAAAAAAAAAATTTTTTTTTTTTTGAACATTCAAGGTAATGACTCTGCTGCAAGTGCCTTTATCCCAAACTATCCAAACCTATCACAGCAGGTTTCTAGGGTCCTGAAAATCTCATGGGATAAAGTGCATACAACTCCCGGGCAGGAAATTGTGATCCCTCATCTCTAGAGTGAAAACACCGGTTCCCACCTTACTATAAAGTGGACTAGTCTACTGTATTTCTTGCACTAGTTGTTATATCGGAGAAACTGGCAAAAGTATCTCAGAACACGAAAGAGCCATCTGCTTTAGCAGACACAGTTGGCCATTGCTGAGCACTTCTGGTCAACCCGACACGACATTGACCCACGGCGCGATGTTATAGCTGTCGATCGGTCCTGCCATTACCAAAGCCACGCCTGGTCGGATTTGTTACACATCACATGCTCTAATACTTCGGTCAACAGAAGCAGTGGATGTCGTGTCCACCCTATGATTGAGGCAACCATTCTCATGACTGACAAACGTTGGCAATGTTTGCATACGTCACAACCACAGGCTTCAATTTCAAACAGTTAGTTGTTGCATCACACAGTTTACTGTGCATGACTGTAAAGAGCATGCACTACATGCTCTTTAAGTTCTATATTCCTAAACTTTCAGTTCAACTGACGAAGGTTACCATAATAACGGAAAGCTTTTTGTACTGTATGTATTTAACATATTCTGTTTTACTATTTAAGATTAAACCTGTCATTTATTTTTTTTTACTTTCCATTTCTCTCTGTGCTACATAATAGATTATTCAGAATGAATCCAGAGAGCACAGGCCTCTTTACCTAATTTTTTTTTTTAATTTTATATATATATAAAAAATTACTACAGTAAGAGTGTATTAAGTACAACAGAAGTATTCAAAGTTCAAAATAGGCCAAAAGAGCAGATGTATATAATTTATTCTAAATCATCATGCAGATAAGACTAGCATGATGATTTAGAATAAAAGTATACAAAGTGAGCCATTAGGCCAAAAAAGAACCAATAAGGGCTAAGATAGCCTGAGTTGATTTAATGTGCTATACCCTATAAATAAACATATAATTAATAATAAAATAAAAAGTGAAATAATGATGAGGCTAATTATTAATAATAGGACGCATTGAATGGTGGCGCCTCTGTAGCCAGGTGGGCAGGGGCAGTAGTGCATAGCACATGCTTCTTGATTAGACCGGGGTTCGAGCCCATACCCACCAAATACGGAGGATGCGGTAGGTCAGGGAATGACCACCGCATATTCCCAGCCCGGATAAAGGATCAGGGTTGGCGTCAGGAAGGGCATCCGGCTGTAAAAATTGCATGCCAAAACAATAAAAACGCTGACCACATATAATAATGGGAAAAGGCGAGGACAAAAAAAAAAAGGATGCATTGAATGGTATGTGGATGAGGGCTAATTCTATTCAATATAACCAAGCAAGCTAGTTTAGCTAGGTCCAAATGATCAAAATTATCAGAATAATCACAATCTATATTCAAATTTAATAGTAAATTGGCAGAATAACAGCTAGCCCGACAGATAGCAGTAATATAAATAATACAGAAATTGAGAGCCAACAATAAATTTCATGTGGGATGTGAAGTATTTGAGCTATATATAGTATTAGTATTAGTAACGGCCGCATGGTGCAAGAAAGCCTATGGCTTATGCTGCACCAGCCAATAAAAAAAAAAAATAATAAAAAAAAAAAAAATAAAAAAATAAAAAAAAATAAAAAATAAAAAAAAATAAATAAAAAAAAAATAAAAAAAAAAAAAAAAAAAATAAAAAAAAAAAAAAAAATAAAAATAAAAAAAAAAATATAAATCCGAACAAAACAATGATAAAAACAAAAAAAAAAATAATAAATAAATAAATAAATAACTAAATAATAATAATTAATAAAATAAAAAATAAATAAAAAGGAAATTAAACCTATCATCCTATGTGCTTCCCTTACCCGAAAGTACTATCCAGATGACCTTTGAATTTCCCCAAACTGTCGGCCTCTACCACCCATGAAGGCAACTTATTCCAGTAATTTATAACTCGCTGGCTAAAATAGAACTTCCTGCAATCCAATCTAAACATTTCCCCCCGTAACTTGAATTTATGTCCCCTAGTTCTAGCATCATTTGTAATCTTGAAAATTTTGTCCTCATTCATTTTACTGATGCCTCTCAGAGCCTTAAACACCTCAATCAAATCTCCTCTAAGGTGTCTAGTTTCCAAACTCTGCAACCCACATATTCAAAGTCTTTGTTCATAAGGACGCCCTTTTGCCGATCTCACCAGGCGAGTTACCTGTCTTTGCACCCTTTCAAGAAGCTCAATGTCTTTCTTCAGGTGCGGTCTCCATACTTGAACACAGTATTCCAAGTGTGGTCTAACATAAGCCTTATATAATGGGATTATCACGTCCCTATCTCTACTTGCAAAAGTTCGATAGATCATTGATAGGACACCATGGGCCTTCCTTGCAACCTGTTTACAATGCTCAGAGAATTTCATGTCTGACCGTATCGTAACACCCAAGTCCCTTTCCTCCAGTACTGGCTTTAGTTGAACTCCACCAAGTGAATAAGTTATTTTGGGATTACTGTTTCCCAGGTGTAATACCTTACACTTTGTTGGATTAAAGCACAGCTGCCATTTTTCTGACCATTCCTGAAGTCTATCTAGGTCTCTCTGAAGAAGCTCAGCTCGACAGTGATCATTAACTACTCTACCAATTTTAACATCATCTGCAAATTTAGACATCACGCCCTCTGTCCCTTCATCAATGTTGTTTATGAAAATTAAAAATAACAGTGGTCCTAATACTGATCCTTGGGGAACCCCACTTCTTACATCAACCCAATCTGAGGAATAGCCATTTATCACAACCCTCTGCCTTCTGCCCTGAAGCCATCCTTCTATCCATCTAAGGATTTTCCCAGTGATTCCAACCTGTTCCAGTTTATAAAGCAACCGCTCATGTGGGACTGAGTCAAAAGCTTTGCTGAAATCTAAATAAACAATGTCGAAATTATTCCCTAAATCCAGCTCGTGAGTGACCCTTTCGAAATAGCGAACCAGATTTGTTAAACATGATTTTCCCTTTACGAAACCATGCTGAGTATCCTTGAGAATTTCAATTCGATCCAAATGATCCTGAATTCCACCCTTGATCATTGCCTCCATGATTTTCCCTACTACTGAAGTCAGACTGACAGGTCGATAATTTCCAACTTCACTTTTAGAGCCACCCTTATGTATGGGAGATACATTTGCACTTTTCCAATCCAAGGGAATCTCCCCAGAGTCTAATGATGCTCGCATAATTAGCCTCAATGGTTCAATGCACTCGCTTGCCGCCTCTCTTAAGATTATAGGGTATATTCCATCAACTCCAGGAGCCTTACTGGTCTGTAGGCTCGAAAGTTTTTTCATTAAATAATCTTGCGAAATTTCAATATCATTAATTACATATTTTTTAACTTCGCTCCCACGATTTCCCATTGCCACAAAAGGCTTTTCATTTGTAAATATCGATGCAAAATAACTGTTGAGTTCATCTGCAACGGCAGCTGGTGTATTTATTACTATCCCCTTTCCCTTACGTAAAGGTCCGATCTGGTTTGTCCTGCTCTTCTTGGCATTTATATATGTGAAGAATTCTTTATCCCCCCTCTTTGCTCTGTTTGCTAGTGATTTCTCATAAACTGCCTTTGCCTGTCGAACCTTTTCTGTGGCTCTATTACACATCACCTTGTAGCTGTTATAGGCTTCAGTACTTTTTATTGCTCTGTAACTTTTCCATGCCACCTTTTTCTGCTCAAGTAATGTGGCAACTTCACTATTCATCCAACTTGGAACCCTTCTCGTGGAGTATTTTTTTAATGGTATATACGCATTCAAGGCATCTGTGATTAATGTTTTAAAAGCGTACCACAGTTCAATTGTATTCATTCTCTGCGCGATATCTACCCAGTTAATAGAGGCCATGTAGTACCTTAAGGCATCGTAATTTCCTTTTCTGAAATTAAAACCCATTCCTTTGCCTTTTACTTCTGCTTCCTCTCTCGTCATCATCCACCGTAGAACTCCGTGATCACTTCCTGCTACTGGTTCCTCTACTGTCAGCCCTGTTATGTCATCTGATTCATGTGTGATGATGAGGTCTAGGATATTCTTTTCTCTAGTACTTTCCCTGACATGTTGATACAAAAATTTTCACATGTATATATATACATGTGAAAATTTTTTTTTAGCTATTTACCTGTGAAAAAAAAAAAAAGGCTTATGCTGAATTAATGCAAAAAGGAAGCAAGAGTAAGGAAAGTAATAGTACCTCAGGTTCCCTTGAATTATTCTAATAGACCTTGAGGTATAAAATTTAGAGTCCCTTTAGTAGGGATCCTGGTATTTCAGTAGGAAATAATAAAAAAAATGTAATAACGTCAAACGTATTATAGAATTACTTAGAGACTTGAGATCTAAGCTATTAAAATTGGACTTCCATCTAAGTTTATCTCTAGACATCTTAACAGCGTTATTATTATTAGTGAAGTCACTAGCGTAGCTACCCTTTTTCGGGCCCGGAGGCAAAGAACATGTTCAGGCCCCTACTTAATTAATGAAAATTGCAAAAACAGGAGACAGCCAAAGACGCCGTACCCCCTAAAGGGCCCGGAGGCAATTGTCTTGCCTGCCTACATGGTAGCTACACCACTGAGTGCAGTTAATAAATGCACTCAGTGGTGTAGTACTGGTATATAAATCCAAGTTATATTATAGCTAAAATATGTATTAAATAAATATTTCAGTTCTATTGGCTCTCACTGTTCTCTCTATTTCAGTTCTATTGGTTTGCACTGATTTCTCAATTGTCATTTTGAGGACTTGTACATATGTAAATAGTAGGCATTTCCCTTAGAACATTTTACATATAGCTTACACTGTTTGAAAAGTTGTACCTAAATTTTTTCTAAGGGCAGTAATTAATTTTAGTTTATAGGGATTTCATTTTAATTATTGTTTATAAGCATTTCATTTTTAATTTGTTTATAAGCATTTCATTTTTAATTTGTATATTGACATTTCATCCTAATTTATATCACTGGGTATTAATTTTAATATAGTTCAGAAATATAGAGCGTGTTTTTTTCTATAATTTTCAGTCATTTAAGTATTTATTTAGTTTTTCTTGAAGTCACCTGAACTGAAGGAATATTACTATTGCTCTTTGTTTTATAATAGGTGCATTATGGGTGAAAATTTATTTTGCCCTTGTTTCTACTGGGATAAGGAGGTAAGATTCACATCATATTCATGCATTTTGTTTTGATTTACTATTTCAGAAATGTTGATTTATTATTTCAGAAAGGTTGAAGTATTTTTATTTTATTTTAATTTTGTTTTTATTTTAATTATCCTCATAACTGGTATTTTAGCAACAGGTATCAATATTCTTACAGCTATTAATTCATTATTTATTTAATATACTACATCTGGTATTTCATTATTTCTTTAATATTCTACAACTGGTATTTCATTATTATAATTCAGCTTTGTCTTATATATATTATACTTGAACTTTGCCTTATGTAGACTATACTTGAACTACTTATCTTTATCCCTTATTTTAATTTCCTACTGAAATACTAGGATCCCCACTAAAGGGATGGGCAGTTATGCTCCAGGTGTATCTGACGTACCTTTATTAGAAGCTATTTTTTGTGCTTTTTGCTTTCTGCTTGCTAACTCTAAATTTTATATCTCAAGATCTATTAGAATAATTCGAGGGAAATTGAGGTGCCAGTGCTTTTCTTACTTTTACTTCATTTTTGCATTAATTCAGCATAAGCCTTTTCTTTTTCACAGCTCAAATACTTCACATCCCACATGAAATTTATTGTTGGCTCTCAATGTTTCCCATATTATTTGTTTTACTGCTAAATGTCAGGCTAGCTGTTATTCTGCAGTTTACTGATTTGAATATAGATTGCTGATAATTTTGATCATTTGGACTTAGCTAAACTAGCAGATAAAAACAGAAACAGATAGCTTGTGAAGCATTGATTGGGTATATTGAATGGTGCTAGCCCCCAGCCACATGCCATTCAATGCATCCTATTATCAATAATTACCATCATCATTATTTTACTTTTTATTTTACTATTAATTATTTGTTTATTCATGGGGTATAGCACATTTAAACAACTCTGGCTATCTTAGCCTTTATTCATTCTTTTGGCCCAATGGCTCACTTTATATACTTTTATTCTAAATCATCATGCTAAAGTCTTATCATACATCTGCTCTTTTGGCAGATGTATTATAAGAATAACCTTTGTATATGTCCACTTTGAATACTTCTATTGTACTTAATGCACTCTTACTGTACTAATTATTTTACAGACTGATGTAATGTTTAAACAATAATATGATGACATTAATCTAGGACACTTTTCCTTCTTTTTCTATCTTTCAATTATTATTTCATAAAAGATTACACTGCCCTACCATTAATATCAGGACACCCTCCATGGATGGGGAAACAGGTCCTGTGCATGAAACACCTCACAGAACCTGCTATAAATATGCACACTTGGCTTTGAACAGACAATTGCAAAAGTGGGCATGCAAGATAACACTTTCAACAGAATTGATCACCTCAACAAATGCTAGATGCAGTTGTTGACGTGATCAGCAGGGGTGTACCACTTTATTAGGTACACCCCTGCTGTGCACACAAATCGTTCGTTCCACAACGTTGCAAGTCACATGACCACAGTTGTGGATATAAATGCATTAGCATTAGCAGAGGCATATGATGCAAGAAAGCAAGCTTATGCAGCATCAGCCAAAAAAAAAAAAAACAAAAAAAAACGCAATCCTATTTCACCCCTCCGATCTTTCGAAATACCTGTCCAGCTGAGCTTTAAATTTATTTAGGCTATCAACTTCCACAACAAGGGATGGAAGTCTGTTCCACCAACTAACCACCCGCTGGCTAAAGGCAAATTTACGCACATCTATCCTACTTATGTCTTTCCTCAATTTGAATTTATGCCCACTCAGGTGATTATTCTGAGCAAGAGAGAGAAACCCATCAGCATTGAGCATGCTCAAACCATTCAAGGCTTTATACACCTCTATCAGATCACCTCGCGGGTGCCTAGTCTCCATACACTGTAATTTGCAAAACTTAAGCCTTTCTTCGTAAGTGTAACCCTTTGTTCTATTCACTAATCTTGTTGCCCTTCTCTGTACTCATTCCAGCAGCTCTACATCCTTCTTGAAATGAGGCTTCCAGACCTGTATACAGTACTCAAGGTGTGACCTGACCATTGCCTTATACAAGGGAATAATCACCTCCTTATCCCTGCTAGAAAAATTCCTGTATATCACTGACAAGACACCATGAGCTACTCTTGCAGCCTGTCTGCACTGTCAGAACACTTCATATCTGCCTGCACAATTACCCCCAGGTCCTTTTCATTCTCTACCACTGTCAGTGTAGTACCACAGAGTTGATAGTTTCTCTGCGGTTACTGTTTCCCATATGTAGTACTTTACATTTGTCAATGTTAAACTTCATTTGCCACCTCTCAGCCCTTCTGCTCAACCTGTCCAGGTCCTGTTGCAGCACCATACTGTCAGTAGTGTCCTTAACAACCCTGCCAACCTTTGTATAGTCTGCAAACTTGGACATTAAGCTTGATATCCCATCATCAATATCATTTATAAATACAGAAAACAACAATGGACGCAACACTGAACTCTGAGGGACTCCACTAATAACATTAGTCCACGATGAGCAGTGTCCCTTGATTACCACTCTCAGTCTTCTCCCCCTCAACCATCCCTTTATCCATAGCAGCAATTTGCCTCCAATGCCACACTGCTCTAATTTGTGCAGCAGTCTTCCATGTGCAACAGTATCAAAAGCCTTTCTAAGATCCAAATATATAATATCAAAGTTATTCCCTGCATCCAGTTGTTTTGTGACTGCATCATAGTATCCAATCAAATTGGTCAGGCAAGACTTTTCCTTTACAAAACCATGCTGTGTCCAAGCTATAACTCAAGTCTTGTCTTCAGTTAGTGAATTGGGGTCACATTTGCACTTCTCCAGTCTATGGGTACCTCCCTTGAGTCCAAAGAAGCTCTCATAATTATGGCTAAGGGTTTCCTTACTTCCTTTGCTGCCTCCTTTAATATAACTGGATAGATCCCATCCACACCGGGTGCCTTTTTTATGTTTATCCTCAACAATTTCTTGTCCTCCACTTTCCTCTCAGTTATTACAAAATCATCTAGCTCACTGCCAGAGTTTATTTCACCTCTGGCATTCCCCTTCCTGAATAACTCCTCATGTGTGAATGTAGATGCAAAATACTCGTTCAGTTTGTTAGCCACCTGAGCAGGATCATCAACAGTTGAACCATCAATATCCAGTGGACCAATCTGATTCTTCCCTTTCCTTCTATAATTTACATAGGTAAAGAACTCTTTTCCGTTTTTCTATGCATCCTTTGCCAAGGATTTCTCATAATCTGCCTTTGCCTGCTTAATCTCCTTTATGACTTTGTTACAGACCAGCTTATATCTATCATAGGCTTCCATGTCACCCATTAATTCATACGTATCCCATGAATTTTTCTTCTCTTGCGTATGTCTCATTAGTTCATCTGACATCCATTTATGCCTAAACCTTGAACAATATTTCTTAGTTGGTGTGTAAAAGCCTAGTAGCTTCCAAGATAAATTCTTTGAATGCTTCTCATTTTGAATTTGTGTTGATAACATCATCAGTTGGTCCCACCGTATAGAATTTAAATACTGTCTCGGACCTCCGTAGTCGCCTTTTCGAAAGCAAATACTCTTCCCTTTACCCTTGATGGTGTAATCTCTTTGAGTAAATCCCACTTCAGCACACTGTGATCACTGCCAACTAGTGGTTCCTTTATCTGCAGATTCTTAGTGCACAAAAATCACTACCGATAATCAGATGAAGAGTATTACTCCCTCTAGTCGTAGAAAACAATCATCCAATAAATCCACAACAGCCTTGCTAGTGTGTGAGTGACCAACCCACAAATTCCAGTCAATATCTGGGAAATTAAAATCCCCCATTATAAGACTCTCTGATTTACTGGCCCACTCTATTTCCCTGTACAGTTTCTTATTATACTAATCATAGTCATTAGGCCTATAGCACACTCCTATTCTCAATTTTGATCTCCCAATGCCTTATGTCACACAAACTGACTCGACACTGCACTGTCCAGCGACGTCGATTGCCTTCACTTCCTTGGATTTTATGTGTTTCTTAACTAATAGCATAACCCCTCCTCCCTTCCTATCCTGTCTATCCTTTCTGTACACATTGTACTTCCCAAATTCCAGTTTTGCACTCCTTATATCTGTGTGACACCATGTCTCTGATATCCCAACAATATCTGGCTTTGATGTTTTGAGCAATACCTCAAATTCATCAAATTTAAAATGGGGAAAAGGAGTGATCTAATGGACTTCGAACGTAGCATGGTAGTAGGTGCAAGACGTGTTGGACAAAGTATCTCTGAAATGGTAGTTCTCCTGAACTTTTCATGCACTACAGTTTCAGGAGTGTATCGAGAATGGTGGGATGAACAGAAAACATCCTCTCACCGGCACTCCTGTGGAAGAAAATTGCTACTTGATGATAGAGGTCAGAGGAGGATGGCTAGAATTGTGCAAGTAAACAGACGGGTCACAATGTCGCAAATCACGTCAGAATACAACCTTGGTGCGCAGAACAAAATATTGCAACAGACCACTAGTTCCACTTTGTCGCGAACGGGCTACAACACCTGATGGCCATATTGCGTACCTTTGTTATCAATGAAGAACAAGAGAGCACACCTCCTGTGGGCACACAGCAACACTAGCACTGGTCTATCGAGGATTGGAAAACAGTGCTTGGTCTGACGAGTCGAAATTCCTGGTGCATTGTGTTGATGGAAAGCTCAGATTCTTTCGAAAACGAGATGAATCCATGGACCCGTCATGTCTGACAACTACTGTGCAAGGTGGTGGGGGACAGTGTTATGTTGTGGGGAATGTTTTCTTGGCACACGTTGGGTCCATTGATACCCACAGATTCACATCTGAATGCCACATTGTACCTAAACATTGTTGCTGACCAAGTGCATCCGTTCATGTTAACAGTTTATCATCAGTCAGATGGTTACTTCCAGCAAGATAATGTGCCAGTGCACAATGCTCGAATCACTATGGAATGGTTCCAGGAACATGACAATTACTTTT
The DNA here is from genome assembly GCF_048544385.1 of Mastigoproctus giganteus. Lineage (NCBI taxonomy): Eukaryota > Metazoa > Arthropoda > Arachnida > Uropygi > Thelyphonidae > Mastigoproctus > Mastigoproctus giganteus. The sequence continues at coordinate 58,907,973 of NC_143585.1, read as the reverse complement.
CTTTGCTGCAGTGGCCCGTGGATCTCAATCCTATTGAACATCTTTGGGTTTAGCCAGAAAGGGCTGTTTGCTGTAGGCAAACAAACCTCTGTCGAATCTCAAGAAACTGTATGACACAATGGAGTACTGCATGGTACTCCATAGATGTGCGGAAGTTTGCCTTTAGCCAATGGGTGGTTGATTGCTGGAACAAACTTCCATCTGTCGTTGTAGAAGTTGATAGCTTAAATAGATTCAAGGCAGAACTTGACAAACATTTAGAGAGTGAGTGGATGGGTGAAATAAGGGTGGTGTTTTTTTTTTTTTTTTGGCTGATGCTATATAAATTTGCTTTCTTCCATCATGTGCCTTTGCTAATGCTAATGGTAGAAAAAACTTGCAACTATAAGGAATATAGATAAAAATATATAGAGTTTATAGTTGAAGGGTGGAGTGTAATCTAAAGTTCTGTTGAATCCATAGTAAAATTACAAGAAAGCACCTGTAAAGAAAATTTCAAGAAGGTACCAGTAAAAAACATGAAATTAGTAATGTGAAATTATTCATTGTTGCAATTATGATGATTTTGGCATATTCTTCAGGGGTCAGTCGCCAAAACCAAGGGAACTGCAACAAATGAGCAATGGCCTCTGTTTCGAAAACGAGATACTCAGTGTAGTGTAAATTACTGTGATAATCGAGTGAATAAATGCGGGAAAAGAGTGTGAAAGCTGATGTGTATCTCGAGGCTGACCCTACAGATGTGGAAGAAATACTACTAATAATAATAATAACAACTAGCATAAAAGAGCCGAGAACGAGTGTAGCCTGTGAGGACGTAAATTTTTGACGCTCTTGGAACAGAGAAGGTTTTTTCTGATTTATTTTCTGTTTTATTAGCTTAAATTGGCATATTAACTTATTTTCTAGAGTAGCTTTATATTCCTATTTACGATACTTAGTTTAAAGTAACTTAGATAGAGATTTTGTAGGTATTACTTAGTATCAGAAAGGGTATCAAATCCACGTGTCAACCGTTCGTAAATTGCCGCCATTGTAACGCGATACAAAATATATCGAACTAGATAGCATAAGCTTAATATAGTATAGTACAGAACATAATATTGTCAATTAATCAGATAATTAATCTTGTTGAACTTCATTGTCAATTAAATTGTACTTTTAACTATACATATAACAACTTGGGTTACGTAACATAAATAATTAGTAAAAAATAAATAATTAATACTTAACTTGATACGGAAGTTATATAAAGGAATTTCGTAGATAACACTCGATACTAAAACATGAATATAGCGTTATAACTGTGTTGGGATATAAGTTTAGGGTTTTAATTTTGTACTGAAATTGAAATTTTATTGAAATTAAATCAAAATCATGACTCAGACCAGAGCAGCAAAGCAAAAGGCTCAAGCTAATGGGAGTGCTGTGGCTCAGTGGAGAACTGAGGGGGTCAGTTGCCCTCTGAATCATAGCCTATTAAAATGCCCTACTTGCTTGATGTTTGTGGATCAGTCGGGTACGGGATATGATACTGCCATGGGGGATGTCCTTGTGTGTGTGCGTGATGCAAGGAGTGTGAGGAAATCAGGCGACAACTCAGCGTTGTTATGAGCCTATATGAGAGCTTGAACGACAGGGTGGATGCCCTCGAAGGATTAAAAGTGAGGGGCCCATCAAGCTCTCAGCTGCCCACACCAATGCCAGAGCTTGCACTTGGTCATCATGCAACACAGCGGCAGCCCCCAAGGCAGAATGTGCTGGTCCCAAAGGAACTAGTAGTTGTTGGTGACTCTATTGTCAGGAAAACGGGAAACATGCTTTGTAAAAAGGATAGGTGGAACAGGACCAGGGTATGTCTGCCAGGGGCAAAGGTTGATGACGTTGTAGAGCGGATATCATCTTATAAGGGCACAAAAGGTGATATAGTTATACACGTTGGCACTAATGATATTAAGAGTAGGAGACCGGCGGAATTACTTAACAAGGACAGGTCACTGTTGAAAAAAAGCCGTGAATTAGAGTTGAATTTGAAAGTGTCTGCAATTCTGCCCAGACACGATAGGAGGGAGTATATGATGAGATCCCTGTCGATCAATTCACCCCTGGAAAGATTGTGCAAGGCTCAAGGGGTAGAATTTTTTTCAGCCTGGTCTGTACTTGTTAACAGGAGAGACTGCTTCTACAGGGATGGTATACACTTAAATAGAAAGGGTGCAAGAATGTTTGCTGATGCTATCGAGGCAGTGTTAGGTGGGTCGGAAAACTGCTAGATTGGGGGGAGACAAAGACCAATAGATTGACAGTAGCCACTGGCAGAGGTGAAAGAGATTCTTGCACTGCTTCTATTAGAATGAGCAGAAGCCTGGAAAATAGGATGCGGGATATTTCATAGACTGCTGGGAATTATTGGGGTACAAGTAAACACATGGGTTGTGTTAGGGAAGTTAAGAAAAAGAACAGGTGCATGTATACTTCCGTGTACACCAATGCTAGGAGTTTAGAAAATAAATTTGATGAATTAGAGGTATTGCTCAAAACATCAAAGGCAGATATTGTGGGGATATCAGAGACGTGGTGTCACACAGATATAAGGAATGCAGAACTGGAATTTGGGGTACAATGTCTACAGAAGGGATAGACAGGATAGGAAGGGAGGAGGGGTTATGCTATTAGTTAAGAAATACATAAAATCCAAGGAAGTGAAGCCAGTCGACATTGCTGGACAGTGCAGTGTCGAGTCAGTTTGATGTGACATAAGCATTGGGAGATCAAAATTGAGAATAGGAGTGTGCTATAGGCCTAATGACTCTGATGAGTATAATAAGAAATTGTACAGGGAAATAGAGTGGGCCAGTAAATCAGAGAGTCTTATAATGGGAGATTTTAATATCCCAGATATTGACTGGAATTTGGGGGCTGGTCACTCACACACTAGCAAGGCTTTTGTGGATTTATTGGATGATTGTTTTCTACATCAGCATGTTCGGGAGGCAACTAGAGGGAGTAATACTCTTGATTTGATTATCAGTAGTGATTCTTCATGCATTAAGAATCTGCAGGTAAATGAACCACTAGGTGGCAGTGATCACAGTGTGCTGAAGTGGGATTTACTCAAAGAGGTAACTACCATTAGGGGTAAAGGGAAGGGTTATTGCTTTTGTAAAGGCAACTACGATGGACTGAGACATTATTTAAATTCTATACAGTGGGACCAACTGATGATGTTACCAACAGCAAATTCAAAATGGGAAGCATTCAAAGAACTTATCTTGGAAGCTACTAGGTTTTACATACCAACTAAGAAATATTGTTCAAGGTTTAGGCCTAAGTGGATGTCAGATGAACTAATGAGACATATGGCAGAGAAGAAAAATGCATGGGATACATACAAATTAACACGTGACACAGAAGCCTATGATAGATACAAGTTGATCTGTAACCAAGTTACAAAGGAGGTTAGGCAGGCAAACGCAGATTACGAGAAATCTTTGGCAAGAGATGCAAAGAAAAACAGCAAAGACTTCTTATGTAAAGTCTAAAATGAAAGGGATGAATCAGATTGGTCCACTCGATAATGATGGGTCAACTGTTGATGATCCTGCTAAGGTAGCTAAAAAACTAAATGAATATTTTGCATTGACATTCAGCGAGGGGAATGCCAGAGGTGTATTCAACTCTGATAGTAAGCTAGAGAATCTTGTAATAACTGAGAGTAATGGGGAGGAGAAATTGTTGAAGATAAATAGAAGAAAGGCACCTGGGGTGGATGGGATCTATCCAGTTATATTAAAGGAGGCAGCAAAGGAAGTAAGCAAACCCTTAGCCATAATTATGAGAGCTTCCTTGGACTCAGGGGAAGTACCCATGGACTGGAGATGTGTAAATGTGACCCCAATTCACAAAGGAGGATCAAAGGGGGACAAGTAATTACAGACCTGTTAGTTTAACTTCTGTTTCAGGAAAATTAATGGAGGCACTGGTTAAAGAAGCATTGCAGGATCTTCTAGACAAGACTTCAGTTATAGCTCAGACACAGCATGGTTTTGTTAAGGGGAAGTCTTGCCTGACCAATTTGATTGGATACTATGATGCAGTCACAAAAGAACTGGATGCAGGGAATAACTTTGATATTATATACTTGGATCTTAGAAAGGCTTTTGATACTGTTGCACATGGAAGACTGCTGCACAAATTGGAGCAGTGTGGCATTGGAGGCAAATTGCTGCTATGGATAAAGGGGTGGTTGAGGGGGAGAAGACAGAGTGGTAATCAATGGACACTGCTCATCGTGGACTAATGTTACTAGTGGAGTCCCTCAGGGTTCAGTATTGGTCCATTATTGTTTTCTGTATTTATAAATGATATTGATGATGGTATATCAAGCTTAATGTCCAAGTTTGCAGATGATACGATAGTAGGGTTGTCAAGGACACTACTGACACTATGCTGCTGCGACAGGATCTGGAAAGGTTGAGCAGATGGGCTGAGAGGTGGCAAATGAAGTTTAACATTGACAAATTTAAAGTACTACATATGTGATACAGCAACCCCAGGGCAACGTATCAACTCTGTGGTACTACACTGACAGTGGTAGAGAATGAAAGGGACCTGGGGGTGGTTGTGCAGGCATATATGAAGTTTTCTGACAGTGCAGACGGGCTGCAAGAGTAGCTCATGGTGTATTGTCGATGATATATAGGAATTTTTCTAGCAGGGATAAGGAGGTGATTATTCCCTTGTATAAGGCAATGGTCAGACCACACCTGGAGTACTGTATACAGGTCTGGAGGCCTCATTTCAAGAAGGATGTAGAGATGCTGGAACGAGTACAGAGAAGGGCAACAAGATTATTGAATGGAACAAAGGGGTGCTCTTACGAAGAAAGGCTTCAGTTTTGCAAATTACAGTGTCTGGAGACTAGGCACCAGCGAGGTGTATAAAACCTTGAATGGTTTGAGCATGCTCAATGCTGATGGGATTCTTCCTCTTGCTCAGAATAATCACCTGGGAGAGCATAAATTCAAATTGAGGAAAGACAGATGTAGGATAGATGTGAGGAAATTTGCCTTTAGCCAGCGGGTGGTTAGTTGGTGGAAAAGACTTTCATCCCTTGTAGTGGAAGTTGATAGCCTAAATAAGTTTAAGGCTCAGCTGGACAGGTATTTCGAACGAACAGAAGGGTGAAGTGGAAGTGGTCATCTTTTATTTATTTATTTTTTATTTTTTATTTTTTGGCTGATGCTGCATAAGCTTGCTTTCTTGCATCAAATGCCTCTACTAATGCTAAAAGAAAAAAAAAAAAAAAAAAAAAACTAAGAAAATAATATTCAAAGAAATAAAGAGAAGGAATTAAAATAAATTTGTGGGTCAAAGTGGTACTTACTAGCATGCCATGCTGAAGCTAGGGAGAGGGCCGTGCAGTGCTTGCCCATATGCAGTGTAGGAGATTCCAAATTAGAGAGATTCCTGCTAATTGTTGATATGTATATGTACAGATGAAGCGGCCTCATGTGTAGGAGAGTGGAAGTAATAGAATGTAGAATTATGATTGGGTGAGATTGGATTAAACGTATGTAGCATGCATCCCAGGAAAGCATAGAGAATTGATTGTAAAGTAGCGTGGTATAGATGCTGAACTTATTATAAGGCGAAAACAGAGATTATAGTAGAAAATAACACCTTGATTGCTTTCGAAAACCTAATTGCACTCAAAAAGGAAAGTAAATAGGGTAAGGATAGCAAATAGTAATAAGGAAGTTGGGGAATTGCAACCTCAAATTGTCTGAGCAGTTCGGGGTTGCAATTCCCATTCCTCTAGTAGGACCCTGAACGAAGTTCTGGGAGTATGTTACAAGTGTTTAAGTTAATTGTGTTGAAAATGGTAAAAAAATCATTTTTTACCATTTAGGGTTAAAACTGTTAATGTGTAACAAATTTTAAAATTAAGCAGATATCTAAATAGTTAAAAAATAAAATGAAAATGCGCTAGAGTTAAGAAAATATATATCAAATTTAAAATAAGTAAATTAGCAGAACTTTAGTACCACATACAAATCTATCACCAACAATAGTAGTATCATCACGAAGAAACTTATTGCTTTCAGCAAAAATTAAATATATCAATTTTACAATGTACAATTTAGTGCAAATGCATCATATTAGTAAGCAGACTCTGAATTAGCAAAAACGGCATCGTTTTAGTTAAATCTAATACGTATTGTGAATACCTTCACAATGAGTTGCCATGATATTGCGCTACTTCGAATTAGTAACACTTCACCAAAGGAGAAGAGTATTGTTACTTATTCTCAGTGGATACCACCACCGAGACTGCACCATTTCGGGGCTATTTGGGTTTTCTTTGGTGGGTTGGTTGTTACACGTGCTACACATTAACGGTACCTACTGAAACACTTTATGGGCTGAAGCCTTTAAAGTGTTTCAGTCTAAATATCAATTTTAATAATTACAACTTTCTCTACATTTATTTTATCCCAAAGTTTCATAAAAATTCCATAAGTTTCAGATTTATCACATCCTGTAAAAACAGTTATTCTCATAAACACGGAAAAGCACTAGAACACCTCCTTAAACCTATCTTAAACATTCTTCCCAACAGCCGAATAATTGCAAATAATCAGCCTGTTATAGAGGCTCTAAAAAATCAGCATATTACTCACGTATCTACTTTTGTCTTCAATAGCCTGTTCACTAGCATAGACCTATCTAACCTAAAACTAGTAATGAAAGATCTTCACTGTAAGTATAAACATATAAACTGCAAATCAGACTACTGGAATAACTTAACCAACTTATGCATATTAAACAATTACATCTTTAATGGCACCACTGTCTATCTACATTCTAAAGGTACACCTATTGGCAGTCTATCTAGCTGTATTCTAGCTAACCTTTAGCTATACTTCTCAGAAACTGCCTGACCTGCAGATTTATGCATGTATAGATGCATCAACGACCTGCTCGTTATCAACTGCAATAATTTCCTGCAAGACTTTGTTGACATCTACCCTCCAGAGCTCGCTCTAGAACATACTAATAGCAATACCTTGCTGCACATTATCTAGACTTGGATATCAATCTCCATAACGCCAAGACTACCATAAACATCTACAATAAATGTAAGCATAAAACTTTAAAGTAGTCAATTTCACACATTAGCACTCCAACATTGCAAAGAAAATTCATGCTATCATCATCCTCACACAATATATAAGAATGGAAAATATATGTAACAGCCACAACTTGGTTACCCTAAACATAAGATGCCTCTATAACAAATTGCTGGATAACAAGTTTCCAGAAAACTACCTACACTTTAATTTCATTAAAACTCTCCATATTTTATTTTACAAAAAATTAATCAGCCATCCTATTAATATAAAATGTATAATGTAAAGCATTCATCTGCACCTATTAGGCTATGTAAATATGTACAGCATATACCCCTTAGCCTCTTCGGTGTCTCACAGTCTGAAAAACTTGTGCCCACCAACTGGTTAATCAAATGGGGTTTACTTATTTTAAATTTGATATATATTTTCTTAACTTTAACAAATTTTTATTTTATTTTTTAAAACTTGTTACACATTAACGGTTTTAACTCTAAAATGGTTAAAAATTTTACCCCATTTGGTAAAAAATGGTTTTTCCACCATTTTCAACACAATTGACTTAAACACTTTGTTTTTTTTTTAGGAGCATTAGCAACTAAGGCCAGGTGGGCAGGAGGTGCGCATATTGCTCCGGGATATGCGGTGGTCATTCCCTGACCTTTCCGCATCCTCTATATTTGGTGGTCAGGGGCTCGAACCCAGGTCTAATCAAGAAGCGTGTGCTACGCACTGCTCCTCCTGCCCACTGAAGCGCCTTAAACACTTGTAACCTACTCCCAGAACTTCGTTCAGGGTCCTACTAGAGGAACAGGAACTGCAACCCTGAACTGCTCGGGTAGTTTGGGGTTGCAATTCCTCATTATACTATTTGCTATCCTAACTCTATTTACTTTCCTTTTTGAGTGCAATCAGGTTTTCGAAAGCAATCAAGATGCTATTTTTTACTATAATTTTCAACTTACAATAAGTTCAGCGTCTATATCACGCTACTTTACAGTCAATTCTTTATGCTTTCCTGGGATGCATGCTACATGCGTTTAATCCATTCTCACCCAATCATAATTCTACATTCTATTATTTCCATTTTCCTACATGAGGTCGCTTCACCTGTACATATACAAGGCAACAATTAGCGGGAAACTCTCTCTCATTTGGAATCTCCTATGCTGCATACAGGCGAGCACTCCGAGGCCCTCTTCACTCTGTGCAGCTTCAGCACGGCACGTAATTAAGAACTGCCTTGACTCACAAATTTATTTTAATTCCATCTCATTGCTTTTCTTTCTTTCTTCGAATATTATTTTCTTAGTTTTTTCACTTTTATGCCAGTTGTTATTATTATAATTATTATTAGTATTTCTTCCGCCACTTTCACCACGGTCAGCCGAGAGATATATGTCAGCTTTCACACTCTTTTCCTGCATTTATTCACTCTGTTATCACAGTAGGCCCATGCTCATTTGTTGAATTTCCTCTTGGTTTTGGTGGCTGACTCTTAAAGAATATGCCAAAATCATTGTAATTGCAACAATGAATAATTTCACATTACTAATCTCATGTTTTTTACAGGTTTAATCTTGTAATTTTACTATGGATTCAACAAATAGTTCTTTCTTTTTTTTTATGTAAACCCCAAACACGAGAGGTATTAGAACCTATAGTACTTAGTACTATGCTTGGGTTGGAGGTTGAGAAGACGAAAAAAAAAAAAAAGATATTTGTTGACATTGGACTTGAACTTTTGTAGACTGTAATTTTCAGGAAATATGTATGAAGGAAGGTTGTTCCAGAAAACAGTAGTTGAATGAATAAACGAGGAAGATGAAAAGTTGGTTCTGTGAGTTTGAAGTTGGACAGTAAATGGATGTTGGCTGGCGGCGGCACGTGTTCGAACTGTTTTGAAAGAGAGAGCGAGAATTATAGAAGCCAATTCAGAAGAACAGTGCTCGTGGAAGTATCTGTAGAAAAGGCATGTAGCAGAAACAGTACGTCTATGAGACAGCGAGTAGAGAGAGACGCTGTTACAGATGAATCATTAATTAATCTAACTGCCCTCTTCTGAATGGAATCAAGAAGACTGAGAGAGGTTTTGGGGGCACCAACCCAGATGTGGGAACAATATTCCATGGCAGGGCGGATTTGCCATTTATACAGAGTGAGCAGCTGTTTGGAAGAAAAGTAATGCCGAGAGCGAAAGAGAAACCCAAGTTTTTTAGATGCAGAGGAAGCAATATTTGTAATGTGCTTGTGCCAAGAGAGTTAGAAGTCAGGGTAATCCCCAAAACAGATATATCATTTTGCCTAGAAATCAGTGTCACTAAAGACAAGCATAGGAGCAGAAGAATCCTTTTTTTGCGAGATAGTAGTAGTAGTAGTCGCATGTGATGATGCAAGAAAGCAAGTGTATGAGCTTATGCAGCATCAGCCAAAGGAAAAAAAAAAAAAAAATCACACCATTCCCTCCAAATGCCTGTCTAGTTCCTCCTTAAATTTATTCAACCTATCAACTTCCACAACGACAGATGGAAGTTTGTTCCAGCAATTAACCACCCGCTGGCTAAAGGAAAATTTCCGCACATCTATTCTACATCTGTCTTTTCTTAATTTGAATTTATGCCCCCTTAGATTTGTAATCTGAACAAGTGGAAGGATCCCATCAGAATTCAGCATGCTCAACCCATTCAAGGCCTTATATACCTCAATCAGATCACTGCGCGGGTGCCTAGTCTCCAGCCACTGCAATTTGCAGAACTTAAACCTCTCTTGGTAAGAGGATCCCTTCATTCCCCTCACCAATCTTGTTGCCCTTCTCTGTACATGCTCAAGCAAATCTACATCATTCCTAAAATGTGGCCTCCAGACCTGTACGCAGTACTCAAGGCGTGGCCTGACCATTGCCTTACAGAGGGACAATCACCTTCTTTTCTCTGCTAGCAAAATTCCTATATATCATTGACAAAACCCCATACCTGCACTGGCAGCCTGTCTGCACTGCTCAAAAAACTTCATATCTGCCTGCACAATTACTCCCAGGTCTTTTTCATTTTCTACCATTTTGTAGTACCACACAGTTGGTACATTTCTCTGGGGTTACTTCTACCTATATGCAGTACTTTGCATTTGTCAAGGTTAAACTTCAGTTGCCACTTCTTAGCCCATCTGCCCAAATTATCTAGATCCTGTTGCAGTAGCACACTGCCGTTACTGTCATTAACAACCCTGCCAACCTTTGTATCATCTGCAAACTTCGACACTAAGCCTGATATACCTTCATCAATATCACTGATAAATATATAAAACAACAGAGGACCCAACACCTAACCCTGTGGGACTCAACTGATAACATTAGTACACGAAGAGCAGCACCCATTAATTACCACCCTCTGTCTTCTCCCACTCCACCATCCTTTTATCCATTGTAGCAACTTGCCCTTAATACCATTCTGCTCCAATTTGCACAATAGTCTTCCATGCGCAACAGTGTCAAAAGATTTCCTGAAATCCAATATGATATCAAAATTATTTTTTGTATCCAGTTCCTTTGTAACCACATCACAAGACTGAGTTTTAGAAATGTTGAAATCAACAAAGTTGTCTTTGCCTCACTGGAGAATTACCTGAAAATCGGCATTTAAGGAATTGGAAGCAGATTTTCGAGAAGTTGAAGATGATTGAGGAGGGCAAGGTTTCTCAAAATGGAAAGTGGGATGCAATGTGCTATCATCGGCAAAACTATGGATAGGATTTCCTTTGTTGGACTGGAGAAAGTCAAGTTGCAAAGAGAGGAAGTTAAAGAGCTCCAAGTGATTAGTGGAGTTGGGAGAACGGTAGAGACAACAGATGAATTTGACACAATGAGGTAGAGAGATTTTAAGCCAGAGAAGATCAAAGAGAGGAGATTCCAAATTGCCAAGTCTCTGACAGGGAATATCAGAGAGAACATATGCAGAAGTACCACCATTGAGGCGAAAGGAATCAAAAAGCGAATAATTTGGGAATCTGAGATGAGCAGTAGTTGAATCAACCAATAACTGAGATTCTGTCAGAAAAAGTACATGGGGTTTGGCAGACTGCAAGTGGAAATGGACATCGTTGAGATTAGAATTGAGGCCACATATATTTGTGAAATGAATTAGGAAGTCCTTGGGAGGTTTAGATCTTTTCGCAGATAAGCTTGCTCTATTAGTTTGACAATTCATGATATATTCAATAGTAAGAAAAAGTGGGTGGGACATGCTGTATGAAGTAATGAAATTTTTGGATGTGGCATACACGTGGTAAGAATATACCCAGATCCTTGACATGACGTGGCCTCAACAATGCTCCCCGCATACACACTACTCGGACTCTCTCCAGTCACTATCTGGCAGAGTACAGGTAGCAAGATTATACACTAGCTGATCCGGAAGCCTCCTAGAGAGTTACCAATAGGTTCGGTCCGGTATACTAACTAGCGGCCGGCCTGCGAACACCGTTTTAGAGCTGTACCCTCGAAATGTAAGGAATATTGGATCTCGCCACGATATTCATCATAACCTCAAAAGTCATCAATCATACTGCATGATGGAAGAGATGGGGAAGGGTTGACCGGAACTTAGCTCTAGAGACTAAACATGGGTTCCACCACTTCAAGCCTCCAATAAGCAAAGTGGTGGTATTGCACGGTTAATGAGAGTCATCTAACACCTAGTACTGCCTGGTAACATAGAGGGGTGGCATTCCTCCATGTGGTGTGGGCACCACACCTTGACCCCTGCTTACGTTGGTTCACACTTGTGTGGTCACCCACCATGTACTTGTGCATGGAGGTTTACCCAGGATTACTAACAGTCCCACCATCGTGAAGGTGCAAGCAGAGGATTTGGCTGTCACAGACCGTCCGGACTTCGCCGAAATTGGGTCCACTTGACTCGAGTTTCACCCAAATATCAGTTCCTTCAGCGTTTTTAGACTCCCAGGTAGCAAGTACAGCTTGTCTGGCATATCTGAGAGAATGTATGTGACAACCTGTAGGACCTTTAGACTACTCTGCACCCTTTACCTATAGGCTCTATATATTTTTATCTATATATACATAACCCCAGGGGCTCATATCCAGGTGCCTCCGTAGTCAGGTGGGCAGGAGCAGCAGTGCATAGCACACACTTCTTGATTAGACCAGGGTTCGAGCCCATGACCACTAAATACGGAGGATGCGGAAAGGTCAGCATGTGAGTATGATGCACCGAATATCCCCGGAGCATACTCACATGTGTACCCCGCCCATACTCACATCTCACATCTGGTGAATATGGGCTTGGCACCTGAGCTGGATATCATCATTCTTTTCTCTTGCTTCATGATTCTCTTCTACTTCTCTCTCTCTCTCTCTCTCTCTCTCTCTCTCTCTCTCTCTCTCTCTCTCTCTCTCTCTCTCTCTCTCGGGGTAATTCAGAAATTTTTTTTGTCTGGTACAGTATAAGCCTTAAGCTTCCTTTCACCATATGGCTAATAATAATAATAATATATATATATATTATTTATTTTTTTCCACAGGCGAATTTTGTATGTTTGAAACTCTTTTGTCTCATCCCATAAATTCTTTAATTTTTAAACACCAACAGTAGCCCACCATCACTATCTCATTTCATTTACCATGGCACCTTTCCTCCATAGTGCGATATAACCTTGATGAAACCTTTCACCCCAGCTCTTCATCAATATTCTGTGGAAAGTAGTAGTAGTAGTAGTAGAGGCATATGATGCAAGAAAACAAGCTTATGTAGAATCAGTCAAAAAAAAACCCATTTCACACATCCATTCCCTCTAAAAGTTTGTCGAGTTCCTCCTTGAATTTATTTAAGCTATCAATTTCCACAATGATAGATGGAAGTTTGTTCCTGCAATCAACCAATCACTGGCTAAAGGCAAATTTCTACACATCTATTCTACAACTGTCTTTCCTCAATTTGAATTTATTCCCCCTCAGGTTCGCAATCTGAGCAAGTGGAAGAATCCCATCAGAATTGAGACTGCTCAACCCATTCATGGCACATCAAGGTAGCTGTACACAAAATGAACCTCCACATTCATGCCAACAATATGTCAAATCACTCACTGTCACTCACATAACATATGAAATGTTTGCTAGTTTTGAAAAACTTAGTCTTTTCCAATCACTAATCATGCCGTTGACAATATTTTCACAATCCTGTAATTTGTAAATGCCTAAAATGTTTATTGAAATACTGCTGAAATTTGAAATTATCACCTTGCAACAACTCTCTTTGTGGTCTGTCAAAAATACTGAATGTAATTTAGCATCACTCGCCTAAACATTTGAAATAATGTACTGAAAACGGCCTTCACTGAACCTACAGCCTAAGAGCTGGACTGAATTCTTCAAAAGATCCAAGTCTTCTGCTAGATCATTTAGTTCAGCTTGTGCAAACAACTGTCTTCTTTGCCAAGGCTTAAACTTCATCACACCTTCAAATTCACTATACTTAATTGGGAAACAATTTGCACCAGAGTTTGTCTGTGTGGAAGTCGAAAAGTTCCGAGGTTTAGCTGGAATTTGTATATTCTTCTCATCTAATGGTAACCTGCAACCACGAGAGCAGAAACAAAGTGCCCACAATTTTTCTTGATCACCCATAGCCATTTCAAAATAGAGTACATATGCCCGGAAAAATTTGGTGCCAACAATAATGTTATGCTTCACATTCTTTCAACTTATATAATATCCACAAACATAGCAAAATGAGTCTGAAGATAACTTACTGTTAGCCCGAGAGTTTTTACCTTCCCTGTGATCCCACCCAATCCAATCTAATGCTCAGTTGTTGATATTGTAACCGAGGAACATCGAGCCTGAACTGTGAAGCTGTTGGGGAACCCGTCGGATGGAAGAATAGAGAAAATATTCCCACAGTAGCTAGGCAAAGGCTGGATTCCAGGGAATGCAAAACCCTCTCGCTCTAACTAAGTTTTTAAGAATATCTCTCCATATCTGATAAGAAGTAAGGCAAAGTTTCCCTAATCCTTACCAGATCTAGAAATGAATTAATTAATGTACAAGCAAAGAATGCAGGAGCCTGATTTCTCACGCCAAGTGCGATGCTTAAAAGTTTTATGGCCGGGGAAATGGACCGGATGGTGTGGGAGGTTTTGGAAGAACAGAAGACAGCCTGGGAAAGTAGGTGGGCATTTTTTATTAATGTCTCTGACACCATGGCACCAAATAAAACACCCAGAGATGAGGAGACCCTTTTGGGGCTGTGAGTCACCCTAGCACTGTCCTACACAAGAAACATGTGACTTCTAGTGGCCAATGAGAGAGGTTTGCTTAAGACAAAGGAGAGTACAAAATATAAAAAGGGCTCAAAAAGACATCAAACAGTGGTTGTCGCCATCATTGGCTCTGTCAGTTTGCCATCGTGTATTTGATTCCTGTGGTTGTCAATGCTGTGGCTGCTGTCAGAGTGATCATTGCCATTTTGCCGAAGCCTCTTCAGACTTTGACTGCACCGTCCGATCCGAATGAAGCAGCAGAAGTGGAAGAGCAATGCATAGAAAAAATCTTCGAGCTTGGGACAATGCCCTAGCATCTGACTGGAAGGAGGGAAGCCAAACCATTGGCTCTTGACAATAACTACTTAATCTGATAAGCATACAGTTTCTTATGTGTGAATGGAAATGTGTGAGACAGCAAAATTATGTTAAACTAAATGCTTTCTTCCTAAGGATTAAAAAAATCTGTGTCAATTCAATAATGGGTGGAATAACTATGATTTTCGAAAGTACCTGAAAGGTTTTCCTAATAAACTAAATGTCAAAAGGAATAAAAATAATATGGACCGATATTTGTCCTTTAAGTATAATGAGAATATTTGATAAAAGGTGATAGGACACCATAGCGTGATCACAAAATATTTCCCATTTACTTTAAAGATATGTAGAATAGAAAGGTTTTACGTACATCATAGTTTATCTAACTTATCGTTATTTTGTAAGTGACAAAGTCAAGGAATGTATATGTCTAGAAAGCAGAACATAGAATACTATGAAGGTACTTGACTATATGATCTTACAACTTTAAGCAAATTCTTGTAGTAATTTTAAGTTTGAACTTGGAAGCAATGCATACTTTAATCATTGTGTTAATCCAGGATGCAAGTATGTTGTGTATATGACTTTCTTTACTTGATAAATGTTGTTATGTGTTATTCTATGTCTCTCTCTGCCAATATCTTAAAACATGCCAGAACAGACAAGCAGAAATAAAAGAAAGGGTTATGTGGGGGCCGAGCAACACCAAGTGATTGCTCAGTCTTGATCACAACACGATCCAGAGCTGCAGCGATCAGGGATTAATGAATCCTTGATTGCCGAGGGCGCGGATTTTGTCCTAACAGAGCAAACACCTTGAGTAGAGACATCATAGGCACACCCCAAAGAAAAGGGAGGGGACATTACATTCATTTCATTTGGTAAGTTACAAAAAAATTTATTATAAACATACTACAGGTTCATATATACATAACAGTATAAAACAAAAACATAAAATCTTCAACTGCCACTAGGGAAACAAGACATCACTGGATTTAATGCGTACACACACACACACACACACACACACACACACACACACACACACACACACACACACACACACACACACACACACACACACACACACACACAGTATATATATATAAGAAAGAGTTAAATATAAACAATATTTTTTTCTGAGGGTAAATATCAGACTGAGACAATTATATTACAGGGTTTCGTAGTTGAGTCAGTGGATGCCATGCACTGTTACCAAAGTCTGTTAAACTGAGTCTTCATTAAATTGAGTCTACATTTACGGATTCCAATAAAGCGAGTATTAACCAAAAGGGTACATATGTGATTTTAAAAGATTTTTACATGTGAAATTCTGGAACTCCAAATTTGGCCATAGAATAATTAATAATTGATAACTGCAAATAGGTTTAATTGTGGGCCTTATCTTTTATTTAATTGTCTGTTAACTAATGCTTTCCTTCAAAGAATAAGTCCATAATATATTCTGACAGTTTTGTTGAATCTCAGAAGAACCAGGAGAGTGATTTTACTACAAATTATGGAGTTTAGAGCTCTGAGTGAAATGTAATAAGACGTGATGGCATAGCCTTAAACAGAATTCATTTACCAAATAAAAAATAAATTAGTTTTAATAAGCAAATTGTTCTGGGCTGTATGGAATTTTTTAGTCCTTAAATACACAGTTCAAAATTACAGTAAGACAATTTATTTTCAAAGTACACTATACTATGAAAGCACAATACTTTTTCTGTATCTCTTTTCAAACCTTTTCTGTACCAATATAGTTTTAGAAAATCTTTGTCATGATTTTGCACATGAACTAAGATGATCAGGGAATAATATTAGGCTGAATTTACAAACAAACTGCTACCAAACATTTTTTATTTCATGGTAATAAAACTGTATGACAGTTAGGCACGCACTGAAGCAAATGGGAGTTTTTGCATAGTGACCATATGATAACAAATACCATAACATATGCTTAAAATTCAGCTGTGTGTATCCCTGAACACTGTACAGTAAAAATTTCATAGAAGTGTTAAATGTCACTTGGCATAATACGGACTTTCACACAGAGTAACTTTTGTATGGAGGTTATTAGTCTCCAATCTTCTCCTGATAGCAATAGCAAGCATGAGTATGAAGTGGAGAAGCACAGTGAATAACTCTGAGTCACCAATTTCTGTCTATATCTGCTATTGTCAAATGATTTAAAACAACTAAGATGTAATGGTAGCAAATAAAATATGACTCATTTGAAAGAACTCGATGGTTTTATTGCCCTGCAATAAAAAAATTGTATGATAGCAGTTCATTAGAGTTATTGTGTATTTAGTTATTATTATTAAATGTGGTTTTTTTTTCAGTGGTGGCATGCTACACTGGTTGTTCTTAATTTAAGGAATAAAAAATGGTGCAATAAATTTACATATTTCACAAAACAGTGTATATCTTTTTATATAACTTGTGTGTGTGTTCCTGTCACGTTAATGAAGCTTTCAATGAAATTGCTTTATCAGAGTTTTTTTTATAGATATGGCACTGTTGGTCTGCTTCATATAAGAACCAACGTACTGATGAGAAATCTTTGTTAATTATGAGTTGTTTATGACAATCCCATGACCCTCTAACAAACAACTGAGAGAGAGAGAGAGAGAGAGAGAGAGAGAGAGAGAGAGAGAGAGAGAGAGAGAGAGAGAGAGAGAGAGAGAGATGGAGGAAAAGACCATATTAGGCAAGTATTAAGACTGTTTCATATTTTAGTGTGTAAACGAACGCACTGCATAAGGTCATGAGAAACAACTAAGAAATGGAAACCATATATGGGATAAATCTGTTTAATCATGCATTTAATTAATGCACAGAATTCAGTGCTTGCACGTATACCAGATAAATACTCAGTAGATGAAATTTTAAAAAACATACCTTTTTAAATATTAAAAGCAAGAGCAATGGACTTATTCAGTATTAGTAGTGGCAAATGATACAAGGAAGCCAGCTTACACATTATCAGCAAAAAAAGTGGGACTACTGCATCTCATATTTCCATTTCCTTTAATAATTTGGCTAATTTTTCTATAATTCATTCAAACTACCCACTTCTATGACACTAGATAGAAGTTTGCTTCAACAATCAATCCTCTATCCACTTCAATTTAAGATGACATTAGCATTTAGCAATGATAAGGATGAAAATAGCATTTAGTTTACTCAAGCTATTTGAATATTTTAACACTTCAATCAGAGCTCCGTACAGATGCCAAGTTTTGAAGCACTGCAATTTTCAGAACTGAAATCCTTTATAGTAAGAGTACTATGCTTTTAACCACTGAGTACTTGAATAATCTTGTTGCCCTTCTATGCATGTGTTCCAACAGATCCATGTTTTTCTTAAAACAAAGTTTCAAGACTTGTATGCTATACTTAAGATGTTGCCTAACCACTAACTTATACACAGGATAATCAACTCATCCCTGCTGGCAAAATTCCTGTATATCATTGAAACCCCATAAGCAATGACAAAACAATCTATCTTAGCAGATTGTCTGCACTCAGAGAGAAATCCATGCTAAACTATAAAATTTCCACCTAGGTGTTTTTCAATTTCCACCCATAAAAATATGCCAGCAGGTACTTTTGCATTTATTAATGTTAAAATTCAATTGCCAACGACAGAGCTCACTCCTGTGCATCAGGCAACATGGAAGCAATTTCCAGGGCAGAATGCGCTGGTCCCAAAGGAACTAGTTATTGTTGGTGACTCTATTGTCAGTGAGACAGTGAATATACTATGCAAGAAGGATAGATGGAACAGGATCAGGGTATGTCTGCCAGGAACAAAAGTTGATGATGTTGTAGAGCAGATATCACCTTTTAAGGGCACAAAAGTTGATATTGTTGTACATGTTGGAACTAATGACATTAAGAGTTCTGCAGATTTATTAAACAAGTACAGGTCAATGTTAAAAAAAAAAAAGTCACGAGTTAGGGTTGAATGTGAAAGTGTCGAATAACACTTGAAATGTGAAATTCAAGTCTTAACATGAAATTCTGACCAAACACGATAGGAGGGATATATCATGAGAGCTTTGTCAATCGATTTGGCACCGGAGAGATTGTGCAAGGCTCAAGGGGTAGAATTTTTTTCAGCCTGGTCTGTGCTTGTTAACAGGAGAGACTGCTTCTACAGGGATGGGGTACACTTAAATAGAAAGGGTGCAAGAATATTTACTGAGGCTGTGTTAGGTGGGCCGGAAAACTGCTAGCTTGGGGGGGATGGGAATACACAAAGTAAAAGGTTAACAGTGGCCGCAGGCAGAGGCAAAAGTGATTCTTGCATGCTTCTATTAGAATGAGCAGCAGCCTGGAAAGCAAAGCAATGGACATTTCCAGGATTGCTGGGAGTCATAGTGGGACAAATAAATACATGGGCTGTGTTAGGGTAACTAAGAGAAGAAACAGGTGATGTATACTTGCATGTACACCAATGCTAGGAGTATAGTTGATAAATTTAATGAGCTTGAAGTGCTAGTCAAGACATCAAATGCAGATATTGCTGGGATATCAGAGACGTGGTGTCACACAGACATAAGCAATGCAGAATTGGAATTTGGGGAGTACAATGTGTACAGAAAGGACAGACAGGACAGGAAGGGAGGAGGGGGTTATGTTGCTAGTTAATAAACATATAAAATCAAAGGAAGTGCACCCAATTGATGTTGGTGGAAAATGCAATGTTGAGTCTGTTTGGTGTAAGATAAATGAGAGTAGGAGTGTGTTATAGACCTAATGAATCTGATGAGTATAATGAGCAATTGTGCAGAGAAATAGAGTGGGCCAGTAAATCCGAATGTCTAATAATGGAGGATTTTAACTTTCCAGATATTGACTAGAACTTGTGGATTGGTCACTCGCTCACTAGCAAGATTTTTGTGGATTTATTGGATGACTGCTTTCTACAGTAACATGTTCGAGAGGCAACCAGAGGGGGTAATACTCTTGATCTAATTATCAGCAGTGATTATTCATGCATTAAAAATTTGCAGATAAAGGAACCACTGGGTGACAGTGATCACAATGTACTGATGTGGGAATTACTTAAAGATGTAATTACCACCAAGGCTAAAGGGAATGGCTTTTACTTTCGTAAAGGTGACTACAGGGGTCTCAGACAGTTTTTAAATTCTGTACAGTGGGATCAACTGATGATGCTACCAATGTCGAATTCTAAATGGGAAGCTTTCGGAGACTTAATTTTGGAGGCTACTAGGCTTTTCATTCCAACTAAGAAATACACTTCAAGGTTCAGGCCTAAATGGATGTCAGATGAATTAATGAGGCTCGTGGCAGAGAAGAAAAATGTATGGAATGCATATAAAGTATCACTGACACTGACGCCTATGGCAGATATAACTGACGCCTATGGCAGATATAAACTAGTCTATAATCAAGTCACAAAGTAGGTTAGGCAGGTGAAGGCAGATTACGAGAAATAATTGGCAAAGAAAACAGCAGAGTTCTTTACTTATGTAAACTCTAGAAGGAAAGGGATGAATCAGATTGTACCACTTAACATAGATGGGTTGACTTTTGATGATCATGCTCAGGTAGCTGATAAACTGAATGAGTATTTTGCATCTACATTCACACATGAAGAGTTATTCAAGGAGAGGAATGCCAGAAGTTTATCAAACTCTAACAAGGAGCTAAGTGATTTTGTAATAACTGAGAGCAAAGTGGAGGAGAAATTGTTGAAGTTAAACAAGGCACCTAGGGTGGAGACAGAATCTATCCAGTTATATTAAAGGAGGCAGCAAAGGAAGTAAGCAAACCCTTAGCCAAAATTATGAGAGCTTCCTTGAACTCAGGGAGGTCCCCATGGACAGGAGGTGTGCAAATGTATAAATAATTCACAAAGGGGGTTAAAAAGGTGATGTTTTGGGGAAAATAATGGAATCACTGGTTAAAGAAGCACTGCAGGATCATCTCACAAGTTGGCAGTAATAGTTAAGACATAGCATGCGTTTATTAAAGGGAGGTCTTGAATGACCAAGTTGATTGGATACTATGATGTGGTCACAAAGGAACAAAGGACACAAAGGAATGCCAAAAATAATTTTGATATCATATACTTGGATTTCAGGAAAGCTTTTGATGCTGTTGTACATTGAAGACTGCTGTACAAATTGAAGAGGTATAGCATTGAGCATTAAGGGTAAGCTGCTACAATGGATAAAGGGATGGATGAGTTGTTGTAGTTCAGTTTAACGACACAAGGGCTGCTAAGGCCAAATTGTGTCTCTTTGTTGTTAATTGACAAAAAGCGTGGATGGTTGAGTGGACAAGAGAGAGTGGTAATCAACGGACACTGCTCATCGTGGACAAATGTTATTAGTGGAGTTCCCCAGGGTTCGGTGTTGGGCCCATTGTTGTTTTGTATATTTATCAATGATATTGATGAAGGTATATCAGGTTTAATGTCAAATCTTGTAGATGATACAAAGGTTGGCAGGGTTGTTAACGGCAGTAAAGACTGTATACTACTCCAACTGGCAACTGAAGTTTAACATTTATAAATGCAAAGTACTGCATATGGGTAGCAATAACCCATGAGAAACGTACCAACTGGAAAGTGATTGTGCAGTCAAATATGAAGTTTCCTGAGCAGTGCAGAGGGGCTGCAAGGGCAGGTCATAGAATCTTGTCAATGATATATATATAGGAATTTTGCTAGCAGGGACAGGGAAATGACCATCCTGTTATACAAGGCAATGGTCAAGCCACACCTAGAGTACTGTGTACAGGTGTGGAGGCCTCATTTTAGGAAGGATGTAGAGTTGCTAGAATGAGTACAAAGAAGGGCAACAAGGTGTGAGGGGAACAAAGGGGTGCTCTTACCAAGAAAGGCTTAAGTTCTGCAAATTGCAGTGCCTGGAGATGAGGCACCTGCGAGGTGATCTGATTGAGGTGTATAAAGCCTTGAATGGGTTGAGCAAGCCGAATGCTGATGGGATTCGTCCTCTTTCAGATTAAGAACCTGAGCGGGCATAGATTCAAATTGAAGAAAGACAGTTGTAGAATAGATGTCCAGAAATTTTCTTTTAGCGAGTAGATTGTTGAATGGAGGAACAGACTTCTTTCTTTTGTTGTGGAATTTGACAGCCTAAATCTAAGGCTGAGCTGGACAGGCATTTGGAACAAATGGAGGGGTGAAATGGGAGGGTTCTTTTTTTTTTTTTTTTTTTTGGCTGATGCTGCATAAGCTTGCTTTCTTGCATTGTATGCCTCTACTAATGCTAATGATATATGGATAGAGTCCCCAGGTACTTTATTTACTTTTAGCTTCAAAACTTTCTCTTCCACTTTCTTCTCAGCTACCACAAAGTCAATTATCTCCCAGTTATAACTTGGTATACTTCTGGTATTCCCATCCATTGGAGTCTGGGTGCGAGGTTAGCCTGTGCGGCCGTAGCTCCTTGAAGCTCTTGGAACAGAGAAGTTTTTCCTGATTTATTTTCTGATTTATTAGCTTAAATTGTCATATTAACTTATTTTCTAGAGTAGCTTTATATTCCTAGTTACGATACTTAGTTTAAAGTTTAACTTAGACAGAGATTTTGTAGGTATTACTTAGTATCAGTAACGGTATCAAATCCACGTGTTACAAATTGAACGAGAGGTCTTTTTTTTTTAACCAAATTTAGTCGATTTATTAACCAATTGTTATATCAAATTATCTTCTATAAGTAGATTATAGACCTAGTCAGGATCCTTAGTTTATTCTAAATTGAGATAGCGAGATTTGGAAGCTAATCAATACTTACGAGTCCGTAGAAGTACCGTTCGAGAATTCCCGCCATTTTTACACGATAGCATAAGCTTAGTGTAGTATAGTGCATAATATAATATTGTCAATTAATCAGTAAATCTATTAATCTTGATAAACTTTATTGTCAATTAAATTGTATTTTTAACTCTATATATATATAACGACTTAATCGTAACAAATAATTAATACATAACTATAGTGGTACACGTGATACGGAAGTTGTATAAAGGGAACTCGTAGAAAACACTAGATACCGAAAAAAAAAAATATATATATAACATAACTGTTTTGGGATATAACTTAAGGATTTAATTTTTGTTTTGAAATTTTATTGAATTAAAACGGAATCATGACTCTGACCAGAGCAGCAAAGCAAAAGGTTCAAGCTAATGGGAATGCTGTGGTTCAGGGGAGAACTGAGGGGGGCCAGTTGCCCTCTGAATCACAGTCTTTTAAAATGCACTGTTTGCTTGATGTTTGCGCAGCAGTCGGGTACGGGACATGATACTGCCAAGGGGGATGTCTTTGTGTGTGCACGATGTAAGGAGTGCAAGGAAATCAGGCGACAACTCAGCGTTGTTATGGGCCTTTATGAGAGCTTGAAGGTCAGGGTGGATGCCCTCGAAGGAAATAAATTGAGGGGCCCATCAAGCTCTCAGCTGCCCACATCAACGCCAGAGCTTGCACTTGGTCATCAGGCAACACAGAGGCAGCCCCCTAGGCAGAATGCGCTGGTCCCACAGGAACTAGTAGTTGTTTGTGACTCTATTGTCAGGGGGAAACGGGGAACATGCTTTGTAAAAAAGGATAGGTGGAATAGGACCAGGGTATGTCTGCCAGGGGCAAAGGTTGATGACGTTGTAGAGCGGATATCATCTTTTAAGGGCACAAAAGGTGATATAGTTGTACACGTTGGCACCAATGATATTAAGAGTAGGAGATCGGCGGAATTACTTAGCAAGTACAGGTCACTGTTGAAAAAAAGCCGTGAATTAGGGTTGAATTTGAAAGTGTCTGCAATTCTGCCCAGACACGATAGGAGGGAGTATATGATGAGAGCCTTGTCGATCAATTCGGCCCTGGAGGGATTGTGCAAGGCTCAAGGGGTAGAATTTTTTTCAGCCTGGACTGTACTTGTTAACAGGAGAGACTGCTTCTACAGGGATGGGATACACTTAAATAGAAAGGGTGCAAGAATTTTTGCTGATGCTGTCGAGGCAGTGTTAGGTGGGTCGGAAAACTGCTAGTTTAGGGGGATACAAGGACTAATAGATTAACAGTAGCCACTGGCAGAGGTGGAAGTGATTCTTGCACTGCTTCTATTGAAATGAGCAGAAGCCTGAAAAACAAGATGCAGGATATTTCAGAGACTGCTGGGAGTCATTGCGGTACAAGTAAACACATGGGTTGTGTTAGGGTAGCTAAGAATAGAAACAGGTGCATGTATACCTGCGTGTACACCAATGCTAGGAGTTTGGTAAATACATTTGATGAATTTGAGGTATTGCTCAAAACATCAAAGGCAGATATTGTTGGGATATCAGAGACGTGGTGTCACACAGATATAAGTAATGTGGAACTGGAATTTGGGGAATACAATGTGTATAGAAAGGATAGACAGGACAGGAGGGGAGGAGGGGTTATGCTATTAATTAAGAAACACAAAGTCGAAGGAAGTGAAGCCAGTCGACATCGATGGACAGGGCAGTGTCGAGTCAGTTTGGTGTGACATAAGCATAGGGAAATCAAAATTGAGAGTAGGAGTGTGCTATAGGCCTAATGACTCTGATGAGTATAATAAGATATTGTACAGGGAAATAGAGTGGGCCAGTAAATCAGAGAGTCTTATAATGGGGGATTTTAATTTCCCAGATATTGACTGGAATTTGTGGGTTGGTCACTCGCACACTAGCAAGGCTTTTGTGGATTTATTGGATGATTGTTTTCTACATCAGCATGTTCGTGAGGCAACAAGAGGGAGCAATACTCTTGATCTGATTATCAGTAGTGATTCTTCATGCATTAGGAATCTGCAGATAAATGAACCACTAGGTGGCAGTGATCACAGTGTGTTGAAGTGGGATTTACTCAAGGAGGTAACTACCATCAGAGGTAAAGGGAAGGGTTTTTGTTTTCATAAAGGCGACTATGATGGACTGAGACAGTATTTAAATTCTATACAGTGGGACCAACTGATGACGTTACCAACAGCAAACTCAAAATTGGAAGCATTCAAGGAACTAATATTGGAGGCTACCAGGCTTTACATACCAACTAAGAAATATTGTTCAAGGTTTAGGCCTAAATGATTGTCAGATGGACTAATGAGACATGTGGCAGAGAAGAAAAATGCATGGGATACATACAAATTAATGGGTGACATGGAAGCCTATGATAGATATAAGTTGGTCTGTAACCAAATCACAAAGGAGATTAGGCAGGCAAAGGCAGACTACGAAAAATCCTTGGCAAAGGATGCAAAGAAAAACAGAAAAGAGTTCTTTACATATTTAAACTCAAGAAGGAAAGGGATGAATCAGATTGGTCCACTGGATATTGCTCAGGTGGCTAACAATCTAGACGAGTATTTTGCATCTACATTCACGCATGAGGAGTCATTCAGGAAGGAGAATGATGTAGGTAAAGTAAACATTGGCAGTAAGCTGGATGATTTTGTAATAACTGAGAGGAAAGTGGAGGAGAGATTGTTGAGGATAAACATAAAAAAGGCACCTGGGGTGGATGGGATCTATCCAGTTATATTAAAGGAGGCAGCAAAGGAAGTAAGCAAACCCCTAGCCATAATTATGAGAGCTTCTTTGGACTCAGGGGAGGTACCCATAGACTGGAGATGTGCAAATGTAACCCCAATTCACAAAGGAGGATCAAAGGCTGACACAAGTAATTATAGACCCATTAGTTTAACTTCTGTTCCAGGTAAATTAATGGAGGCACTGGTTAAAGAAGCACTGCAGGATCACCTAGACAAGAATTCAGTTATAGCTCAGACGCAGCATGGTTTTGTTAAGGGCAGGTCTTGCCTGACCAATTTGATTGGATACTATGATGTAGTCACAAAAGAACTGGATGCAGGGAATAACTTTGATATTATATATTTGGATCTTAGAAAGGCTTTTGATACTGTTGCACATGGAAGACTGCTGCACAAATTGGAAAAGTGTGGCATTGTAGGCAAATTGCTGCTATGGATAAGGGGATGGCTGAGTGGCAGAAGACAGAGAGTGGTAATCAATGGACACTGCTCAACGTGGACTAATGTTATTAGTGGAGTTCCTCAGGGTTCAGTGTTGGGTCTGTTGTTGTTTTCGGTGTTTATGAATGATATTGATGATGGGATATCAAGTTTAATGTCCAAGTTTGCAGATGATACAAAGGTTGGCAGGGTTGTTAAGGACACTACTGACACTATGCTGCTGCAACAGGATCTGGAAATGTTGAACAGATGGGCTGAGAGGTGGCAAATGAAGTTTAACATTGACAAATGTAAAGTACTACATATGGGAAACAGTAACCCCAGAGCAACGTATCAACTCTGCGGTACTACACTGACAGTGGTGGAGAATGAAAAGGACCTGGGGGTAATTGTGCAGGCAGATATGAAGTTCTCTGAGCAGTGCAGACGAGCTGCAAGAGTAGGTCATGGTGTCTTGTCAATGATATACAGGAATTTTTCTAGCAGGGATAAGGAAGTGATTATTCCCTTGTATAAGGCAATGGTTAGGCCACATCTTGAGTACTGTATACAGACAGGTCTAGGGGCCTCATTTCAAGAAGGATGTAGAGCTGCTGGAATGGGTACAGAGAAGGGCAACAAGATTAGTGAATGGAACAAATGGTTGCTCTTACGAAGAAAGGCTTAAGTTTTGCAAATTACAGAGTCTGGAGACTAGGCACCGGCGAGGTGATCTGATAGAGGTGTATAAGGCTTTGAATGGTTTGAGCATGCTCAATGCCAATGGGATTCTTCATCTTGCTCAGAATAATCACCTCAGAGGGCATAAATTCAAATTGAGGAAGGACGGATGTTGGATAGATGTGCGGAAATTTGCCTTTGGCCAGCGGGTGGTTGGTTGGTGGAACCGACTTCCATCACTTGTTGTTGAAGTTGATAGCCTAAACAAATTTAAAGCTCAACTGGACAGGTATTTCGAACGAACGGAGGGGTGAAATGGGAGTGGTGTGTGTGTTTTTTTTTTTTTTTTTGGCTGATGCTGAATAAGCTTGCTTTCTTGCATCATATGCCTCTACTAATGCTAATGCTAATGCTAATCCCTAAAAATTTCATACATGAATGTAGATACAAAATACTTATTCAGTTTGTCAGCACTCTGAACAGGATCATCAACAGTTATGCCATTCATATCTTGTGGGTCACCATGGTGACCCATATCTTGTGGGTCACCATGGTTCATTCCTTTCCTTCTAGTTTGGCATAAGCAAAGAACTTTACTATTTTCTTTCCATTAATAGCCCAACGCTTCTCATAATCTGTCTTACCATGGGTGGTGACTTCATTATAGATTAGTTTATAGTTACTCTATATTTTCTGTGATCTCTGATAATTTATAAACATCACAAGCATTTTCTGCTACTGGTCTCATCATTTCATCTGTTCAAGGTGAACAATATCTCTTAGTTGGTATAAAAAGCTTAATAGCTTCTATGATTACTTTCTTGATTGATTCCCATTCAGGATTTAATATTAGACCTTATATAAGACATAAAAACAGAAATAAAGTATATAGTTTTGTTTTTAATGTTTGAAATTTAATTAGATTAATACTACTGATTTAAATATACAGTACATTATAAGCTTAAACAGAATATTTATATTTTACCTTAGCAAGATCTTCCACTCTTTTACCTAACATGCCTGCAATGTGTCTTACAAGAGCCC
The DNA here is from genome assembly GCF_048544385.1 of Mastigoproctus giganteus. Lineage (NCBI taxonomy): Eukaryota > Metazoa > Arthropoda > Arachnida > Uropygi > Thelyphonidae > Mastigoproctus > Mastigoproctus giganteus. Next base: position 58,880,519 of record NC_143585.1, on the reverse strand, counting down.
ACTTTTTTTCATGGCATGCCTAAAATAATAAAGACAAAAATTAGGGTATGCAAAAAAAAAAAAAAAAAAAAAAACCGCACACATTTTGGGATTCACATTTAAAAATTTTATTTCTTCATAGGCAAAATATGAGGTAATACAGTAATGCGCAAATTTATTGCAGTCTATGTATGAAAAAAATTTCTATATATTTCAAGATCTCAATACAAACATCACTATTCTTTATCTGAGCAAATACACTAAAAATAACATATTAAAGCTTATATGGGAAGGTACACGAACAGGGTAAGAAGAATTATGGAACAAAAACTACAAAATGTCTGTAGCACTAAAGTTTAAGTTTCGAACATGTGGCAAACTTACCTCATACAAACTATATAATAAACTATCTTGCGTTACATAATTTGTTTATGGCAATTGTGGCAACTCACTGTGAATGCCATCATAATCAGTTGCCATGGTATTGCACTACCTCGAATAAGTAACACTTCTCTAATAGTGGAGACTACTGTTACTTATTCTCGGCGGATACCACCACCCACTCAGATCTTATTGACTCTTCATGGGTGGGTGGGCAGGTACCCTGGTGTTGAAATGACAACCCAGTTACGAAGTATAACTCCACAATATGAAAGATGCCTGGAGGTGTACAGTAACTGAAAATCACATGATTTGTTTAGGGCAATAGCCTCAGGTTATGAAGAAGTTAACTAACGTACAGGTGTGTGCTGTAGCATCATGTTTATACGTAGCCAACTACTTAGTAGTTACAAAATTGGCATCATTTATCGTTTAAACTGATACTACAAAGGGTACTAGGAAAGTTTTGCAATATGACGCAACAATGAATCACAGGAAGCTGCTTGTTGCTGCATGTTGAGACATGTTCATACGTGCATAGTAGCCGCCGTGCCAAGTCGATGGGCTCAGTTATTCATTAGTAGTGAGAGTGTAAAGTGCTTGTGATGGCATCGTGGTCACGAAATGAGATAAGGACAGTTTTGCGGTATAATTTCGTGCGTGGTTTAACCATAGACCAGTGCTTAGAAGAAATGACTCTTGCACTAGATGATGATTGTCCACATCGTACAATGATATTCAGGTGGTATAGAGAATTCCAAAGGGGAAATTTCACTATGGAGGATTCTGAGAGGCCGGGAAGGCCACGAACGTCAGTTACGGAGGAAAACGTTACTGCTGTGAGGAAAATGCTTGACGAAAACAGGCGAGTGACCTACCAACAGATAGAGGATACTTTGGGCCTAAATGCACCAGCAATTCGTTCGATTCTGCAAGATCATTTGCACGTGAAGAAACTTTGTTCTCTCTGGGTGGCGCATCAACTGACTGAAGAGCAGATGACACGACGTTTGACTTGGTGTCGGGAGATGTTAAAAAAGTTTGATAAGGGACAATCTCAGTATGTGAACAACATCGTGACAGGTGACGAGACTTGGCTGTACTATTACGATCTGCCGACCAAGGCTCAAAACAAAGTTTGGGTCTTTGATGATGACGACACACCCGTAATTGTCAGAAAATCCCGATCTGTAAAGAAGAAAATGATAGCTGTATTTTTAAAATCGAGTGGAATTGTGGAACGTGTCGTTTTGGACACGCAGAAGACAGTCACAGCTAAGTGGTATACTGAACAATGCCTGCCTAAAGTCATTGGATCTATGAAGAACCTGCGGCCAAAGTCAAGAATGGACACCTGGTACCTCCATCACGATAATGCTAGAGCTCACCGCGCCAAAGCCTGCACCGAATATTTGACCACGACAGGACTGAAACTTCTCGAGCACCCTCCCTACAGTCCAGACCTTGCTCCCTGCGACTTTGCACTGTTCCCGCATGTGAAAATGAAGCTAAAAGGGAGGCGGTTTTCCAGTGATGAGGACCTTCTACGGGCTTGGGACAACAAGTGTGCTTTACTCCCTAGTGAAACTTGGCAGAACTGGTTTAAAGATTGGTTTCGGAGGATGGAGAGGTGTATTGAATGTAGAGGAAATTACTTTGAAAAAATTAAATAAACAAAGCTGTATTGCAAAACTTTCCTAGTACCCTTTGTATAGCACAAACCTATTCATTAGTTAACTATCTTGCATTGTATGCCTCAGATTTATCATATCTATGGCATATCATATTATGAGGCCACCTCATAGAAGTGAAACTATTGGCTTTGATATCTAGAGACCACCTAAACTAATACAACTATTGTTACATACAGAAATGTTAAAAAAGCTTATGTCATCAGACTGCTTCATTTATAATTTACATATAGCAATATATTTCTCTGGGATATTTTAGCATTTTATTGAAATTAGTGAAATAAAGCAGCACTAAATATTCATATGACAATATCAGCCATGTTTCTGGTGTCATATCTTTTAACGCCACTAAACACTTTTGACTTTTAATTATTGATATTATATATGTAACTATTTGTCTTGATTTCTCTGGATTAATACATAAAAGTCTAGTTTTAAATAATGGAGATAAAACTCCATTTTAAAGGAAATAAAACTTATCCCCCCCCCCCCCCCCGGAGAAAACTGTACTTGGCTGGTACAATTTTCTACATACTTACCACTTGGCAAGGCATAAAATCAAACCCATCACTCACTGGAGAAGCGTTCTTCGGGTTATTTTTGAACATTTCTAAGTTGGTCTAAGCTGGAGGTTATAAGGGCTTTTCTTTCTTTTTTCTCTTTTTAAGGTAGTTCTGATTTATCATTCCATGAAACAAGTCAAAATGACCCTTAAAATGCATAAAATTTATAGATATCATACATACAATAATTATGTATGTATATACACTGCCTGGCCACTTTATTGGACCATAAGATAATAACATGTATGATATTGTTGTTGGTCTAAATTGCTGTTCGTGGAATAGAGTCAACAGCATATTGAAAAGTGAAAATGGGACAATTCGTGTAACAAAATTGCCCTCAATTCCTGGAATGATGTGGGCAGGGAATTATTCTAATGAAGAAGCCTTTCCAAATTCAACTTATAGTGCTTAGAGGCTCAACAGGGTTAAAATCTGAGGACTAGGCAAGCCGGGACAGATGTTTTAGGCCTTCCTCATATTCCTCAAACCATTCTTTTACACAAGTCACAAAGAGGATAGCTGATGTCATCCTACAATTACCCTTGCTCGTAGGTTCAAACATGCAACACTGCCAGATGTAGTTGATCTGCAATGATGCGTAGATATGCTTTGGTGCTCATGGTGCCCACTAGTGGGATAAGCAGACCAAGAAAGTGCCATGAAAATATACTTCACATCTTATACTTCCATCAGTGCTGAAAAACTCAAATCAAACTCATAATTATTAGTTACTTATTAATACTGTTTATATGTTCACATTTACATAATTGTTTGAATATAACTATATTATTTGTTATTTCATAATTTAATTATTTGATTAGAAATTGTTTCAGGCAAGTATCCGGTGAATTACCGAAACACATTCATTGTCTACCTCGAAGGTGTATTTTACACTCCAAAAATTCTGCCACATGTGCCTCATTCCTAACTAGATCACAACAATATTTTAAGAATTGTATCAATTTACCAATTGTCCTTTGGTTACTGAAATTTACCAATTGCACTCTGGTTACCTCTAGGTAATCAGAGTAAGGAATGGGCACTGTAGATCGATGCCATTTGCCATACTAAAGATATGGAATGAGCCAAATGATAGTGATTGTTACTTTTGCAATGTGAATGTAACTGGATTCTCAGCAAAGGGTAGGCATAAGATTGTTTATCCAGACCTGGATTTGGTAATGAGACCAGTCCCTCACGAGCAGCATGCCAATTCCAGTACTTTCCAGCACAGACTAGAGTCTTTAGGAGAAGATATGGAATGCAAGATGGTGCAACCAGCAGAGACTTGAGAATATTAGCCAAATATTGAGTACACACTAAAGAAATAGACATTAGAGACAGAGCTGTTTACCCAACATGAGCTGATTGACTTCATTACAGATCTAGCTCTCTAAAGATAAAGCCAAACTTCTTGCATGAGACTAAAGTAGGCCGCCGTAGCCTAGTGGTCAGGCGCGCGGGTGCCTAAGTACACGTGCCTTGAGTGACCGGGGTTCAAGCCCGTGACTACTGAATACGGTGCTGTTTCTTGTATTCAATCTATCATGCGAACTCCTCTGACCGTTTGGTCGTCCCGGAGTATAAACAGAAAATTTATTTATTTATTTATTTATTAAAGCAGAACCATGTTAAGAAGGTGTCTATCTATCGAAAAAGAAATGCAGTTTTGGAGATATTCTTTACAGTAAATGGTCTTCTATGCTACTGCCATGATATGAATGGAGTTTTTAGGGAATTTCACAAGTGCACATGACTTGCACATGTGAAATATGAATTGCACCTCTTTTACTCCTCACAGCAAAGTATGTAAGTTGTTCTTTTGCATAATGGGATCTTATTATTATTATTATTAGCTATATGGTGCAAGGAAGCCTGAGGCTTATGCTGCACCAGCCAAGTCAGAAGTCACCAAGAAAGAGAAGAATGATGATCTCCAGCTCAGGACCCTGGGTGTACCAATCCCATTCTCACCAGATATGAGCCCCTGGGGTTAGATAGGAGCCCCTAAAAGCCATTCATCCCCACTGTAATGTGAGAGACTACTCAAAGTGGTCAATACAGCACTGATCAATGGAATTTTATTGGTATTTTAATGACTGTTAATAATTGGTATTTTAGTGCGAGAGGATTGCTCCAAGAACTTTTAGCTTAATAATGTGTCTAATCTATAGTTTAAGTATCACACTGCATTCCTACAAGAAGACAAACACCAATAGGATTGCCCTGGTGAGAAACGTTTGCTATTTAATTGGGTGTACAACCAGTTTGAAGCGTAAATATCTGTTTCCTTTGTTGTCAGGCTGCATGGTCACCATGTGGCTGATGACAGGGCAACAGAGAGGCAGCTGATATAATGCAGCTGCCATGTTTCCACCTGGCACTTGACTGGGGAGGTGCCCCATACTGTGTAACTTTGGACAGTGATCCTGCCCCAAAAATTTCAGCGATATCTCTGGCCTCTAGGAACATGGCCAGTTTCGTGGCTGACTGGAGGGTGGAGGAGGCATGGAATATTTCAGACCACCGTGCAATAACTTTTACAATATCAAGACAACTAACAAGAACAATACAAACAAACCAACCAAAAAAACAGATATGTAGTCGCCAAAGCAGACTGGACGCTTTACAGAGACCTGCTCATCATGGCTATTGAAAGCGATTCAGAGAGTATAAACCCCCTGAGCAACCCAATTGATCTGCAGAAGGGAACCACAGAGTTAATACTAAGCATCAGTGACCAGGCAATCAAAAGAAAAAACCCAAAACCTGGAGCTGTTCCCTGGTGGACTCAGGAGATAGCTGTACTCCGAAGACAGGTGCACAAAGCACGAAAAGACTTCCAGAGAGCCTGCAGGACCTATAAATGAAGTAGAGGCTTTGAGACAACGTTATCAAGAAGCCAGGAACTACTACACAGACACCATACAAAAAAGTAAGAAGCGATCCTGGGAAAACCTGGTATCCACTACTGGAAATACAGACCCCTGGGGTGTGGTTTACAAGGTAACCACAAACAAACTGCCCAGGGGGAGGTCATCAGCACTACTAGGACTCCGTAAGGAAATCTACAACCACCTGGGAGCAGTCGATGGGCAATATTCTAGACACAATCTTCAAGGAACTGGCGATGCAGACCCTGCAAGAGCAACACAAAATCTGCAAAGACAATAAAAACTACATCATTCCTGTGCTTGAGGCCCCCCTTTCACCCTCGAGATGCTCAGCGCAGTCACTACTAGGATTAGAAACCGCAAATGTGCAGGACTAGATATGATTGCACCAGATACTGAAGAAAACTGTAGAAACTGCCCCACAATTGTTACTCAACCTTTACAACAGATGTCTGGAAACAGGAAAATTCCCCGCGGCATGGAAAACCACAAATACAAAACTGATACTCAAAATCCCTACTAAAAAACCAGAATGTCCAGAATCATATAGACCCATCGTGCTGCTATCAGTGGCCAGCAAATTATATGAGAGATTGCAGCACAAGTGGATTCAAAGCCACTATGGGCTAACCTGGCGGCTAGGAACCAATTCGGCTTTAACCCGGGATTCTCCACAGTGGACGCACTTGGAAACCTGCTCAGGAAAGCACAAGAATGCATGAAAAATACCTACTAGTCATTTCGACTTACTTTGCTGGGGCGTTTGACTCACTTTGGTGGCTGAGCGTCCTGGGCAGATTGAGGGAGGCTGCAGTCCCCATCAACCTATATAAGGTAATGGAAGACTACTTATCATCCAGAAATAAATGCAAACTACCAGAAAATTACAAGAAATGTACATAAGGGCTGTCTGCAGGGGTTGTAGGGCCTCTCCTATGAAATATGGTCCTCAACGAGTTCCTGAAGTTGGACTTGGGGCTGGTTGAGGCCCAAGCCTTTGCGGACGACCTCATCCTTACTATTGAGGCGGACTCCAGAGCCTAACTGGAATGCATCGCCAACCAAGCATTACAGAAATTGCAGCACTGGACTACAAGAAACCAGCTAGAAATCTCACCGACTAAAGCCATATCTATCCTACTTAAAGGAATCCTCCAAGTACGACGTCCACCACAAATCAAAATAGATGGAGTAACCATCAAACTTGCCAACCAACTTCCCACCAAAGGAAGAATGTTGTTGTTATTTGGTTTTTAGGAGCATTAGCAACTAAGGCCATATTGCTCCGGGGATATGGGGTGGTCATCCCCTGACCTTTCCGCATCCTCTGTATTTGGTGGTCATGGGCTTGAACCGAGGGTCTAATCAAGAAGCGTGTGCTATGCACTGCTGCTCCTACCCACCTGGCTACGGAGGCGCCACCAAAGGAAGAAGAGTGAGTTTAAAGAATAACACCATGACTGGGTCAGGTTTAAATTAGATAGGGGAAGATGTAAGCTTGCATATAAAAAAGTAGTACAAGGGGCAATTGTAACTTGCAATCAATTCAATAAATAAATAAATGAGAAGGAAATAAATAAGGTGCTCGCACCAAAAGAGGGGTTTGTGGTTGTTGTTCGGAGGGGCTGCAGACTTCCAGTGGTAGTTCTGGGAGTGTCCAGCTATATAGTGAAGGTTTCAGCTGGGCATGTTCCTGTGCTGGAAGTTAATCCGGAAGTTGAATAACAAGCCAGTCAGATAGTGCCCTGGCTTCTACTACTGCCGTGGTAATTTCCTTCAGTATTAACAGAGAACTGTTCTCGAAATAAGACAGTACTGGAAAAGCTAGTTGAACTCTGCATCTCAGCAGAGATGCAGAGTTAAACTAGAGGGAATCAATGGTTAGATGTTGTCTATTACAATACACTCAGCATTAGATTAGCAGATAACTTGTTTCACTTTAAGTCAGACCACAATCCCATAGCTCTAGAGACCACGCTCAATGTTGCTGGAACCAATCAGAGGGACAGAGGAAATTTTAATGGCATGCACAGAATGACTTTTTCTTTAAAATACATCAAGCCAAAAATCATTCTCAAAAAACTTCAAGAATACAAATGGCAAGAACTAAGCAGAAAGCCGGCAGAGGAAGCTCTCCAGCTACTGGCCCTAAAGCTCAAAAAAATTGCCTATGAAGGAGTATTGAAGGTCGTAAGGATAACCAGGAAATCCAAAAACTGGTTTAATCCATATATAAAATATGTCTTTCGTAAAAAGCAAAGACTTTACAGGAAGTGGCTGAAGACAGGACATCCTAATGACTAAATTCTGTACAAAATAGAGAGTGCTCACTATAAAGACAAGCACATTATGCAGCTGTACTATCAAAGCTCAAACAAGGAAAAAGGATTGCTCGTGATAACAGAAAAAAGGGTCTCATGACTGCTGAGGTCTTTACCGAATGTTCCAAGAAGACATTTGGACAACCCCAGGGGCTCACATCTGGTGAATATGGGCTTGGCACACCCAGGGTCCTGAGCTGGATATCATCATTCTTCTCTTTCTTGGTGATTCCCTTCTACTTCTCTCTCTCGGAAATTGGTTCAGAAATTTTTTTTTGGCTGGTGCAGCATAAGCCTCAGGCTTCCTTGCACCATATGGCTAATAATAACCTCCCGCTCCCAACCAATTAGCAACCGAAGAAAACAGGAAGAGAATAACTGATCTTCACCGAATCGTAGGAAAAAAAAAGAATCCGCTTTAAACTTACTAAGAAAGACACTAACAACCATCATAATTACCAAAGAAAACCTCATGAAAGCCATAAATGAACTTCCTAATAAAGCAATTGTTGGTCCTGATAACTTCCCTCTTTTCATGGCAAAAATCAACAGCCCTTACATTATTGAGGTGTTGCATCACACTTTCAATCAAATCATTCAAAAAGGTACTCTCCCCTGTATAAGGAATAGCTACATAGTCAGGCCCATTCCCAAAATAAAGAAACCAAAAAATGCCAAAGGCTATAGACCCAAAGCCATAAGTTGCACCACCTTGAAAATTTTTGAGAAGACCCTTCTCTAAGCTCTAACGCAACACTGCTTCAGGCAACGTCCATTGCACCTACACTCCATTTTATCAGGAAGATCAACCATCACAAATCTCCTTGAGACCCTCCCTTTTCCGGATGCAGAAAGTTCTCAACAATAAGGAACAGCTCGATATTATCTTCCTAGACATATCAGCAGCTTTTGACAATATCTCGATAACGGCTCTGTAACAAATTTTATCTTTCTACTTCAAAATACAAGGCAATCTCCTGAAGATTTTATGTAACATTCTGAAGGAAAGATGCCTCATAATCTGTAATGACAATTTTATTGCCCATCACTCCATTTCACAGGGGGTGCCACAGGGAGGCGTTCTCTCCTTACTGTTATTTGCTGCAGCTCTGGAACCATTTTTTGCATTCCATAAAGGCAACTTTATTACATATGCTGATGGCCTGCAATTCTTCGTCAAATCTAAAGATCTACAAGTTAAGCAAACAAATCAGCAAGCCAATACACAAACTGGAGCATTACCTCGATTTTATTGGACTATATTTAAACCCAAGCAAATCTGCCCAGATGACAATTATAAAGAAAAAGAGCAGGAACAATATCTCTATGCTGGTAAGTGGATGCGAAGTTCCAAAGGTTAAATCGCAAGTAGAACTTGGCCTAAAATGGCATAAGCGACTAACATTCTCCAAGCACTTTGATTACATCAAAGCTAAAATATATGCAGCGCTCTGGGCTGCCAAATAGGAGTTAATTGGCATTAGAAACCCAGATCTTGTTAAAAAGTATATCTTGAAATGTATACTTCCTATCCCACTGTATGCTTCATAGATTTGGTCCTCTGTCCCACCAAGCAACCTGAAATCTTTCCTAAGTATTGAATACTGGCTCTTGAGATGGCTGAACATGATCTCGAATCACGCATTTACTATCTCTAGAGCCATCCTACTTTCCAATCTCAGCATTCCTCCCTGGAAACAGACAATTACCACAAGAAATATTTTCAAATTAGCCCAACTGCTAATAGGAAGATTAGACGCTCCCAGTATTGACGGCTTGTTTCACTCTTGTCGAGAAGCCACCAGGATTGCTGAAACAAGACATCCTCTTCAAAGCAAATTAAAAAACTTGGACAGCCTAAGTCGCTTTTTTCCAGCAAACACAATAGAACTCTTCAATCAACTAAGAATTGAACCAGAAAAGCTCTGTAACAAAAAAGCCTACAGACTGTAAGTCTTTGCCAACTCCTATCATCTCCTGTAACTGTAGTGCACAGCCACTCGGTATTCTAGATGCCAACCTAAGATGTTAAAATTTTAAATATTCTATGATGTTCAAAGATGCCAAAAATTTAAATATTCTATTATAAAATCATAATTACTCATGTATTCCAAAATTCTGTATTCAACCCTTCAGGGTGAACTTCCCATGGACTTTGTAACCTGTTGCTCATGGGTCCGCTTCACACCTTAGAATGTAACTCTCACCCTTCTAGCCAATGGCTGTCCCAGGGGTGTCTCTTCAACAGAAAAATAAATTGACAATAATAATAATAACTGAGAGAGAGAGAGAGAGAGAGAGAGACATCACCGTACTCTGTGGAAGGAATCCACACAAAGGAATCCCACTGTGAAAGAGAAGGAAGGCAAGTCCTCTGAACTGTGTTGTTTTGGAAATGGTACGTAAATAAAGTGGGAGATTATTTTAGAGTAAGGTTGAAGTTGAAGAAACACGAGAAATAAGGAAATGTTTAGTATTGAGTTGGTTTATTGGTTGAAGTTGCAAAGAAAATTGATATTGCTAAATTAAGAGAGATTACATGGAATTGTTAGCATTAAGTTAACGATTTATGGATTCTTTTCTGAAGAGAATTGATATTGGCGATTAAGAGAAATATGAGGAAGTGATTAAGAGAAATATGAGGAAGTGATTAAGATTGAATTAGTTTAGTGTTTGAGCAGGTATTGTAGAGAGTTGAGACTGTTAATTCAGAGAAATTTTATGGAAATGATAGCATGTATTAACAGATTAAATGAGAAAAATGAATAGATTAGATGTAAATGAACACCAGTTATGTATTGTAAGTAATTTTCATTATAAATGACTTTTGTTTTTTATTTTTCATTGCTCTTGAGAAACTGACAGCTCATATATAATATATATATGTATAATATATATACATATATAATAACATATAATATATATACTCGTGTGTGTGAGGTGGGGGGATATCCTTCAGCTCCTGGAAATTCTCATTTTTTAACGTAGCCAGGTAGCTTGTGGGGATTAGTGCTTGAGGGGAGCTGCTGTCCGAAAATCATAACAATGGCCACTGATGGCAATACTAAGGTACAGAGAAATAAAAATTAATAAATAAATAAATAGCCCCCACAACTTGGATTTGGTTTCCTCACCAAGCTTAACTGTCAGTCCCTTTCTTTCGTTAATACAGATATAGTGCCATAAAAAGTTAAAAAGGAAATATTTTTTTATTTTTGATAAAAAAGAAATAAGATTTGTTGAAGATGAGGGAGTATGGGGGGGGTTAAACTGCAATTTGTCTAAGACTATCTCAGTACAAAGCACCAAACAGCACAGAATCCAAAAGGACATTTTCTGCCGTTAATTAAATATGTACCAAAATTAGATTCAGTTTCTTAAGAGCTCACTTTATTCGGACAGGTAGTGTGGATGCTCATTTTTTTGTTTTTAGAATAACTGTATGTTTAATCATTTTTGCTATAATATTTATTATTGTAATAAAAGTTTGATTTAAAATGTGAATATAAGTAATTACTTGTTTTTTCCTTACTTTATTGCACCTAATTGTCATCAAAATTTATTGCGAAAATTGCTTTTTTCAGAAAACCGGTATTAATATCAGTATCTGGTTTCATAAAGTAAAAATACCGAAATACTGATAAGATTTTGACCAGTATTATAAGCCCTAGTCACAAGGAAAGACTAAAAAACGAACTCTAATGTTATATTACAGGTGTACCTTCATTACAGCAATAACTTATGCAGCGGCAGTATGGTATAACAAAATGATACTTGTAGTCAACAAAAGAATCCTGGATATGACGCAAAGGACCATCCTACTAATAACTACATGAGCATGCAGTACAGTGAGCACAGCTGTGTTGCAGGTGCTTGCTGGCGAACTCCCCGTGGACCTAGAAGCTGTAAAAGCAGGCCTACTCTTCCTGCATACCAAGGGGGTAGCGGTGCCCACCAGGAATTCACAATTAACCCAACAAGTAGTTTAAAATCAGAAAAAGCCCGATTGCAGGCCTACTTGCTTAGGGAGTGGCAACAAAGATGGAGAGAGACGACAAATGGGGAGATGGCTTGCAAATATTTCCCAGACCTCAACAATATATATATCCCGAGCAAGCCTGGTACTTCCTGAAGTTGCACCTGACTTTTCTACTAACAGGACACGGACCCTTCAATGAAAAGCTTTCAAGTTTCATCCTCACTGATGACCCCAATTGAACATGTGGGGAGGTCGGAAACTGGAACCACGTGATTTATGACTGCACACAATACGTATCCTCATAATGAAGATACAATACCTCCCAAAAGGATTGGAATCCCACTTCATTGACACCGAGGAGGAATACAGAGCACTTTCTCAGTATGCGCAGGACCTCTTCACTAGGAGAAAAGTGTTAATCGCCATACATAGTGACTGACTGAGCACCACCATAAATTACTATGTACAAGACAGAGTAACCTCAGTGAAAATTCCTGAAAAATGGAAAACAAGGACGAGGCTTGCCCCATGAGCGACCCAACTTGAGTTACACTGGAGTGAAGAACTAAAGTGCAACCTAGCTGCCTAACACCATATGGCAATCTGAAGAGGGGCCCCTTCATCTTTAAACCCACTACCCCTGGCAGGGGGGAAGGGATGGTCACCCTGTCTCCTCCCCATCCCCACCTTCTCCTCTGGTGGGGCATGGGCCCTCCCAGTGAACTGGTACACACACAATAAAACCAATGTGGAGATGGGGGAAACTCCTGGTGCCGTTTGACACAAAATACACCTTACACCAAGTTGATCAAAATAGGAATTGATGATGACCCTCACTGTGTTTGGGGAGTAGATGAAAACTGGGGACATATGCTCTACGGATGCCACTTTTACCATGCATCTAGAAGCCGCATGCTCACCTCTCTTCTGTCTCTCCCTCGTGGTGAAGAGCAGCACCACTTCCTTTCTAACGAAGACAACTACTACAAAAAGCTGTCAGCCTTTGCATAAGCTGCTTTTGAGATCAGGAGGATAATTTTATCACAGCTCAGCCAGTGGCTAGACCAGCAAACTAACAATTAAAGGAAACTTACTTGGATGAATCATTGAAAACAGCTGCCAAATGGCGACCCTCTCTATGCAGGCACTCTAGCCTTGCAACTCTATCAACTTTTCCCTGTCTACTGGGAGGGCCCCCCAGTGAAGGAAGCCTTCCTTCCTTATCTTTCTGTCTTCCTCCCATCTAAGAATCCCACTCACATGCTATCTACCTGCACTCAATCTGTCCCTCCCTTTTATTTTTTTTAGTTGGTCTCTGACCAGAAAGCCCAGGCAACCTTGGCAAAGACCAGCCAGAACATATTCCCCGGGGGCTCACATCTGGTGAGTATGGGCTTGGCAAACCCAGGGTCCTGAGCTGGATATCATCATTCTTCTCTTTCTTGGTGATTCCTTTGTACTTCTCTCTCTCTCTCCCTTTCTCTCTCTCTCTCTTCTTTCTTTTTCAGCGGGGAACTCAGGATTTTTTTTTGGCTGGTGCAGCATAAGTCTCAGGCTTCCTTGTACCATATGGCTAATAATAATAATATAATAATAATAATAATGGGCAGCCTGGTACACCTTTCAGTGGTGGTGGCAGGCAACGTAGGGTCCTACTAGGGGCCCTGCAGCCAAGTAGCCAGAAACAACAACAGAACACAATACTACATAAAGCAGACACTATACTTTTCCTCCTTCTGTCGCCTCGGTAGCCAGGTGGGAAGGAGCAGCAGTGCGTAGCACACGCTTCTAGATTAGACTGGGGTTCGAGCCCATCACCACCAAATACGGAGGATGCGGAAAGGTCAGGGAATGACCACCGCATATCCCCGGAGCAATATGGCCTTAGTTGCTAATGCTCCTTAAAAAAAAAAAAAAAAAAAAAAAAAAAAAAAACCAAATAACAAATAAATATACTTTTCCTGGTTTTTGCAGTTCATCACAGAGTACATAAGGTGCAGATGTGGGAAACCATTGGTGGTGCCTAACCCCCATCAGCCATGACTAGCCACATATGAGCCAGGAACAAGTAGTTTGCACTAAATTCCATTGGATGGCCAAATAAAGAGTTTTCTGAAATTAATATGTAAGATGAATTTCACAAGAATGCATTAAATAAGTGAGAAATTTGCAAAGATCAGTCCGATGAAAGCGAAAGAGGGAATCCATGTGGGATCTCAAATCAGAGAGCTTCTGCAGGATGCAAGCTTTGAAAAATGTCTCATTGTATTAGAATTAAAAGCATGGCAGGCTTTCAAATGATTTATGGAAACTTTTTGCTTAACTGCAGATATCCTGCATACAAAGGAGCTCAGTAACTGCTCAATGAATGTAAAGAAATGGGATGTTATATGTCACTGAAACTTCATTTCTTTCACTAGCATTTAGACTTCTTTCCTGAAAATGCTGGCAGGGTGGATGATTAAACCCCAGGGGCTCACATCTGGTGAGTATCGGCTTGGCACACCAGAGTCCTGAGATGGATATCATAATTCTTCTCTTTCTTGGTGATTTCCTTCACTCTCTCTCTCAGGGTAACTCAGAAATGTTTTTTTTGCCTGGTGCAGCATAAGCCTCAGGCTTACTTGCACAATAATAATAATAGGCACGATGGCCCAGTGGGTAAGACACTGGACTACCAGCCTGATGGACCCAGGTTCGAATTCCGCCTTGGTGAAAGCAAGCGCGGCTCTATCACGCTGGGAGACCGATATAATAATAATATTAAATGACGATAAAAAAAAAAAAAAAAAAAAAAAAATCATGAAAGTTACTGCATTAGACTTACCTTACCCAAGGTCGGAGTGACGGCTGAGGCAGATAGTGGTGCCATCTGGTGTCACTCACAAGAACTAAAAAAATAAAAATAAAAAACCACTGGACATAAGCTGAAGCTAAACAAGTCCACATCCATAGATGGATGATGACGGAGAGAAATATTATTCATACTGCATTGAGTGTGGTGCAGGATAAAGTCACTCGCATTCAGGCCTTAGGCAAACGGGTTGGTTAGAAAAGTTGGAGACAGTCTCCCGAGCAAGACAGTGGAGCAAGTGGCACTGTCGCCCGTAAGGCTACCACAAGAGAAGGGCAAGACCATCCAGCCCCACCAACTGGAAGTGCTTCCTGCGCAACTGTGCTAGTCACCACCCAGGAAGGAAGAAAATGCCAATGCTGAAGTGGAGCATTGAAATGAATATGTACATCATGTGAGCATACTATGAAATAAGCAGGCTAGAGACCTATATGACAATGTACAGGTCGCGACTACATACCAAGTGGTTGGAACGATACCCGGATATTCAGGTCACCGAACAGCGATTAGTGGTCCGCTAATCGATAGCTAAATGACATCATCACGAATATCCTTTGTGATGATGGTATGACGACAAACCATCGTCACGAAGAGCCTAATAGCTCTTGCCATCTTGGAAAAATTCAAGCAGGATCTGAGCGATCAAATATAAAGCACAAAGAATATGGTCAATATGGAACCAGAGTAACAGCATACCATGGAACCAGAGGAGGAACAACATACCATGGAACCAGAGCAAGAAGAAATACAAGGCAGAGTAGCTGAAGTGGAAAGAGACAAAGTCATGATATCCAGAATAGAAGATGAGTGGAAGAAAGCCCTAACAGAATTTGAAGGAATGGACCCCAAAAGAACCCATGTGATACCCAAGCAGAGGCCAAATAAAATCCTATGGAGAGTAATGGACCACCTCAATCGGCAAATAATGCCACATTACCTTGACAACAATGGTGCAATGCTGGAGGCTATCCACACAGCAGTATACGGTGCTGCCATAGCAGCAGATTAATGGAAAAGAAATGAGAGACCAGCAGCAGGAGAACCAAAAACAGAAGGAACCGCCAGCTTGGGAAAGAAGACTTAAGCAGAAGATAAAAGCATTAAGAATCAAGATAGGTCAGTTGACCCAGTACCAACAGGGCAATAGAAGTAAGAAATTGATTGGAAAGGTGAAGAGCATCCTCAAGAGACAGTGTCCACAGCAAACATGAGACCAGAAACCAGAGAATAGGAGAATACTTGGACACACCGAAACAGAACCTCCTTGCACTCAGCAAGAGACTACATCAATACAAAGAGAGCTCCCGGAGGAAAATAAACAACCGAATCTTCGATGAGGACCAAAAAGCCTGCTACAGGAAACTAGGTGAAGATGAGAAAGCAGGAAATGGACCACCTGAGAAGAAGACGATCGAGGAGTTCTGGGGAAATATCTGGAGCAGTGAAGTAAGACATAACAGCAGAGCACTCTGGATAGAAGTAGAACGGAAGAAATCAAGAATATACAAGAAATGAGAGAGTGAGAGATTCAAGAAGAAGTAAAACAGTCGATCAGGAACACCCACAACTGGCGAACCCCAGGAACTGATAATATCCATAACTACTTGTACAAGAAGCTCACCTGCACACACACACAAGCACCTATAGAGCAGTTCACTCGTATGATAAGGCACCCGGAGACAATCGCGAAGTTTCTCACTGAAGGAGTCACATATCCGAAGCCTAAAGATGAAGATACAAGAAACCCCGTGAAATACAGGTCAATCACCTGCTTCTCAATGATGTACAAGATCCTAACCAGCTGCATAACCAAGAAGATCTCAGACCACTTAGACAGTCAGAACATAATGGCTGAACAGCAGAAAGGATGCAAGCAGAGGAGCAAAGGATGCAAGGAGCAATTAAACATACATGCCGCAGTTATGGAGCAAGCCTACAAGAAGCACCGCAACCTATACACGGCCTACATCAATTACCACAAGGCCTTTGACTCCGTACCTCATAGCTGGCTAATAGAGACCCTGAAAATCTACAAGGTCAATCCGATAGTGACAAACTTCCTAGGAGCAACAATGGTAAAATGGAGTACCCCCATTAAGGTCGTACCCACAAGCAGGCCAATCCCAATTAGAAGAGGAATCTTTCAGGGAGATGTTCTGAGCCCACTGTGGTTCTGTGGGCTCAGAGCATCAACCATGTTGGGTGCTATCCACCATGCTTAACGGCAGCAAGTATGGATATAACCTCAAAGAAGGAAGAAAGAACCTGTACACCCTCACTCATCTAATGTACACGGATGACATCAAGCTCTACGCGGCAACCGAGAAGCAACTCCAGCAACTACTCCGGATCACCGAAGAATTCAGCAAGGACATCAGGATGAAATTTGGTCTAGCCAAATGCAAGACCCACACACTGCACTAGGGAAAATTAGTTGGCCAAAACTACCAGCTGCTGACTAGTAAAGAGATCGAAGCTATGACAGAAGGAGAGACCTACAAATACCTAGGGATGATGCAGGCTCAGCAGTTAGAGCACAAGGAAATCAAGAAGTGCCGCAACGAAAAATATTGTCAGAGACTCAGAAGCCTGCCGAAAGCAAAATTGAATGGAGGGAACACAGTTAAAGCCATAAACACCTACGCAGCTCCAGTACTAACATACACCGTCAGGGGTCATAGATTGGACTAACACCGAGCTAGAAGATATCATGTGAAAGACAAGGACAATGATGACCAAGAGATGCCAACACCACCGGAAGTCAGCATTGGATAGACTAATAATAGCTCGGAAAGAGGGAGGAAGGGTACTGATAGAGCAACAGAAAACAGCGATAGTTAAACTGAAGGATTACTTCAAGAACAACATAGCACCACTCCACCAAGACATAAGGAAGATAGATAAGTGGTATACCCTACTCAACCTAAGCGAGGAACCCTCTCCTCCAGATGGCACAAAAAATGAAGTTAGAAAGATGGGCAAAGAAGACACTCCATGGCAAACACTACAATGACCTCCATCAAGATCACATCGATAACATTGCTTCCAATGCATGGCTCACAAATGGGATGCTCTTCTCCGAGACTGAAGGATTCATGCTGGCCATCCAAGACCAGGTAATCAACACCAGAAACTATAGAAAATACATCGCAAAGGAGCCCGGAATGTCAGATGACACATGTCGACGATGCCACCTGGTCTCAGAAATGATCCAACACATCACCGCGCAAGATGCAAGGTGATCACCCAGACTGAGTACACTCATAGTCACAACCAGGTAGCCAGGATAATACATCAGAAGCTAGCGAGGAAATACCAGCTGATCAAAGAAAGTGTACCATACTACAAGTACGAACCCCAGGCATCTTAACCCACAAGCTGTACTGGGACCGTGCCATAATAACAGATAAGACCATCCCGCACAACAGACTGGACATAATCTTCGTGAACAAGATGGAAAAAGCTACCTACTTGATTGACACAGCAGTGCCCAACACTAACAATGTCCAGAAAACCCATGAGGAAAAAATTAGGAAGTACACGAACCTGAGACAAGAAGTCAAGGTGATGTGGCATATGCAAGAAGTATTGATCATCCCAATCATCATGTGAACCACCGGTATGGTGCCAAAGACTCTACATAGCGGCCTAGAAGCAATCAGTCTCCCAGAGAACACCTACAAGGAACTCCAGAAAGTCGCAATCCTGAACACCTGTAGGATAGTCAGAGATTTCCTCGACCAACAGTAACACCACACATTACAACCACCCTGTGTACTTAGTAGTTGCAGTAATGGTCATGGAGTGGAATCGACCAATCAGGGAGAAATAATATAAGAGCAACAATAATAATAATAATCTAAGCGAGGAGTCCACCCCACAACCAGGAGGCACAAATGAAGCAAGAAAGATGGGCAGAGAAGACACTCCATGGCAGATACTACAATAATCTCCACCAAGATCACATAGATAAAATTGCATTTTATGAGCTATGCATTCCAATACATGGCTTACAAGCAGGACGCTCTTCCCCGAGACTGAAGGTTTCATGCTGGCCATCCAAGACCAGGTAATCAACACCAGAAACTAAAGAAAATACATCGCCAAGGAGTCTGGAGTGTCTGATGACACATGTTGAAGATGCCACCTAGCCTCAGAAACGATCCAACACATCACTGCGGGATGCAAGGTGACCCAGACTGAGTACACTCATAGACACGACCAAGTAGCCAGGATAATACATTAGAAGCTAGCAAGGAAAATACCAGTTGATTGAAGAAAGTGTACCATACAAGTACGAACCCCAGGCAGTACTAGAGACCCCAACCCACAAGCTGTACTGGGATCGTGCCATAATAACAGATAGGACAAAATCCTGCACAACAGACTGGACATAACCCTTGTGGACAAGAAGGAAATGGCTACCTATCTGATTGACATAGCGGTATCCAACACTGGCAACCTGCAGAAAAAACCATGGGGAAAAATTCAGGACGTACACAAATCTAAGACAGGAGATCAAATAGATGTGGCATATGCAACAAGTAACGACCATTCTGATCATCGTGTCAAACACAGGTATGGTGCCAAAGACCCTACAGCAAACACCTACAAGGAAATCCAGAAAGTGTCGATCCTGAACACCTGTAGGATAGTCAGAGAGTTCCTCGACCAACAGTAACACCTGTTACTGTTGCAATACCCATCACGGGGTGGAAACCCCAATCAGGGAGAAATAATATAAGAGCAATAATAATAATAATAACAACAACAACAGGTACTGCTACCAAGTACACTACCTGTGTACTTGGTAGCAGTACCTGCCACGGAGTTGAATCCCCCAATCAGGGAGAAATAATACAAGAGCAATAATAATAATAATAATAATAAGCAGGAGATAAAATACCATTAAGACATCAAATCAATGAAATGCTACCAAAGTTTCTGGAATGAATATATGTTGGCAGACCACTGCTGGATGATTTACTATGACATTCCAGATCAGTGTACTGAAATAAATAATCTGCACAATATTTTTAAACTGTACATATCTTTTTTTCATATAGTGAAAATAATACTGTATTATTTTAATTACGTACATAAAGTGCATCCAGTTTAAACTGTAGTGATAAAAATGCAATTGCAACCAGTCTTCGCACGTGTTTTTTAATGAAATTATCAATAAAGCAAAGACAATAAGAGACTTTACTTAACAGGTATGAAGCGATATTTAGAAAAAGTGAGAGTTAAGGCTGAATTTGAAAGTGTCCAGAATTTTTCCAAGGCATGATGGGGGGGGGAGGGGAGAGAGAGAGAGAGAGAGAGAGAGAGAGAGAGAGAGAGAGAGAGAAAGAGAATTCATGATGAAAACAGCCTTATTAATCAGTTCAAACCCTGGAGAGATTGTGCAAAGAGATTGTGCATAAGGCCTTGAATGGTTTGAGCAAGTTCAATGCTGATGGGATTTTTCATCTTGCTCAGATTATGCACCTGAGGGGGCATAAATTCAAATTGAGGAAAGACAGTTGTAGAATGGATGGGTGAAATGGGAAGGTTTTTTTTTGGCTGATGCCATATAAGTTTGCTTTCTTGCATCATATGCCTCTACTAATGCGAAGTCTCTACTGACCTCCATAGCAAAATTTTAACACACTTTTCATTTCCCCATGTTAAACCAGGGGAGGGGTAAATGCTAATGTGTTCCCCCATTCACTTCTAGGTAACAAAACATATATCAATGGCTTTGTCTTGTCTACCTGCAGCTTTTAAAACCATTTTCATTACCTAACTTGCAATAGTTTTAATTTTATTCTCTAACACAATTTTTCTCTTTCTACACAGCCCTGATGTTCTTTGTCATTCAACTCCCCCCTCCAATATTTAGTCTATGGTAGAAATGTTCTACCTTCCCTTCCCTGCCATAACTTTGAACTCGCTTACCTTTAGAACTTATAGAATGCATTAACAGATTCCTCACCCCATTTTACCCCTGCTTGGACCCCTTAATATATTTTCTAACCTCCATAGCAGAATTTTAACACACTTTTCATTCCTCCCCACCACATGTTAAACTGGGGGAGGAGTAAATGCTAATGTGCCTCCTTTATTCACTTCTAGGCAACAAAACACATATCACTCACCTTTGAAAATACTCACCTTCAAAGCCTACAGACTGCATTATAAGATTCCCCATATTACCCCGGTTTGGACTACTAAATTAGCAAGAACTGTAATTTGCCACCAACACTGCACCTCCCCCCCCCCCCAGTTCTGAGGACCTGCTGGAGTGGAACACCTCTATACTTGGCACCAGAACCTATTCTATCCTCAAATGTACACTAGTATCAGAAACAAAAATAAATGTTTTTTTTTATTTATTTTTTCCATCAGAGGTTGACACTACTGTGTGCAACACATGCAACAACTTCTCTTTTACATATGTGGCATCCACTGTTGCAAGGTAGAGACTGCTATGTGCTCAGCTGCCCATGGCTACATCAATCAGTTGTTTGGTCTGATGTCGCAAACATTTTTTTTTTATTATTATTTTTATTTATTTATTTATTATTATTTTTTTCCTCTGGCCAGTAGAACAGTCATGTCTAAATCTCCTTCTTCCTTCCTTGGGCTACTGAGATGTTTGCCCAGGCAAACTCTGGGCAGCCCTGTCATAGATAGTAGTTGATGGCTTGGGTCTTCATCCCACAGATGGATGCTGAGTGGGCCCCCTCCAGGTGAGGACCCCTTCAAGTAACTAAGTGGCCAGTCAAAAGAACAGGAGAACACAACCCACACACCTCTGCACACAGAGACCTTAAGCAGAGTTGGGAGCAACCAACAGAGCCACTCAAGAACACCTAACGCTGATTATTGGGCAGTCTGAATGATTTTAAATAAGGCCTGGATAAATTATCAGAGAAGAATGAAGAAATAACCTTTGTCAAAGGCTATTTTTTTTTGGCTAATGTATAAGTATTGCTTATAAATCACACTTTGGCTATATAAGCACTACTTCTTTGCATGGTTCTGCCAATATTACTAATAATAAAATGGTGGATGCTCTGCATATTTTTAAGTTAGTACTATTTTCTGAACCTTCTTGATGGAAATGTACCAGGTTACCCAATCTCATATCAGTCAATTTTTCCATGTGCAGTGGTGATCCCAAAAGATTGTAACCTTCAATTTTTGTCTGAATTTTAGTTTTAGTTTAAGTAACAATTGTAAATATATTAGTATTTACCTTTTCATAAAGGTCCTTAAGTAAATCCTTTACTGTTACCACACTGTTTGGTTTTCCAAGACCAGTGTCCCAGTTTAGTCCTCTGCAGAAAAACAAAAATGCATTTGGTTTTAGTTACTAAATAACTTACATAGGCAATGGTTACAATCAAAACAAATTAAACAGCATACCTATAAATTTCATTTAAAAGTCTGCAGTAATAACTGTAATTAATTTTCATAAATTGTTTCAGTTTTTAAGTTTTTTAGTTTTCATTAAAATTTGGCTTTGCCGAAAAGATCTCTATGCATTTGCACACATCTGGAAAGACAAGTTGAGAGACTGATATTTTCCTGTCTTTTGCAGTCAGCAGTTGCAGTAAGATACATTGTATCACGTGTCACATTTTATTGGAAAGTTAAACATCTGAATTATTTGCAATAGCCTTTTGTGATGACATTATGAGTAGCACCTCTTTCTGTATAGTTCCATTGGTTTAGAGAAAAATAATGATAGGCCAAAAGAGTGTTTAAGGAGCCTCTTACATTAACAAAAGGATAAAACTGTGGCAGATATTTGCACTTTGCATAAAAAGGATCATCTGAATGAATTTTTATTATTCATCAGACTAAACAATTTGGAAATCAAACCTGTCTCAGCAAAGATTATATAACTGATTTGTTGGCTGAAAAGCAAAAAAGTCATACATTTGTAACACAAGATCAGCTTGTGATGAGAACTCTTCAAACATAACATATGATGAAATACACACAGTAAAACTTCCATTTAATGGGCAATATGAGGGGGCTTAGAGGAGAATAGGCATTCTGTATCAGACACTCAGTTTAAACACCGATAAATCCAATTTTTTTCTATTTTAGAAGAGTTAGGAGAAGTTCGGTTGGCCTGTCTCCCTAAAATCCACTCATGCACACCTTCTCAATGGTAACCCCTTTTACGTCACTTTGGCGACAACGAATGTATACAGTGGTTCTCTTCAAGATGCCTGGTCAGCGTGAAGAGGAAAAGACCAAACCCTCCAGCACATGACAATATGGTGAAACAAAAGGCCCTCAGTCCCCAGCAACTTTCACTCTGCCCTCTGGTGGCAGCAAGAGGAAACAGAGGGTGCTAAGAATCTCTGGGTATGACCAGGCTGCCATACATGGAAACTGAACTTGGCCCGTCACAACGTAAGATCGCTCATCAATGAATATTGGATATTATAACTGGAAAAGGAATTAGAAATTTGAATTGGAATATTATTGGCTTAGCTGAAACAAGAAGAAGAAGAAATGAATCACTTACAAGTTTATCAAGTGGAAATCTACTGTACACCAATGGAAACAGTGAAATTAGCAAAGGTCAAGTTGGCTTTCTGGTCCATAAAGATATAAAAAACATTATGGAATTCAAAAGTACATCACCAAGGGTTTTAAGACAACTACTCAGGATTTCTAAGGTTACAAACTAAAGGTTATAATGATATATGCACCAACATTGAGCCATGACAGTGATGAGGTTGAAGAAATGTACACCGAAATTGTGAGACCTAGATGAACAGAAAACTCACCACAACATTATTATGGGGGGACTTCAATGCTAAGGTTGGAAAGAGACAAAACAGTGCAGAAAGGGAAACTACAGGAAATTTTGGAATTGGTGAAAGAAATGAAAGACTTCTGGAATTTGCAGAATCTCAAGGAATGTCAGCAATGAACACTTTTTTCAAGGAAAGGGTGAACAAAAAATAAACATGGAAGAGCCCAAATGGATTAACAACTAATGAAATCGACTTCATTCTCACTAACAGAAGGTATATTGTGAGTGATGTTACTGTTCTGAACAAGGTAAATGTTGGAAGTGATCACAGAATGGTAGATGCATACTTGATATAGATGTAAGAAAAGAAAGAAAAAAAAAAAAAAAACTCATTTCAATAAATAATACAAAGGTTTTTGAGATAACAAAAGATGAGAAAAAGCAGTATGTACTAGAACTTAAGAACAAGTTTGAGCTTCTGAAGACTTTTCAGGATCAAGATGAGGAATGGAATACAACAATTTTCTGAAAGTGATAAAGCCCGAAAACCTATAGGTAAAAAGAAATCCAAAGAAGAAAAAATTAGTCAAGAAACACTTGTCATGATGAACCGAAGATAGCAAATGAAGAGCAAGATAAACACTGACAAGGACAAAATTGAGTATACTGAGTTAGGTAAAGCCATTAGAAATAGACTCAGAGAGGACATAAGAAGATTGAACACAAGAAAAATAGGGCATGCATTAAGGGAAAACAAAGGACTTAAATCCACAGTCGTGAGCAGTAATACAGAAAGACAATTGATTCTGAAACTGAAGAATAGTGAAGGTGTCCTTATAAATAACAGAGAAGGTATAATTCAAATAGCAGAAGACTACTATAAAGAATTATATAAGGAGTGAGGAAATGATGCAACAGTGAGGAAGATGGACCACAAATTAGCAACACATAGGACATACCCGATATCCTACAAAATGAGGTAGAATGTGCATTGAAGAAAATGAAGAATCAGAAAGCCCCTGGTGAAGATGAAGTTACTGTAGAGTTGTTAAAATTAGAAGGAAGACACTGGAAAAACTCTTCACTAAATACATTAGAGAAGGCGTGATTCCTAAGGAGTGGACTAATGCAATCATAATTTTGCTGCATAAGAAAGGAGATAAATCAGAAATAGGAAATTATAGACCAATTAACTTGTTGTCCACAAGGGTCATTACTCACAGATTAGAAAAAAATACTTGATGAGAATCAACCAAAAGAGCAAGCTAGCCTTAGGACAGGATTCTCAACTATGGATCACCTTCATGTAATATCGCAGCTGGGTCCTTGAGGTTGTCACAGACATTCTCTCAGATATGCCAGACAAGCTGTACTTGCCACCTGGGAGTCTAAAACGCTGACAGAACTGATATTCGGGTGACACTCAAGTCAAGTGTATCCAATTTCGGCGAAGTCCGGACGGTCTGTGACAGCCAAATCCTCTGTTTGCACCTTCACGATGGTGGGACTGTTAGTAATCCTGGGTATAACCTCCATTAGCATTAGCAGAGGCATTTGATGCAAGAAAGCAAGCTTATGCAGCATCAGCAAAAAAAAAAAAAAAAACCCCACTTCCACTTCACCCCTCTGTTCGTTCAAAATACCTGTCCAGCTGAGCCTTAAACTTATTTAGGCTATCAACCTCCACTACAAGGGATGGAAGTCTGTTCCACCAACCAACCACCCGCTGGCTAAAGGCAAATTTCCGCACGTCTATCCTACATCTGTCTTTCCTCAATTTGAATTTATGCCCTCTCAGGTGATTTTTCTGAGCTACAAAAAGAATCCCATCAGCATTGAGCATGCACAAACCATTCAAGGCTTTATACACCTCTATCAGATCACCTCGCTGGTGCCTAGTCTCCAGACACTGTAATTTGCAAAACTTAAGCCTTTCTTCGTAAGAGCACCCCTTTGTTCCATTCACTAATCTTGTTGCCCTTCTCTGTACTCGTTCCAGCAGCTCTACATCCTTCTTGAAATGAGGCCTCCAGACCTGTATACAGTACTCTAGGTGTGGCCTAACCATTGCCTTATACAAGGGAATAATCACTTCCTTATCCCTGCTGGAAAAATTCCTGTATATCATGGACAATACTCGATGAGCTACTCTTGCAGCCCGTCTGCACTGCTCAGAGAACTTCATATCTGCCTGCATAACCACCCCCAAGTCCCTTTCATTCTCTACCACTGTCACTGTAGTACCACAGAGTTGATACATTGCTCTGGGGACAGAGAAGGTATAATTCAAATAGCAGAAGACTACTATAAAGAATTATATAAGGAGTGAGGAAATGATGCAACAGTGCAAACTTGGACATTAAGCTTGATATACCATCATCAATATCATTTATAAATACAGAAAACAATAATGGACCCAACACTGAGCACTGAGGGACTCCACTAATAACATTAGTCCACGATGAGCAGTGTCCATTGATCACCACTGTCTTCTCCCCCCTCAACCACCCCTTTATCCATAGCAGCAATTTGCCTCCAATGTCACACTGCTCCAATTTGTGTAGCAGTCTTGCATGTGCAACAGTATCAAAAGCCTTTCTAAGATGCAAGTATATAATATCAAAGCTATTCCCTGCATCCAGTTCTTTTGTGACTGCATCACAGTATCCAATCAAATTGGTCAGGCAAGACTTCCCCTTAACAAAACCATGCTGTGTCCGAGCTATAACTGAAGTCTTGTCTAAATGATCCTGCAGTGCTTCTTTAACCAGTGCCTCCATTAATTTTCCTGGAACAGAAGTTAAGCTCACAGGTCTATAATTACTTGTGTCAGCCTTTGATCCTCCTTTGTGAATTGGGGTCACATTTCCAGTCTATGGGTACCTCCCCTGAGTCCAAGGAAGCTCTCATAATTATGGCTAAGGGTTTGCTTACTTCCTTTAATATAACTGGATAGATCCCATCCACCCCGGGTGCCTTTCTTGTGTTTATCTTCAACAGTTTCTCCTCCACTTTACTCCCAGTTATTTCAAGATTCTGTAGCTTCCTGCTAGAGTTGAATACACCTCTGACATTCCCCTCGCTGAATAACTCCTCATGTGTGAATGTCGATGCAAAATATTTATTTAGTTTGTTAGCTACCTGAGCAGGTCATCAACAGTTGACCCATCAATATCAAGTGGACCAATCTGATTCATCCCCTTCCTTCTAGAGTTTACATAAGTAAAGAACTCTTTGC
Source organism: Mastigoproctus giganteus (assembly GCF_048544385.1). Classification (NCBI taxonomy): domain Eukaryota; kingdom Metazoa; phylum Arthropoda; class Arachnida; order Uropygi; family Thelyphonidae; genus Mastigoproctus; species Mastigoproctus giganteus. The sequence goes on along the minus strand of NC_143585.1, from coordinate 58,853,852 downwards.
TGTTTTTCTTTGCATCCCTTGCCAAGGATTTCTCGTAATCTGCCTTTGCCTGCCTAACCTCCTTTGTAACTTGGTTGCATATCAACTTGTATCGATCATAGGCTTCTGTGTCATGTGTTAATTTGTAAGTATCCCATGCATTTTTCTTCTCTGCCATATGCCTCATTAGTTCATCTGACATCCATTTTGGCCTAAACCTTGAACAATATTTCTTAGTTGGAATGTAAAGCCCAGTAGCTTCCAAGATAAGTTCTTTGACTGCTTCCCATTTTGAATTTGCTGTTGGTAACATCATCAGTTGGTCCCAGCGTATAGAATTTAAATACTGTCTCAGTCCATCGTAGTCGCCTTTACGGAAGCAATAACCCTTCCCTTTAACCCTAATGGTAGTTACTTCTTTGAGTAAATCCCACTTCAGCACACTGTGATCACTGCCACCTAGTTGTTCATTTATCTGCAGATTCTTAATGCATGAAGAATCACTGCTGATAATCAAATCAAGAGTATTACTCCCTCTAGATGCCTCCGGAACATGCTGATGTAGAAAACAATCATCCAATAAATCCACAAAAGCCCTGCTAGTGTGTGAGTGACCAGCCCCCAAATTCCAGTCAATATCTGGGAAATTAAAATCTCCCATTATAAGACTCCCTGATTTACTGGCCCACTCTATTTCCCTGTACAATTTCTTATTATACTCATCAGAGTCATTAGGCCTATAGCACACTCCTACTCTCAATTTTGATCTCCCAATGCTTATGTCACACCAAACTGACTCAACACTGCACTGTCCAGTGATGTCGACTGGTTTCACTTCCTTGGTTTTTATGTGTTTCTTAACTAATAGCATAACCCCTCCCCCCTTCCTATCCTCTCTATCCTTTCTGTAGACGTTGTACTCCCCAAATTGCAGTTCTGCATCCCTTATATCTGTGTGACACCACGTCTCTGATATCCCAACAATATCTGCCTTTGATGTTTTGAGCAATACCTCAAATTCATCAAATTTATTTACTAAACTCCTAGCATTGGTGTACATGCAAGTATACCTGCACCTGTTTCTATTCTTAGTTACCCTAACACAACCCATGTGTTTACTTGTACCGCAATGGCTCCCAGCAGTCTCTGAAATATCATGCATCTTGTTTTTCAGGCTTCTGCTCATTCTAATAGAAGCAGTGCAAGAATCTCTTTCACCTCTGCCAGTGGCTACTGTCAATCTATTGGTCTTTGTCTCCCCCCCAAGCTAGCAGTTTTCCGACCCAACTAACACTGCCTCGATAGCATCAGCAAATATTCTTGCACCCTTTCTATTTAAGTGTATCCCATCCCTGTAGAAGCAATCTCTCCTGGTAACAAGTACAGTCCAAGCTGAAAAAAATTCTACCCCTTGAGCCTTGCACAATCTTTCCAGGGTTGAATTGATCGACAAGGCTCTCATCATATACTCCCTCCTATCGTGTCTGGGCAGAATTGCAGACACTTTCAAATTCAACCTTAATTCTCGGCTTTTGTTCAACAGTGACCTGTACTTGTTAAGTAATTCTGCCGGTCTCCTACTCTTAATATTATTAGTGCCAACGTGTACAACTATATCACCTTTTGTGCCCTTAAAAGATGATATTCGCTCTACAACGTCATCAACCTTTGCTCCTGGCAGACATACCCTGGTCCTGTTCCACCTATCCTTTTTACAAAGCATGTTCCCCGTTTCCCTGACAATAGAGTCACCAACAACTACTAGTTCCTTCGAGACCAGCGCATTCTGCCTTGGGGGTTGTCTCTGTGTCACGTGATGCCCAAGTGCAAGCAGTACTAGGTGGTAGATGACTCTCATCAACCGGTGAAATACCACCACTTTGCTTATTGGAGGCTTGAAGTGGTGGAACCCATGTTTAGTCTCTAGAGCTAAGTTATGGTCAACCCTTCCCTATTTCTTCCATCATGGAGAATGATTGATGACTTTTGAGGTTATGATGAACGTCGTGGCGAGATCCAATATTCCTTACATTTCGAGAGTACAGCTCTAAAATGGTGTTCGCAGGCCTGCCGCTAGTTAGTACACTGGACCGAACCTATTGGTAACTCTCTGGGAGGCTTCCGGATCGGCTAGTGTATAATCTTGCTACCTCTACTCTGCCAGACAGTGACTGGAGGGAGTCCGAGTAGTGTGTATGCGGGGAGCATTGTCGAGACCACGTTATGTCAAGGATCTGGGTATATTCTTACCACATGTACGCCATATCCAAAAAAATTTCATTACTTCATACAGCATGTCCCACCCACTTTTTCTTACTATTGAATACACCATGAACTGTCAAACTAATAGAGCAAGCTTATCTGCGAAAAGATCTAAACCTCCCAAGGACTTCCTAATTCATTTCACAAATATACGTGGTCTCAATTCTAATCTCAACGATGTCCGTTTCCACTTGCAGTCTGCCAAACCCCATGTACTTTTTCTGATAGAATCTCAGTTATCGTTTGATTCAACTACTGCTCATCTCAGATGCCCAAATTATTCGCTGTATGATTCCTTTCGCCTCAAAGGTGGTACTTGTGCATATGTCCGTTCTGATATTCCCTGTCAGAGACTTGGCAATTTGGAATCTCCTCTCTTTGATCTTCTCTGGCTTAAAATTTCTCTACCTGATTGTGTCAAATTCATCTGTTGTCTCTATCGTTCTACCAACTCCACTAATCACTTGGAGCTCTTTGACTTCCTCTCTTTGCAACTTGACTTTCTCCAGTTCAAATTTCCTAACAGTGAGGTAATTTCCCTTGGTGATTTTAATGTTCACAACTCCAGCTGCCTTCCATTTTCTAGTCACACAGACCCAGCAGGTTGAGATGCTGAGGCTTTTGCAATTACTACTGATCTAGCACAGATTGTTCATTTACCTACAAGAATACAGGACAATCCTAATCATACAGCCAATACTCTTGATCTTTTTTCTCACAAACAACCCTTCTAAATACACGGTCGAAGTGAGAGGTCCTTTAGGCACTTCAAATCACAACTTGGTGATTGTCTCTTCTCCAATGGAACCTTTATCCCACAATCCACTTTAAAATCTCGTCCTTTATCTAAACCTGGGTTTTCCAATAAATGTGCTAAGGCTGTTCAAGAGAAGGATGTTGCATATCGTAATTGGCTTGTTTCTAATTCTTCAGTTTCATTTTCTCCCTACACCAAAGCTCGCAACAATTGTAAAGCAGTTATTAATCAGTCCAAACTAGAGTTTGAACAGGCTAAGAGTAGAAAACTTGCTTCTTGCCCTAATGGTAGCCGAGCATTCTGGTATCTTGCCAAAGCTATTGGCTGCAACTTTTGCCCATCTCTGCTCCCACCTCTGTCCAAACCAGATGGTTCTGTTGTCACTTCAGCCAAGGATAAAGCTGACCTGCTAGCATCCCATTTTTCTTCCAGCTCATGTATTAAGGATCTTGGTAAAACACCTCCCACCATTCCCAACACGCTAAATTCAATGCCTCCTGTGGTCTTCTGTCAGAAGGATATCAGAAGGATTTTGATGAATCTTGATGCTAAGAAAGCTCCAGGTCCTGATGGTATTTCTCCACTTGTTCTCAAAACCTGTGCTCCTGAACTTTCACTTTCTTATTCCAAAGGTGTTTTTCCTTCTGTTTGGAAATTTGCTCATATCCAGCCAGTTCCTAAAAAGGGTGACAAATCCCTTCCATCAAATTATCATCCCATTGCAATTACTTCTACTCTTTCTAAAGTAATGGAGAAATCAATTAACCGCCAACTCTTAAACTACCTAGAAACCTTCCGTCTGATCAACGATCACCAGTATGGATTCTGTCAGTGTCGATCTACTGGTGATATTCTGGCTTATGTTACCCATTTATGGATTAATTCAATGGAAAGATTCCGTGAAACACAAGTAGTTGCTCTTGACATCTCAAAGGCTTTTGACCGTGTTTGGCATAAAGGTCTTCTAAACAAGTTTCCATCTTTTGGTTTGCCAACTGTTTTTTGTAATTGTTTATCCAGTTTTCTCTCTGATCGCTCACTGAGGGTGATGGTAGATGGCTCTCTGTCTTCTAACTTCTCTACTAATGCCGGTGTCCCCCAAGGTTCAGTTCTTTCCCCCACTCTTTTCCTCTTGTATATTAATGACCTTCTTCCATTGAATGGAAATCCTATTAATAGTTTTGCAGATGACAGCACATTGCATTCCACTTTCCATTTTGAGAACCTTTGTCCTGCTCAATCAGCTTCAACTTCTCGAAAATCTGCTACCAATTCCTTAAATGCCGATCTTCAGGTAATTCTCCAGTGGGGCAAAGAGGTCTTCTAGTTGATTTCAACCCTTCTAAAACTCAGTCTTGTCTTATATCTCGCAAAAAGGATTCTTCTGCTCCTAAGCTTATCTTTAGTGACACTCCGATTTCTAGGCAAAATGATATATCTCTTTTGGGGATTACTCTGACTTCTAATCTCTCTTGGCAGAAGCACATTACAAATATTTCTTCCTCTGCATCTAAAAAACTTGGTTTCCTCTTTCGCTCTCGGCGTTACTTTTCTTCCAAAAGGCTGCTCACTCTGTATAAATTGCAAATCCGCCCTGCCATGGAATATTGTTCCCACATCTCGGGTGGTGCCCCCAAAACCTCTCTCAGGCTTCTTGATTCCATTCAGAAGAGGGCAGTTAGGTTAATTAATGATTCTTCTCTAACAGAGTCTCTCCACTTGCTTTCTCATAGATGCGCTGTTTCTGCTGCATGCCTCTTCTACAGATGTTTCCATGGGCACTGTAGTAGTAGTAGCATGTGATGCAAGAAAGCAAATGTATGAGCTTATGCAGGACCAAAAAAAAGCCAAAAAAAAAAAAAAAAAAAAATATCACACCATTCCCTCCAAATGCCTGTCCAGTTCCTCCTTAAATTTATTCAACCTATCAACTTCCACAACGAGAGATGGAAGTTTGTTCCAGCAATTAACCACCCGCTGGCTAAAGGCAAATTTCCGCACATCTATTCTACATCTGTCCTTTCTTAATTTGAATTTATGCCCCCTTAGGTTCGCAATCTCAACAAGTGGAAGGATCCCATCAGAATTCAGCGTGCTCAACCCATTCAAGGCCTTATACACCTCAATAAGATCACCGTGCAGGTGCTTAGTCTCCAGCCACTGCAATTTGCAGAACTTAAGCCTCTCTTGATAAGAGGATCCCTTAATTCCCCTCACCAATCTTGTTGCCCTTCTCTGTACACACTCAAGTAAATCTACATCCTTCCTAAAATGAGGCCTCCAGACCTGTACGCAGTACTCAAGGCGTGGCCTGACCATTGCCTTATACAGAGGGATAATCACCTCCTTTTCCCTGCTAGCAAAATTCCTATATATCATTGACAAAACCCCATGACCTGCCCTGGCAGCCTGTCTGCATTGCCCAGAAAACTTCATATCTGCCTACACAATTACTCCCAGGTCTTTTTCATTTTCTACCACCTTAAGTGTAGCACCACACAGTTGGTACGTTTCTTTGGGGTTACTTCTACCCATATGCAGTACTTTGCATTTGTCAAGGTTAAACTTCAGTTGCCACTTCTTAGCCCATCTGCCCAAATTATCTAAACAACCCTGCCCACCTTTGTATCATCTGCAAACTTCGACACTAAGCCTTATATACCTTCATCAATATCATTGATAAATATACAAAACAACAGTGGACCCAACACTGAACCCTGTGGGACTCCACTAATAACATTAGTCCAAGAAGAGCAGCACCCATTGATTACCACCCTCTGTCTTCTCGCACTTAACCATCCTTTTATCCATTGTAGCAACTTACCCTTAATACCATTATGCTCCAATTTGTACAATAGTCTTCCATGCGCAACAGTGTCAAAAGCTTTCCTGAAATCCAAATATATGATATCAAAATTATTTTTTGCATCCAGTTCCTTTGTAACCACATCATAATATCCTTTCAAATTTGTCAGACAAGACTTTCCCTTAACAAACCCATGCTGTGTCTGAATTATTGCTGCAGTCTTGTCTAGATGATCCTGCAATGCATCTTTAACCAGCGACTCCATTATTTTACCCGGAACAGAAGTTAAACTAACTGGTCTGTAATTACTCGTGTCACCCTTCGATCCCCCTTTGTGAATTGGGGATACATTTGCACATCTCCAGTCCGTGGGAACCTCCCCTGAGTCCAAGGATGCTCTCATAATTATGGCTAAGGGTTTGCTTAGTTGCTTTGCCGCCTCCTTCAATATAACTGGATTGATCCCATCCAACCCAGGTGCTTTTCTTACGTTTAACTTCAACAGTTTCTCTTCCACTTTGCTCTCAGTTATTACAAAATCATTAAGTATCCTGCTACAATTTGATAACCTTCTGCCATTTCCAAACCTTAATAATTCCTCATGTGTGAATGTAGATGCAAAATACTCATTCAGTTTGTTTGCTATCTGAGCAGGATCATCAACAGTCGAACCATCGATGTCAAGTGGACCGATCAGATTCATCCCCTTCCTTTTAGAGTTTATTATATAAGTAGAGAAATCATTGCTGTTTTTCTTAGCATCTTTTGCCAAGGATTTCTCGTAATCTGCCTTCGCCTGCTGAACCTCCTTTGTGACCTGATTACAGATTAACTTATATCTGCCATAGGCTTCTGAGTCGCTTGATAATTTATATGCATCCCATGCATTTTTCTTCTCTGTTACAAGTCTCATTAGTTCATTTGACAACCATTTAGGCCTAAACCTTGAACAATATTTCTTAATAGGTATGAAACTTTTAGTAGCATCCACGATTAATTCCTTGAATGCTTCCCACTTAGAATTTACTGTTGGTAACATCGTCAGTTGATCCCACTGTACAGAATTTAAAAACTGTCGGAGACCACTGTACTCGCCTTTTAGCATTAGCATTTGTAGAGGCATTTGATGCAAGAAAGCAAGCTTTTGCAGCATCAGCCAAAAAAAAAAAAAAAAAAACCACTTCCACTTCACCCCTCTGTTCATTCAAAATACCTGTCCAGCTGAGCCTTAAACTTATTTAAGCTATCAACTTCCACGACAAGGGATGGAAGTCTGTTCCACCAACCAACCACCCACTGGCTAAAGGCAAATTTACGCACATGTATCCTACTTATATCTTTCCTCAATTTGAATTTATGCCCTCTCAGGTGATTATTCTGAGCAAGAGAGAGAAACCCATCAGCATTGAGCATGCTCAAACCATTCAATGCTTTATACACCTCTATGAGATCACCTCGCTGGTGCCTAGTCTCCAGACACTGTAATTTGCAAAACTTCAGCCTTTCTTCGTAAGAGCACCCCTTTGTTCCATTCACTAATCTTGTTGCCCTTCTCTGTACTCGTTCCAGCAGCTCTACATCCTTCTTGAAATGAGGTCTCCAGAGCTGTATACAGTACTCTAGGTGTGGCCTGACCATTGCCTTATACAAGGGAATAATCCCCTTCTTATCCCTGCTAGAAAAATTCCTATATATCATTGACAATACACCATGAGCTACTCTTGCAGCCCGTCTGCACTGCTCAGAGAACTTCATATGTGCCTGCACAACCACCCCCACGTCCCTTTCATTCTCTACCACTGTCAGTGTAGTACCACAGAGTTGATACGTTGCTCTGGGGTTGCTGTTTCCCATGTGTAGTACTTTACATTTGTCAATGTTAAACTTCATTTGCCACCTCTCAGCCCATCTGCTCAACCTTTCCAGATCCTGTTGCAGCAGCATAGTGTCAGTAGTGTCCTTGACAACCCTGCCTACCTTTGTATCGTCTGCAAACTTCTACATTAAGCTTGATATACCATCATCAATATCATTCATGAATACAGAAAACAATAATGGACCCAACACTGAGCCCTGAGGGACTCCACTAATAACATTAGTCCACGACGAGCAGTGTCCATTGATTACCACTCTCTGTCTTCTCCACCTCAGCCACCCCTTTATCCACAGCAGCAATTTGCCTCCAATGTCACACTGCTCCAATTTGTGCAGCAGTCTTCCATGTGCAACAGTATCAAAAGCCTTTCTAAGATCCAAGTATATAATATCAAAGTTATTCCCTGCATCCAGTTCTTTTGTGACTGCATCATAGTATCCAATCAAATTGGTCAGGCAAGACTTCCCCTTAACAAAACCATGCTGTGTCTGAGCTATAACTGAAGTCTTGTCTAAATGATCCTGCAGTGCTGCTTTAACTAGTGTCTCCATTAATTTTCCTGGAAGAGAAGTTAAACTGACAGGTCTATAATTGCTTGTGTCAGCCTTTGATCCTCCTTTGTGAATTGGGGTCACATTTGCACATCTCCAGTCTGTGGGTACCTCCGCTGAGTCCAAGGAAGCTCTCATAATTATGGCTAAGGGTTTGCTTACTTCCTCTGCTGCCTCCTTTAATATAACTGGATAGATCCCATCCACCCCGGGTGCCTTTCTTGTGTTTATCTTCAACAATTTCTCCTCCACTTTACTCTCAGTTATTACAAGATTCTCTAGCTTACTGCTAGAGTTGAATACACCTCTGGCTTTTCCCTCGCTAAATAACTCCTCATGTGTGAATGTCGATGCAAAATATTCATTTAGTTTGTTAGCTACCTGAGCAGGATCATCAACAGTTGACCCATCGATATCAAGTGGACCAATCTGATTCATTCCCTTCCTTCTAGAGTTTACATAAGCAAAGAACTCTTTGCTGTTTTTCTTTGCATCCCTTGCCAAAGGTTTCTCGTAATCTGCCTTCGCCTGCCTAACCTCCTTTGTAACTTGGTTACAGATCAACTTGTATCTATCATAGGCTTCTGTGTCATGTGTTAATTTGTATGTATCCCATGCATGTTTCTTCTCTGTCATATGCCTCATCAGTTCATCTGACATCCATTTAGGCCTAAACCTTGAACAATATTTCTTAGTTGGTATGTAAAGGCTAGTAGCTTCCAAGATAAGTTCTTTGAATTCTTCCCATTTTGCATTTGCTGTTGGTAACATCATCAGTTGGTCCCACTGTATAGAATTTAAATAATGTCTCAGTCCATCGTAGTCGCCTTTACAAAGGCAATAACCCTTCCCTTTACCCCTAATGGTAGTTACCTCTTTGAGTAAATCCCACTTCAGCACACTGTGATCACTGCCACCTAGTGGTTCATTTATCTGCAGATTCTTAATGCATGAAGAATCACTGCTGATAATCAAATCAAGAGTATTCCTCCCTCTAGTTGCCTCCCGAACATGCTGATATAGAAAACAATCATCCAATAAATCCACAAAAGCCTTGCTATGTGTGAGTGACCAGCTCCCAAATTCCAGTCAATATCTGGGAAATTAAAATCTCCCATTATAAGACTCTCTGATTTACTGGCCCACTCTATTTCCCTGTACAGTTTCTTATTATACTCTTCAGAGTCATTAGGCCTATAGCACACTCCTACTCTCAATTTTGATCTCCCAATGCTTATGTCACACCAAACTGACTCGACACTGCACTGTCCAGCGATGTCCACTGGCTTCACTTCCTTGGATTTTATGTATTTCTTAACTAATAGCATAACCCCTCCTCCCTTCCTATCCGGTCTATTCTTTCTGTAGACGTTGTACTACCCAAATTCCAGTTCTGCATTCCTTATATCTGTGTGACACCACGTCTCTGATATCCCAACAATATCTGCCTTTGATGTTTTGAGCAATACCTCAAATTCATCAAATTTATTTACTAAACTCCTAGCATTGGTGTACACGCAAGTATACATGCACCTATTTCTATTCTTAGCTACCCTAACACAACCCATGTGTTTACTTATACCGCAACGACTCCCAGCAGTCTCTGAAATATCCTGAATCTTGTTTTTCAGGCTTCTGCTCATTCTAATAGAAGCAGTGCAAGAATCTCTTTCACCTCTGCCAGTGGCTACTGTTAATCTATTCGTCTTTGTATCCCCCCAAGCCAGCAGTTTTCCGACCCACCTAACACTGTCTCGATAGCATCAGCAAATATTCTTGCACCCTTTCTATTTAAGTGCCTTTACGGAAGCAAAAACCCTTTCCTTTACCCCTGATGGTAATTAAATCTTTAAGTAAATCCCACGTCAGTACACTGTGATCACTGCCACCTAGTGGTTCTTTTATCTGCAAATTGCTAATACATGAATGATCACTGCTGATAACCAGATCAAGAGTATTACTTTCTCTGGTTGCCTCTCGAACATGCTGCTGCAGAAAACAATCGTCCAATAAATCCACAAAAGTCTGACTAGTGTGTGAGTGCCCAACCCACAAGTTCCAGTCAATATCTGGGAAGTTAAAATCCCCCATTATAAGACATTCTGATTTACTAGCCCACTCTATTTCTCTGTACAATTGTTCATTGTACTCATTCGAGTCATTAGGCCTATAATACACTCTTACTCTTATTTTTGCTTCTTCTGAATTGGCTTCTATAATTCCCGCTCTCTCTTTCAAAACAGTCCGAACACGTGCCGCCGCCAGACAACATCCATTTACTGTCCAACTTCAAACCCACAGAACCAACTTTTCATCTTCCTCATTTATTCATTCAACTGCCATTTTCTGAAACAACCTTCCTTCATACGTATTTCCTGAAAATTACAATCTACAGAAGTTCAAGTCCAATGTCAACAAATATCTTCTTTTGTCTTCTCAACCTCCAACCCAAACACGGTACAAAGTACTATAGGTTCTAATACCTCTCGTGTTTGGGGTTCACATAAAAAAAAAACAAAAAAGCTAATAAAGAAGACAAATGAATATAAAACACCACTATGCCTAGCATTTGTGGATTATAAAAAGGCATTTGGCTCCATACAGTAGAAGGCAATGTTTCAGGCACTGGAAAGACAAGGCATAGACACCCCATAACATTAAGATTCTGAAGAAAATATATGAGAATGCTACCTCCTTTATTAGACAAGACAAAGACAGTAACAAATTTAAAATTGAGAAAGGAGTTCGACATGGAGACACAATATCTCAGAAGTTGTTTACTGATGCCCTTGAAGAAGCTTTCAGAGATGGACTGATTGCAGAAAGGAATCAATGTGAATGGAGAGTACTTAAACCATTTACAATTTGCAGGTGATCATAAGCCATGATCCCAAATTAGAGGAAAATCTTAATCAGTTATGCACAGTTAGTAAGGATTTTGGACTAAAGATGAATATGGCTAAAACAAAAGTAATGATGAGCAATTATACCCAGAAAGGGATATAATGATTGAAGGAGCAGTAATTGAAAAGGTGGATTCATATACTTATCTGGAACAAGTCACTGGTTGTAATAATGATAAATGGCTGGAAGTCAAGAGAAGAATAAATTTCGGATGAATACCATTCAGGAAATATAGTCACATACTGAGGAGCAATATCCCAATTTGAAACATAACATAATGAACCAATGTATACTCCCCACCATGACTCATGGAAGTGAGACTTGGGCGCTCACCAAAAGAATGGAAGAGAAGCTGAAACTGCACAGCAAAGAATTATATTAGAATTCAGACTGTTGGATAAGACGAGAAACACGTGGATTAGGCAGCAAACACAAGTAAAGGACATTCTTATCGCAACTAAAGAACTGAAATGGACTTGGGCAGGATACATAGCTCAAAGACATGATGACAGGTGCACTAAGGAAATAACAGAATGGTACCCAAGAGGAGCTAAAATAAAACTCAGACGACAAGAATGGAGATGGACAGATAAAATTCAAGAGTTCATGGATAGTAAATGAATGGCCATTGCACAAAACAGAATGCCTTCTGTTTTGTGCAATAACTGGAAAAGGCATTCATCCTGAAGTGGATTGAAAATGGCTGATGAGGGTAAAGCAAGTCTGACAATACCAATTTTCAGTTAAGTTAAATTTCAAAGAAATGCATATGGTCATTGAAACAACTAGAATATGATAAAAACTGCTATACTATGAAATAAAAAAATATATACATATTAAAAATGTAATACTATATATTACTTCACTGTTTCCAGATAGGGTAGTAGACAATTGAAACTTTGCACTGTTGTATAGTGGAAACTCTGACTCAAACTTAATTAGAATCTGAAGAACTCATGAATACCTTTTTGGGGATTCAGATGTCATCCCTGCTGATGTGTGACATGCCTATCAGACTGATGGGGGAGAGAAAATCCTGTCTTCATAGCACTTTCTACTGATGTGCATCTTTCTATATTTAGTCTTTTTTAAAGATGCTTCTAAATCTTCCGGAATGACAGACTCCAGTTCTTGATTCTGAGTTTGCAGTTGTTTGTATTCATAGTTAGTCATCTATAAACCTGTAAAATTTTCCAACCATTTTTCAGCTGGAACTGTGTTTATTTTTATACTTTGTTTTGATTCATAAATTTTAAGATTTTAAACATTATTTAAATACATTTTAGAGATGTATTTATTGCATCTGTCTCTATTTTCATTTTCTGGATTCTCTTGTATTCTATTTCTGAACTTGTAGAAGAATAAGAGAAATTTACCTCAATATTATATGTAGAACACTTCTGTAAGCTACTCTCCAGGCATTATCTATCATTAATTTCTGGAGAGTGGCATACAGAAGTGTTCTACACATAATATTGAGGTAAATTTCTCTTATTCTTCTACAAATATTGAAATCAATGTAGAATGTATTGAGCATCATAGCTCTGGTTTATACTGTCTATTTCCAAACATACTGCTTTTATTGTCTAACCATAACTTTCACTTTTGTCTTGTGCTGTTTATTTTTTATTTATTAATTCAAAAAGAAATGGCAAAGTCTCCTTTTCTTTTTCTGGTTATTTTTGAATCCTGCACACTCTCTCTGTGAAAGCCTGTATCAGGATTTCTTTCATTCTCCCATCACAAATCTTCTACCTTCTCTCTTATTTTTCACTTTTTTTTTTTTTTTTTACAGAGTGCCTTATAATTACATTGTTTAATAACATAAAAATATGTGTCCATACTTTTATTTGCCTGACCTTTGTGTTTTAGCCATTTTGGTTTAAACCTTATCTTATCTTTGTTACAACCATATAATGTTTCCAACTCAAATCCTCTGTATACTTTGGCAATTAACATTAACCTTGCTATTGAGTTTACCACAATATAATCAATTACTGATTTATAACCTCTTGCTGATCATGTAAGTTGTATATATATCTTGATGGTTGAAAAAAAGATCATAATTCTTAGATTATTATACACTGAAAAGTCAACCAATAATCTTTCTTCTGTTGTTTCTGATTACATTATTCAAATTAGCTGTTATCGATAGAGTGATAAGGTTTGAACAATATTTATAACTTTACAGTGAAATTTGGTTATTATGCTTTGCTGTATACAGATTAACATGTTTATGTCAAAATATTTCCATATTTTTACATTACATTACTTTTTGACTATTGTGTACATTTACCACATTTTGAACATGTAATGTATGAAGGATAAAAAATATTTGTTATGCAGAAGAAATGTCTTAAAAGGGAATAGAAGGAAGCATAGAAATTTATTAGAACAAATTTTATTAGAAGATGTTACAAAAGGTCTTGAAAGAGGAGCAGGTTTTGGAGGGATAGTTGCCTTGCTCTCTCTGCTTCTGTGGCTTAATTCAGTTTTGAGTGTAGGCCTCACTAAATACGATTAATTGTGTGCTCTACACGTTTTGAGATAATGGCTGATTACTTTGCAATCTCTCAATTAACATGCTCCAATAGAGTTTGTTCTAATGAATTTCTATGCTGCTTTGTGTTTACTTTTAAGAAGTTACCATATAGAACAGTTGTTGTTGTGCTGAGGATTTTTTGGCACAAGGACCTCCTGAGCCATGTTGTGCCTGCTCCTGATTAACTTATGACTGAATTTATATTATAGTTATCAGAGGTGATTATACGAGGTGATATCAAAAAGTTTGTACCCTGACCTAGATGTAGCCAAGTGGTCAGGAGTGAGGGGTAGTAGCATGCACTCCTTGAGTGGACCAGGGTTCAAGCCCGTGACTGCTAAATATGATTAACATTTGTATTGACGATTTATTATAAACTCCACTGACCTGGTGGAGAATAAACAAGAACATTTTTAGGAAGATGCCGTTTTTAATATAAGTTGTCTACATATTAAATAACTAACATGTGAAATTTCATTCCCGTAGGTAATCGTACACCAGTAGTGGAGCCCCTGAGGAAAGAAGCTATGGTTGACAAACTGTAGTATTAAGCAGTGATCAAGTTCCTGCATTTGCAGGGCAAGAAAGCTTAGGAAATCGACAAAGAAATGAAAGCTGTGCATGAGCAGAATTGTTCATCCTATGGCACTATAAAAAAGTGGAAACAGGAGTTCCAGTGTGGTCATACAAGTGTCTTCGACGAGCCAAGAGAAGGAAGGCCATCAACATCCACAGACACGAGACTGTTGCAAAGGTTGAGCAGCTGGTGCTGACTGACAGATGTATGACAATTCATTTCATCGCAAATGCAGTGGGAACTAGTTATGGGTCTGCCCACAGCATTTTACATGACTATCTGCACATGCCTAATGGCTCCGCAAGATGGGTTCCAAGATTGCTGATGCCTTTTCAGAGGCAATGTCGAATGCAATGTTCTCGCCAACTGTTGGATTTGTGTAATGTGGATATTGAGAACTTTTTTGATTGGTTGGTGACAAATGATGAATGCTGGGTGTACCAGTCTCTATCCGGAGACTAAAGACATGTCAAAGCAGTGGAAGCACACCTCCTCCACACCTCCCATAAAGGCAAAGACCACTCCATCTGCGAAGAAGGCAATGTTTTCTTTTCTGTGTTTTGGGACAGAAAAGGGGTTATCCTGACAGATTACCTACCTCAGGGTTCCACTCTTACCAGAGAATACTACAGAAATCTTTTGAAAAAGTTATGTGATGCTTTGAAAGTGAAAAGGCATGGAATGTTAACCAAAGGTGTCCATCTTCTGCTAGACAATGCACTGGCTCACACGGCTGTTGTCACTACCAACTTTGTTGCCCAGTGCAGCTTCAAACTTCTGCAGCACCTACCCTATTCTCTTGACCTAGCACTGTCATACTTCTTTTTGTTTCGAGAAATGAAGAAACCATTGCGTGGATACCACTTTGATTCATCTCAGGAAATCATCAATGAAGTGAAATCGTGGTTTCAGGCAAAAAGTGCGAACTTTATGATCAAGGCATTAAACAACTGATCCATGAATAGGAGAAATGTGTTACTATACATGGAGAGTATACAGAAAAGGATTAAAGTCCCTGTGAAGTTTCACCTTTCTAGGGCTATTATTTCTAGGTAAGGGTATGAACTTTTAGATACCCCCTCATATATATTTATGCTTATTAAGTATTGAAACAGAGTGTCAAAATCTGCATTATTGCCAAGTATGTGTAGTAAAGTTAAAGTTTCCTGTAAGTTGGATAGAGAGCAAAAACTGGATTTCCAGATACTTGAATATTGAGAGAATTCTATGAGAATATGTTTGATTGTTGATTGGGATTGACAGAAGGAACATTGAGGAGGATTCTCCCATAAGCAAGAATAGATGAGTTATATAGAAATGACCGATTCAGAGTCTTGACAAAATGACTTCTTCTCGCCTGCTTCTCCTGAAACTAGAAGTCCACAGTTTAGGTTCTTTTTTAATCTGGAATAGTTTATTATTGACTTGAGTTTGCCGTAGTTCAGACTATTGATTCCTATGTGCTATTTTAATAATGGATCTATAGTCAGTGTATGGCACTTTTAGATGGCAGAAAGATCCATTATCAGGATATTTAGCAGCACGATCTGCACATTTATTATCTGGGATGCCAACATGACCAGGGTTGCAACAGAATGCGACCATCTGGCTGGATTGATATAACTGAGACCAGATCTGTTTCTGAATGAGTAGATCGAATGGCAGTGACTGCACTTAAGGAGTCATACAGACTCCTTATACATACAGTATAAGAACTTGCTTGAATTGCTGTTTGGTTATACCTAAGGCTAGTTTTATTGCATACTTCCTGCATTCTGTAGGAAGAGACAGCTATTGAGAAGGTAGAACAAATTGATGCAGCATCTACAGCTTCATCTGTTTTTGAGCCATCAGTATAAATAAATAGTTTCTCTGAGTTTTCTAAGGTGTGGGCTTCATGTAGTTGCTGTAAGTTGTTGTTTGGCAGAGAGCCTTTTCCCCATCTTAAAAAGACATTATCACAAGGAGGTGTGGACTGAATCCAGGGATGGTTAGAGGAGTAACGTCTTTGAGGATATGAAAGTTAATATTCCAACTAGGCATCAGCTCTTGCAACTTAAGACCTGCAGGGTGGTTTTCATTAGGTTTATTATGATATAGCATTATATACTGAAGGTCAAACAGGTATTCTCGACTGGGATGAGATGGAATACTTTAAATTTTTGCAGCATAGATACATAGTAAGGATTTTCATCTGAGGTGCAGTGAGGGTTCATTTTCCTCAATATACAGGCTGTGGACTGGAGATGTTCTGAAGGCTCCTGTGGCTATCCTTAGGGCACTATGTTGAATGTTATTCAGGCATAACAAGGAACTGTTTCTTGCATAGTTTTAAAAAGGTGATCCGTAATTGAAGCAGGACCGAATTAAAGTTTTATAAAGATGTAAGAGGGAGTGTCTATTGGCAACCCAGGAATTAGCAGATACAGCTCTTAAAATGTGTAGTTTCTTTAGGAAGGCCATTATAAAGAAGGCTATGTGATTGGAAAAATTAAGTTTATCATCTAGATATAAACCCAATAAACGAAAATTGTTAGTAAGAGGAATCGGCTTGTTTTTTACGTATATTTCAGGATCCGGATGTAATTTGTGTATTTTACAGAAATGCTTTTTTTTTGTGTGTATTTTACAGAAATGCAGTCTATTTTCTGCTAAGGAATATCTATTCTGTTGGGCCCACGATTCTATTTTGGCTATGGATAGTTGAAGTTGCCTTTCAAAGATTGGTTGGTTGGTATGGATATTTTACTGGTGCATCAGCTTCTATAGCTATAGTGCACCAAACTTATGATTTATTCACTGATATCTTTCATTATGATTTTTATATCAAATTATAGAAATTTATGCACTTCAGAAACTGGAAAACTTCGGATATATTAGATTTATCTGACAATATTGTTCATAATGAAAATGTGTCCATTCCTTTGTAAGGATTTAAAGGTAATCTGACATTCTCGTGTAAATTTACTGCAGTCAAGTACATGTTGGACTGTTTGCACTGTGTGACAGTAAGAGAACTGAGGTGGATATTTAGCTTGGAGCAGGTAGAGTGGGTAATAGTGGCGTGTCCTATTCTTAATCTGCTCTGTATAGCTTCTTGTCTGTTGATTCTTGCACTGGTTTTACACTGTTGTAACCACAGTTTTATTTGTAATAATTTGTTACCAGCTTGCTCCTGCTATTTTTATTGCCACTGTCTTTCACTGCTATTTTGAATTGTAATTTTATAGTTTAGGCATGGTATTTTTATGGTATTGCTGATTGGGCTTTTTGCTTGTTTTGCTGCTTGGTCTGCCTGTTCGTTGCCATCTATTCCTACATTTCTAGGAACCCAGCAGAAACTTATGTTTTGCTTTTGCTTTGTGAGTTTTGTTAGAATGTTTTGTATTTTACATATGGTCAGATGGGTATTTATAGTGTTATCCTTTATGGCTTGCAGAGCATTGAATGAATCCGTGAAGATTATACTGCTGGGTATCTTGGTAAGCCATATATGGTTTATGGCTAGTTGTTGTTGTTGTTATGGGGATTTGATGGTGCATAAGCTGCTTTGGCTATAATGTGCCTATAGCAAGTTGTATAGTCTCCAATTCTGCAGTATAAATGCTGCACTCTGTTGGGATTACTTGGGAGATGATGGTATTTGGGAACTTGGCAGCTATTCTTACCTTAGTTTCTGTTTTCAAACCATCTGTATATATCAGAGTGGAATTGCAATGTTGGTCTTTGTAGGCTACATGTAACTGCTGGAAATTTTGTTTAAGTAAAGAATCCCTTTTCCAATTATACATATGGAGATTGCATGTTGTTTGCATGGTATGCCATGGTGGATATGGAACTTTAGGAGAAGTTGCTATCTGATTGAGATTTAATTAATTGTTATTATTAATTTTTAATTAATAATAATTACCTATTTACATTATTGTTTTGATAATTACCTACTTTTATTTTTATAATCAAATTCAGGAAATTGTAGTGGAAATTGTTTTTTATTCTTTCTGAAAATGTGTTCAAATAGCTGTTTTCCCAGATTACAGATAACAGATAAGAGCAGGCGGTGACTTGCTTGCTGAACGTGACTCAGGACACTAAATTGCAGGTCTACTGACTCGCTTTTTTTCGGACTCATTCTTCTTCAAGCTATTGTGCTGTCAGGTTGTATACATAGTGTTTCTGTGATCTCTGAATTGACGTTATTTATTAAATAATTTGCAATCCTTACAATTTAAAATGGCATTGAGTGATACAGGAGTTAAAGGAAAGCATGTGAACTTAAATGTGGCACAGAAATTAGAGCTAATTGAGAAATTAGAACAAGGTGTCTCAGTAGCACGTGTTTGTGAAATTTACAGCGTAAAAAAAAACAAACTGTTTCTGATATCCGTAAATCAAAGACCAAATTGCAACATAATTTTATATTGTACAGTACTGTATATTGTATTAAAGCTTTTTTTTTTTTTTTTTTTTACATTAAGAACAATAAAAAATGCCCCCCCCCCAGGTTATATTCGATTTAACAGACTTGCAGCATTAATGGACACCCCTTCTTCCCTATTAGTCCATTAAATCGAAGGTTTACTGTATTTTGATGTGCTCTATATACACTGGTGTTCAAAGAAAGTGCATCACTCCTTAAAACTGTAATTGTCCGAATAACGTAAGTATATGGCAATATTTCTTACAGATTACATCAGATAAGATTGATACGTGTAGGTGATGACATAATATTGCATCAGCTGTTACTTTCAGCTATATAAGCATGCTCTACAAGGGTTGCAGTCATTCCTTGCTTGTATCAGGATGGTGAGTTACGTGCAGTTGACGCCATGAAGAAAGAGTGCTACTGTTGTTTTACGTGAAGACGGATGTTCTTCCCATCATATTGCTTATAGAGTGTCTTGTAATCAGTCGAAAGTGAGTAGATTTCTTTCAAAAACTCAAGAATACTGGTTCTGCTGATAGGAAAGAAGGAACTGGACGTAAATAAGTCTCTACATGAAAACAGGACTGCATTTTGAAGTGCTTATGCCTTAAAAACTGTAAAGCGTCTTCGTCTGAGCTGAAAAGAGAATGGGAAGAACATACAGGAGTGGTAGCAGGTGCAGTAACAGTCAGAAGACACCTCTTCAAAAATGGACCTGTAGCCTATTGTCCTAAGAAGCCCATCCCTCACACGAAAAATGAAAAAGGCCTGATAAATTTCGTGTAAGGAACATGCCAAATAGATCCCTGAGCAGTGGAAGTCAGTTCTTTTCTCGGATGAGAAGAAATTCAACCTGCATGGCTCTGGCGGGAGACAATTTGTCGTAGATGTAGTGAAGAATACCATCCACACTATATGGTGTCTACAGTGAAATTTCCTACGAGCCAAATGATATGGGGGTGCATTTCATATCGCAGAGTAGGTCACTTGCAGTTTATAAAAGGTTCCGTAAATGCCAATGAATACCTGGCTATATTGGAAGGCAAATTGCTGCCAACCATTAGAGACCATTTCAACCTGCCAAGTAACTGCATCTTTCAGGACGACTCTGCTCCTTGTCATCAGGCAAAAAGTGTAAGTAGGCACTTCTGTAGTTACTTTAGCTTCATTTTTGCATTAGAGGTTCGACAGTAATGTGTTTACATTTGTTACAAATGAAAAAATGGTTGGAAGAATGGTCCATTACAACTGTTAGCTGGCCAGGAAATGGCCCGGACCTGAATTCTACAGAGAACAATTGGCATCGTGTGGAATCTGCAGTTGTCAGAAAGAAACCAAAGACCCTTCATGAACTTCAGGAAGCCATAATTCGTGTTTGGAATCATGAACTATCAGGTGATTATCTTTAGAAATTGATCTTGTCAATGCCTCGATAGTGTGTTGCTGTCATCGGGGCCAGGGCGGTTCAACTAAATATTAGTTTGCACCTGGTGAACTTTTCATTTTGTTTTCCATTTAAATGATAAACTGAAGCAAATTGAGGGCTTCTGATAACATTTCAGCCATAATTATTGTGTTTACCAAAACTGTTGTATAAAGGTTGCAAATGCTCATTTTGGAATGTTTTGAAAACTTGTCATATATTACTTAGCTTTGCCTTAACTATTAATAAATATTTTTTGTTTATATTTCTATTTGTGATGTTAGTCATTAATGTAACATACCATTGTGAAAAAGGGTTAGAAATGTGAAATTCTTAGGTGATCCACTTTCTTTGAACACCAGTGTATGTTTTCCAAACTTGGTTCATTGTCTATATCGGGTGGTCAGGTATTGACTGTATCTTTGCAGCATAGCATAACAGCAAGTTTTGTCTCCGGAGTAGTGGTGGCTCTTGAGCTTCTGCATATAGGCTCTGGACCGGTGATGTGCGACATGCTCCTAATACTGTATGTAAAGCACTATGATGCACTGGATGAAGCCATCTCAGGGCACTCGGTTTGGCTGAGTTATATATGGGTGCTCCATAATCTAGTCGAGATTGTATGAGGGCTCTGTATAATTGCAATAAAGTAACTCTATCTGCTCACCAGGTTGTTGCTGATAAGACTCTCAAAATATTTAGTTTCTTGAGGAAGTTTGTTCTTAATTGTTTTATGTGTTGTTGTTTGCGGTTTTGTGGTGCAAAAGCTGCTTCGGTTATATTGTGCTTTTTTATGTGTTCTAAAAAGGTCAGTTTTTTATTCAAGAATAAGTCCGAGAAATTTTATGGTTGATTTGATTGGGATCAACTGTTGGTTAAGTTTTAATTCTGGATCTAAATGAAGGTTTCTTTTCCTACAGAAGTGCATGCCAATTGTTTTTTTGTGTGGAGATCGTGATACCATTTTCTTGAGCCCAATTACTGACTTTGTTAATTGCACCTTGTAATTGGCATTCTATTGTTCTCATGTTTTGGGATTGGAAAGAGATACTGAAATACTGAAAGAGATAAAGAGATACAGAAAGAGATACTGAAATCATCTACATAAAGAGCTGTATTTATGGTAGATGGTATACGTTGGGTTATCGAGTTTATTTTTATTGTAAACAGGGTGGCACACCCTGTTTGCAGTAAAAGAATGCCATAGCACCAAGCTGTATTGTATGCTTTTTTGATATTGAAACATATAATGACTAAATGCCTTTTCTAATAAAAGCATTCTGTATGTCGCTTTCTATTTTAATTAGGAGGTCCAAGGTTGATGTATGTTTCCTGAAACCACACTTTACTGGGCACAAAAAAGTTATGGGGCTAAGGTAAAGAAAGCCCAAACGAAAACCATGCAAAAGTTCCATGAAATTTACTGGTAAAAGTACTTTGCCGTAACGGCATTTGCATTGTTGCTCGCTCGGTAAACAGACAGTGGGTGTTATTGGTCTGGAGTAGAAGTTGAATCCCACGGGAGCTTGAAACGCTCCCGAAGAGGAGAGGGGTAACCTGACCTTTTTTCTGTAGAATCACTAACTGAATTAACTAATTGAATCACGAACAGAGTCATACTGGAAGTTCTGGCATTGCAAAAAATGTTCGTAACGTAGTTTCACCGGAAAACTTTTTTGAAGTTTGCCATGCTTCTCGTTGAGATAAAAAAAAGGCTTCCTTTGCCTTTTTTTTATCTCAATAAACAATTTATCCACTAGTCCACCAGTGATTCTAAAGCAAAAAAGGTCAGGTTACCCCCTCCACTTCGGGAGGGTTTCAATCTCCCATGGGATTCAATTTCTACTCCTGACCAATAACATCCACTGTATGTTTACTGAGTGAGGAACAATACAAATGCCGTTACGGCAAAGTACTTTTACCGGTAAATTTATCAAACTTTTGTGGCTTTTCATGCGGGGTTTCTTTACCTTCGCCGGTTATGGTTTTCAAGGTACCACATAAGTCTAGTATTCATGATCTATTCCATTAATTTTCCTAGGCAGCTGGTGAATGCTATTGGACAATAGCCGTTCAGATTAGTAGGATCTACATCAGGTTTTGGTAAAGCGAGGACAATCGCATGATGCCACATGTTAGGAAACTCGTGCTCCGTATAAATTCTGTTTTAAAAAAATAGTAAGGATTGTAAAGATTCTTCACCTAGTTTCTTTATCATCATATAATTGATGCCATCTGGACCTTCTGCACTTATTATTTATTATTATTATTAGCTATATGGTGCAAGGAAGCCCGAGGCTTATGCTGCACCAGCCAAACAAAAAATTCCTGAGCTACCCTGAGAGAGAGAGAGAGAGAGAGAGAGAGAGAGAGAGAGAGAGAGAGAGAGAGAGAGAGAGAGAGAGAGAGAGAGAGAGAGAGAGAGAGAGAGAGAGAGAGAGTCAAAAGTAGAAGGGAATCACCAAGAAGAGAAGAATGATGATATCCAGCTCAGGACCCTGGGTGTGCCATGTAGGCAAAGGAAGTGTCTGAACCACCCTGAAAATTTCTGCTGTGTGTGGATATTTTACAACACTCAGAGAAAGAAAATCTACAAAATCTCTACCATATTGACAATTGCTATTTCTGCAACATAAAATATCAGGGATGTGCAGAACAAACAAACAAACACAGCATCAAATATCCCAATATATCATCTGCAATATGGCCTGTTCCACATAATGAAGGCCAGATTCCCCAAAATTATGGGTTAAAGAAAGCAATGATGAATACAGTAAAGACTCTTGTGTTGCAGACTTCGCTGGACCATCCACTTCAAAAGATTACCAACCAGGAAATTATAATGAGCCACACTTAATTAAGCAAGAAGAGTTAAATGATTTAGTCTGTGATTTAAAACATCTACTTGAAGCAAGAACTAAAATTAGAGTATACTGAAAACATCAAAGTGTTTTCAAACTATTTCATAATGGAAGACAGAATGCAATTATATAAACATATCAGTGGGCTTCTGAATGAACTAAGCAATCTAAGCAATTCTCATGAATAACATACATTAATTAATACCTCAAAGTTTAAAAGCAGTTTTTACTGTACAATGGAAATGTATTCACATCAGTTCCTCTACTTCGTGCCATTGGCCTGAAAGAAAAACATGAAAGTAGATATCGAGTACAATAAAGTACCATGATTTTTCTTTAATGTTTGGGTCATCTTAAGGTAACTGGATTCTTACTGGTCTACATGGTGGTTTTACAATATACCGTTGGTTTCTATATCTGTGGGATAGTCATATATTGTGCAGCAGTGGGAAAAGAAAGGAATGTTTACTTGGGAGAAAGTAATATAAAATATATTTCACTGGTTTAACTAAAAAAAGCTATTTTTCCACCTCTACATAAAGTCTGGGTTAATAAAGAATTCTGTTGATGAAGGAAATGTTTCTCAATTTAACAGACAAAAACTGAAAGAAGGAATTTTTGTTGGGCCTCAAATAAAGAAACTCCTCAAAGGTGAAGTACTCGAAACAATACTCACTGGTGTCAAATTTACTGCAATGTTATTAGCATTAGCACTTGCTTTCTTGCATATGATGCAAGAAAGCAAGCTTATTCAGCATCAGCCAAGAAAAAAAAAAAAAAAAAAAAAAAAACACCACTCCCATTTCAACCCTCCATTCGTTCGAAATACCTGTCTAGCTGAGCCTTAAATTTGTTTAGGCTATCAATGTTATAACGATACAGGCTGCTGAAAGTCTATAAAAACTCATTTTTCTTCATAATCTCA
Source organism: Mastigoproctus giganteus (assembly GCF_048544385.1). Lineage (NCBI taxonomy): Eukaryota > Metazoa > Arthropoda > Arachnida > Uropygi > Thelyphonidae > Mastigoproctus > Mastigoproctus giganteus. Next base: position 58,829,966 of record NC_143585.1, on the reverse strand, counting down.
GTTTTCCCCTCAAACTTCAGAAAATGTAAGTGATGAGCAAAGGAACACTTTGATCAGGACATAAGAATATATGTAGTACATTATTTTTTTGAATTAAACTGAATAAGACTCATTTTTAATTGGAATCTTACAGGCTCTACTACATATTTTTAACTCAATACTCTTGTATCATTACTTCCCATTCCAGTGGAAGGTATTTCCTTCTACTGGAATGGGAAGGAAATACCTTCCACTCAGGTCAAGACCAAAAATCTATACTGCATAACCTGTGAAGCATTATAGGCCAATCTCAATCTCATCAAGTCTGTTGAAGTTGCCAGAAAATATACTGTTCAGTGGTCTTCATTAAATAGATTCCCCCATAAATCCCCCATGCACACTCAAAAAGATCAACAGTGACCAAATGTCTAGCAACCACTAATAGAATTTGAAAACATGGGAGAAAAAGTATGCAAACACCTGGCAGGCACCTATTTAGAAAATGAGTCAGCATTTGATGCCATGACTGTTCCCTACAACTGCTGTTGTTATAGAATTTCAGGAGCATCAACAACTAAAGCCATATTCCTCCGTATATACTGTCTGCAAATTACGTGAGTTCTGTGGTCGGTTTCCTTGTTTGCTGGATGAAAAACTTGAGTTTCTGGGAGAAAAAACAATGCTACCCTCTCCTAAGACTGACTAACTCAGCCAAGTTGTGAAAAAGGTCCTCATGTTATTGATAGGACTCAAACTTGGGTCTTTTAGCATTAGTATTAGTTGAGGCATATGATGCAAGAAAGCAAGCATATACAGCATCAGCCAAAAAAAAAAAATCCTTCCCATGCTAATGCTCCAGCCCACACTCCTAATTTGATGGAAAAATTACCAGATGAGTTCAGTTTTATCAAGGTTCACTTCTTGCCACCTAATATGATGCCTCTCCTCCAGCTTATGAACTAGCAGGTGATCACAAATTTTAAAAAACTCTACACTAAGGCACTGTTCAGGAAACGTTTTGAGGCCATTTCTTCCAGTGATGTGACTCTCAAGGACTTATGGAAGGGTCACTTCAATATAGCAGATGCTGTTTTCCTAATTATGGCTGCTTGGAAGGAGGTTTCAGTTAGGTGCTTGAATTCGGCTTGGAGGCCATTGTAGCCTGACACTATGGCTCCAAGGGACTTCGAAGGCTTTCAACAGTTGGAGAAAAAGCCTGTTGTGCAGGAAATAATGTGTCTAGGCAGTTCCATGTGCCTGGAGATCAATGAGGAGGAGGAATTGGTGGAGGACCACAGGAAGAAGCTAGCAGAGCTTCACAATGAAGAGGCAGAGGCACTGAAGAAGAAGAAAGCTTTTGAGGACAAGAAGGATGAGAACAAGGAAAAAGGTCACAGCATTCCAGCTGAGGACCTTAAAGAGATGTTCTCTTGCTGGAATAAACTGTCCAAACTTATAAAAGATTATCATTCGAATATTGCCGCTGTGGAAATGGGCCTTAATCATTTTAATGACACCTTGATGGCCCACTTTTGGAGAGTCCAAAAATCCAGGATAAAGCAGTCAATCCTGGATTCATTCTTCAAAAATGTAGACAAACTCACTCCAACTGATGAACCTCGCACAGGACAATCACTAGATGAGTAGGAATGACGACTCCTCTCCTTCCACCTCTATGTGATTTTTTATGATTTTTATTAGGGAAAGTTTGTGGCCCTTGGCCTTAGTTGTGGGAGCTTCCTTGGACTCGTGGGAGGTGCCTATGGGCTGGAGATGTGCGGGTGTGGCGCCGGTTCACAACGTGGGGTCAGGGGCTGGCACGGGTGATTGTAGACCTGTGGGTTTGGCTTCTGCTCGGGGAGGATTTGTGGGGGCACTGGTTGGGGAGGCATTGCGGGATCGTCTCGACGGGACTTCGGTTGTGGCTTGGACGCAGCATGGTTTTGTTGAGGGAAGGCCTTGCCTGACCAATTTGATTGGGTACTGCGGTCGCGGGGGAGCTGTATGCAGGGAATTACTTTGATATTATATATTTGTATCTTATAAGGCTTTTGATACTGTTGCGCATGGAGGGCTGCTGCACGGATTGGAGCGGTGTGGCGTTGGAGGCGGGTTGCTGCTGTGGATAGAGGGATGAAGATGAAGAGTGATTTGATTTGATTTGGTAGTTGTTGGCGCATCGGCTTCTGTGGCCATATTGCACCTCCCAAGGTTTTTGCAGTACTTTGATCCAAGCCCGAGGCGGGAATCGAACCCGCGACCTTTGGGTTGCCGGGCAGGTACTTTACCCACTCGGCTAGCCCGGTCGGCAAGATGAAGAGTGGTGAGTGGTAGTCAATGGACTCATCGTGGACTGGTGTTATTGGTGGAGTCCCTCAGGGTTCACTGTCGTGTCCATTGTTGTTTTCTGTGTTTATAAATGATATTGATGGTATATCAGGCTTGGTGTCCGAGTTTGCCGACGATGCAGGGGTTGGCGGGGTTGTTTGGGACACTACTGATGCTGTGCTGCTGCAACGGGATCTGGAGGGGTTGAGCAGGTGGGCTGGGGGGTGGCGGATGAAGTTCAACATTGACAGGTGTAGGGTGCTGTGTGTGGGAAACAGCGATTGCGGGGCAACCTATCAGCTCTGTGGTGCTACACTGACAGTGGTGGAGAATGGGGGGGACCTGGGGGTGGTTGTGCGGGCCGATGTGGAGTTCTCTGAGCGGTGCGGACGGGCTGCAGGAGTGGCTCGTGATGTCTTGTCGGTGATATGCGGGAGTTTTTCTGGCGGGGATGGGGAGGTGATTGTTCCCTTGTGTGGGGCAATGGTCGGGCCACGCCTTGAGTGCTGTGTGCGGGTCTGGGGGCCTCATTTCGGGAGGGATGTGGAGCTGCTGGAGCGAGTCCAGAGAGGGGCAACAACAAAAGATTGGTGAATGGAGCGGGGGGTTGCTCTTGCGAAGAAAAGCTTGATTTTGCGAGTTTCAGTGTTTGGGGATTGGGCACTGTCCGGGTGATCTGATGGAGGTGCGTGGGGCCTTGAATGGGTTGAGCGTGCTAAGTGCCGGTGGGATTCTTCCTCTTGCTCAGAATAATCACCTGAGAGGGCATGGATTCAGATTGAGGAAAGACAGATAGTAGTAGTAGTAGTGGCATGTGATGCAAGAAAGCAAGTGTATGTGCTTATGCAGCATCAGCCAAAAAAAAAAAAAAAAATCACACCATTCCCTCCAAATGCCTGTCCAGTTCCTCCTTAAATTTATCTAACTTATCAACTTCCACAATGACAGATGGAAGTTTTTTCCAGCAATTAACCACCCGCTGGCTAAAGGCAAATTTCCGCACATCTATTCTACACCTGTCTTTTCTTAATTTGAATTTATGCCCCCTTAGGTTTGTGATCTGAGCAGGTGGAGGAGTCCCATCGGAGTTCAGCGTGCTCGGCCCATTCGGGGCCTTATACGCCTCAATCAGATCACCACGCGGGTGCCTGGTCGCCGGCCACTGCAATTTGCAGAACTTGAGCCTCTCTTGGTGGGCGGATCCCTTCGTTCCCCTCACCAATCTTGTTGCCCTCCTCTGTACACGCTCAGGCAGATCTGCATCCTTCCTGGGGTGGGGCCTCCGGACTTGTGCTCGGGGCGTGGCCTGACCGTTGCCTTGTACGGAGGGACGGTCGCCTCCTTTTCCCTGCTGGCAGGGTTCCTGTGTGTCATTGACGGGACCCCGTGACCTGCCCTGGCAGCCTGTCTGCATTGCTCGGGGGGCTTCGTGTCTGACTGCACAATTGCTCCCAGGTCTTTTTCATTTTCTTTTTCATTTTCTGCCAACTTAAGTGTAGTGCCGAACAGTTGGTACGTTTCTCTGGGGTTGCTTCTACCCATGTGCAGTGCTTTGCATTTGTCAAGGTTGAACTTCGGTTGCCACTTCTTGGCCCGTCTGTCCAAATTATCTGGATCCTGTTGCAGTAGCGCACTGCCATTACTGTCATTAACGGCCCTGCCAGCCTTCGTGTCGTCTACAAACTTCGACAGTAGGCCTGATATACCTTCATCAATATCATTGATGAATATACAAAACAACAGAGAATCCCACACCAAACCCTGTGGGACTCCACTAATGGCATTGGTCCGCGAAGAGCAGCACCCATTGATTACCACCCTCTGTCCTCTGCCACTCAACCATCCTTTTGTCCATTGTAGCAGCTTGTCCTTAGTGCCATTCTGCTCCGCTTTGTGCAATAGTCTTCCATGCGCAACGGTGTCAAAACCTTTCCTGAAGTCCAAATATATGATATCAAAATTATTTTTTGCATCCAGTTCCTTTGTGACCACATCATAATAACCAATCAAATTTGTCAGACAAGACTTTCCCTTAACAAACCCATGCTGTGTCTGAATTATTGCTGCAGTCTTGTCTAGATGATCCTGCAATGCATCTTTGACCAGTGACTCCATTGTTTTGCCTGGAGCAGAGGTTGAACTAGCTGGTCTGTGGTTACTCGTGTCACCCATGGATCCCCTTTTGTGAATTGGGGATACATTTGCGCATCTCCAGTGCATGGGGGCTTCCCGAGTCCGGGGATGCTCTCGTAGTTATTGCTAGGGGTGTGCTTGGTTGCTTTGCCGCCTCCTTTAGTGTAGCTGGATGGATCCCATCCACCTCAGGTGCCTTTCTTATGTTTGACTTCAACAGTTTCTCCTCCACTTTGCTCTCAGTTATTAGAAAATCATTAATCACCCTGCTACAATTTGATAACCTTCTGCCATTTTCAAACCTTAATACCTCCTCATGTGTGAATGTAGATGCAAAATACTTATTCAGTTTGTTTGCTATCTGAGCAGGATCATCAACAGTGGAACCATTGATATGAAGTGGACTAATCAGATTCATCCCTTTCATTTTAGAGTTTATATAAGTAAAGAAATCCTTGCTGTTTTTCTTAGCATCTTTTGCCACAAATTTCTCGCAATCTGCCTTCACCTGCCTAACCTCCTTTGTGACCTGATTACAGATTAGCTTATATCTGCCATAGGCTTCTGATTCGCTTGATAATTTATATGCATCCCATGCATTTTTCTTCTCTGTCACTAGTCTCATTAGTTTATATGATAACCATTTAGGCCTAAACCTTGAACAATATTTCTTAATAGGTATGAAACTTTTAGTAGCATCCACGATTAATTCCTTGAATGCTTCCCACTTAGAATTTACTGTTGGTAACATTGTCAGTTTAAAAACTGTCCAAGACCACTGTTACCAACAGTAAATTAATGGTAATTATATCTTTAAGTAAATCCCGCATCAGTACACTGTGATCACTGCCACCTAGTGGTTCCTTTATCTGCAAATTCTTAATACACGAGTGATCACTGCTGATAACCAGATCAAGAGTATTACTCTCTCTGGTTGCCTCTCGAACATGCTGCTGCAGAAAACAATCATCCAATAAATCCCCAAAAGTCTTACTAGTGTGTGAAAGACCAATCCACAAGTTCCAGTCAGTGTCTGGGAAGTTAAAATCCCCCATTATAAGACATTCTGATTTACTAGCCCACTCTATTTCTCTGTACAATTGTTCATTGTACTCATTGGAGCCATTAGGCCTATATGATGTAGGATAGATGTGCGGAAATTTGCATTTATTCAGCGGGTAGTTGGTTGGTGGAACAGACTTCCATCCCTTGTTGTGGAAGTTGATAGCCTAAACAAATTTAAGGCTCAGCTGGACAAGTATTTCGAACGAACGGAGGGGTGAAATGGAAGTGGGTTTTTTTTTTTTTTTGGCTGATGCTGCATAAGCTTGCTTTCTTGCATCATATGCCTCTACTAATGCTAATGCTAATGCTATATTTTCACTGGGGGAATATTGTTTATGGTTTTCATGTGGAAAGATTGTTTATCCTTTTCATGTGCATTACACTGTTTATGCTTTTTATTGGGGAAAGTTTATTCATATATTTCACAAAGGAAACATTGTTTATGCTTTTCAAATTTTATGTACAATGTATAAAATTTTATTAATTTTATACATTGTATTAATACAATGTATTAATTTTATATTATTTTTCCACTTATATTTTTCATTTTGTATTATATTTTTTCTGTTTAAATCGTTGTATTGGATGGTAAATTTGCTCTAGATTGTGGGCCTGGAATGGATTATCTTTAAATAAATACATATATTTCAATGTATGCTAGAATGAAATGATGCTAGAATAAACGTGGTTCTAGAACGAATTACGTTCGTTCTAGCATACCCCACTGTATATGATATCAAAATTATTTTTTGCATCCAGTTCCTTTGTGACCACATCGTAGTATCCAATCAAATTGGTCAGACAAGACTTATCCTTAACAAACCCATGCTGTATCTGAGCTATTACTGCTGTCTTGTCTAGGTGATTCTGTATTGCTTCTTTAAACAGTCACTCCATTATTTTTCCCAGAACAGAAGTTAAACTAACAGGTCTATAATTATTTATGTCACCCTTTGAACCCCCTTTGTGAATTGGGGGTACATTTGTACATCTCCAGTCCATGGAGAACACCCCTAACACTAAGGATGCTCTCATAATTATGGTTAGGGTTTGCTTACTTCCCTTGCTGCCTCCTTCATTATAACTGGATAGATTCCATCTGTCCCAGGTGCCTTTTTTATGTTTAACTTCAACAATTTCTCCTCCACTTTGCTCTCAGTTATTACAATTTCACTTAGCTCCCAGTTAGAGTTTGATAAACTTCTGGCATTCGCCTCCTTGAATAACTCCTCATGTGTGAATGTAGATACAAAATACTCATTCAGTTTATCAGCTAGTCGAGCAGGATCATCAACAGTTGAACCATCTATGTTAAGTGGACCAATCTGATTCATCTCCTTCCTTCTAGAGTTTACATAAGTAAAGAACTCTTTGCTGTTTTTTTTTTTTTGTGTTCTTTGCCAAAGATTTCTCGTAATCTGCCTAATCTCCTTTGTGATATGATTACAGACTATCTTATATCTGCCATAGGCTTCTGTGTCGCCTGATAATTTATATGCATTCCATGCATTTTTCTTCTCAGCCACGAGCCTCATTAATTCATCCGACATCCATTTAGGCATCCAAAAGTATTAAAAGCCTAGTAGCCTCCAAGATTAGGTCACTGAAGACTTCCCATTCACTTTTGGTAACATCATCAGTTGATCCCACTGTATAGAATTTAAAAATTGTATGAGACCACTGTAGTCACCTTTACGAAAACAAAAACTCTTCCCTTTAGCTTTGATGGTAGTTACATCTTTAAGTAAATCCCACATCAGTACACTGTTATCACTGTCACATAGTGGTTCCTTTATCTTGAAATTCTTAATGCCTGAATAATCACTGCTGATAATCAGGTCAAGGGTATTACTTCCTCTGGTAGCCACTCAAACATGTTGCTGTAGAAAAAATTCTACAATAAATCCGCAAAAGTCTTCCTAGCATGCAAATGACCAACCCACAAGTTCCAGTCTATATCTGGAAAGTTAAAATCCACCATTACAAGACATTCTGATTTACTGGCCCATTCTATTTCTCTGCACAACTGTTCGTTGTACTCATCAGAGTCATTACGCCTAGAACATACTCCTACTCTCATTTTCCCTTTCCTAGTGTTTATGTCACACCAAACAGACTCAACTTTGCACTGTCCACCCATGTCAACTGGATGCACTTCATTAGATTTTTGTGTTTCTTAACTAACAGAATAACCCCTCCTCCCTTCCTACCCTGTCTATCCTTTCTGTACACATTGTACTCCCCAAATTGCAATTCTGCATCTGTGACACCATGTCTCTGATAACTCGACAATATATGCATTTGATGTCTTGATCAGCACTTCAAGTTCATCAATTTTATTTACTATACTTCTAGCATTAGTGTACATGCAAGTATACATGCACTTATTTTTACTCTTGGTTACCCTAACACAGCCCATGTATTTTCTTGTTCCACGATGACTCCCAGCAGCTCTTGAAGTCCTCAGCAACTTGCTCTCTAGGCTGCTGCTCATTACAATAGAAGTAGTGGAAGAATCACTTTCACATCTGTCTGCGGGTACCGTTAATCTTTTAGTCTGTGAATCCCACCCCCCAATCTAGAAGTTTTCCGACCCACCTAACACTGCCTCGATAGCATCAGCAAATATCCTCGCACCCTTTCTATTTAAGTGTGTTCCATCCCTGTAGAAGCAGTCTCTCCTGTTAGCAAGCACAGACCATGCTGAAAAAAAATTCTACCCCGTGAGCCTTGCACACAGGGTATAAAAATTTTTCTTCTCTCCAGAGTCGAAATGATTGACAAGGCTCTCATCATATACTCTCTCCTATCATGTCTGGGCAGAATTGCAGACACTTTCAAATTTAATCCTAACTTACGACTTTTTTTCCAGCATTGACCTGTACTTGTTAAATAAATCTGCAGATCTCTTACTCTTAAGGTCATTAATGCCAATGTGTATTACTATATCACCCTTTGTGCCCTTAAAAGATGATATCTGCCCTACAACATCATCAACTTCTGCCCCTGGCAGACATACCTTGGTCCTGTTTTACTTATCCCTTTTGCATAATATATTCCCCGTTTCTCTGACAATAGAGTCTCCGACAACAACTGGTTCCTTTGGAACCAGCGCATTCTGTCGTGGAGATTGCCGTTGTGTTGCCTGATGCACAGGAGTGAGCTCTGGCATTGAGTTGGGCAGCCGAGAGCTTGATGGGCCCCTTATATTAATTTCTTTGAGGGCATTTACCCTACACCTCAAACTCTCATACACGCCCATCAGAACGTTGAGTTGGCACCTAATTTCTTCACAATCTCTGCACCTAGCATACACATAATCCTCCATGGCTAGATCATGTCCTGTTCTAGACAGGTCTGAAACATTTCAAATTTCGCACATTGTTTTATACTGTGATGCTTTGGAGAATCGCCCCCCCCCTTCGGTTCTCCCGTGAGCCACAGCACTCTGGCTATTCTGTGAAAGTTGCTTTGCTGCTCTAGTCAGGGTCATGATTCCATTAAGTATAATTTAATTAACAATAAGATTAAGATCTTATTAAATTAACAATAATTAATTTAATAAGATTAATAAATTTGATTAATTGATAATACTATACTAAACTAACAGATTTCTAATACCATGCTACATTTTCGATAGCTAGTTTTACATTAAATCCTATGCTATTCAGCATTGTATAACAATGATGGCAAGTTACTAACGTAAAATCTATGGACACTAAGCATTAACTTTCAAAATCGCTATCTAAATTCAAAAATAAACCACGGCACTTGGCTAGAACTATAAAGCTACTTATAGAAAATAATTTAGTATAATAATTAAGTCAATAAAACAATTAAATATAAATGAAAACTTAGCATTTGCCGGGGCTGCAAAAATCTTAGTCCTTTTCTACCTGGTGCAGGGAGGATGGTGATTCTACTAACTGTGCTACCCACAAGGGTCTCCTGTGACTACTGGACAACTGCTACCAGATAGTAAGTGACTTCCTGGCTTTTCTAACATCTCTACTGCATAACTATACAGTTAAACTGATACAAAATAACTTTCAATGCTACAAATGATCTCAGCTGAGGTTCCACAGGGAGCAGCACTATCAGGCTTCCTGTTCTGTTGCTGTTATTTGGTTTTTAGGAGCATTAGCAACTAAGGCCATATTGCTCCGGGATATGCGGTGGTCATTCCCTGACCTTTCCGCATCCTCCGTATTTGGTGGTCACGGGCTCGAACCCCGGTCTAATCAAGAAGCGTGTGCTACGCACTGCTGCTCCTTCCCACCTGGCTACGGAGGCGCCAAACTTCCTGTTCACTGCTATCATTGTTCCATTGGTAATCTATAATACCTTGACTCACGCCAATGGCAAAAAAGATCCTCACACTGATCAAAGGGGTTCGAATCCCGCCTCGGGCTTGGATCAAAGTACTGCAAAAACCTTGGGAGGTGCATGATGGCCACAGATGCTGATGCGCCAACAACTACCAAAAAAAAAAAAAAAAGAAAACAATCAAAGCAAATCAAGGGGTCCACCAAGTGACAGAAGAACAAAATTCCACTCATCCATCTACCTGAAGCAATTTGTTCTGCATATCATTCCTGAGAAGTCTGAAACATGCCCTTTTTCCTTAAAACAAACAACCCAACAATAATCCAGCCAGTCCATACCTGTATTGCCATTCCATGAGGTACATTTCATCATTTTAAGAAACATATAAACACACTATCCCCAGAGCTGTCACAGTAAACATCATTTGCAATATGTAACTGACATATCCATCATGCTCAGGTACATTGAAGTCTTCCATGTGCAACAGTATCAAAAGCTTTCCTAAAATCCAAGTATATGATATCAAAATTATTTCTTGCATCTAGTTCCTTTGTGACCACATCATAGTATCAAATCAAATTTGTCAGACAAGGCTTCCATTTAACAAACCTATGCCGTGTCTGAACAATAACTGCAGTCTTGTCTAGGTGATCCTGCATTGATTCTTTAAACAATTACTCCATTATTTTCCATTGAACAGAAGTTAAACTAACAGATCTGTAATTACTCATGTTACACTCGATCTCGCTTTGTGAACTGGGGACACATTTGCACATCTCCAGTCAATGGGGTGTCCCCTGAGTCCAAGGAAGTTTTCATAATTATGGCTAAGGGTTTGCTTACTTCCTTTGCTACCTCCTGTAATATAACTGGATAGATCCCATCCACCCCAGGTGCCTTTCTTATGTTCAAATTCAACAATTTCTCCTCTACTTTGCTCTCAGTTATTACAAAATCTTAAATCATTCTGCTAGAATTTGTTAAGCTTCTGTCTTCCACTTCCCTACACACTTCCTCATGTGTGAATGCAGATGCAAAATACTCATTCAGTTTGTCAGCTACCACAGCAGATTCATCAACAATCAAACTGTCGATATCAAGTGGACCAATCTGTTTCATCCCCTTCCTTCTATAGTTTACATAAATAAAGAAGACTGTTTTTTTTTCTTTGCATCCTTTTTCAAAGATTTCTCATAATCTGCCTTTGCTTGCCTAACTTCCTTTGTGATGTGATTACAGACTAGCTTATATCTACCATAGTATTCTGTCACCTGATAATTTCTATGATGATTGGGATTCATATCCCAAGCAGTTTTCTTCACTTCCACGATTCTCATTAGTTCATCTGCCATCCATTTAGTCCTAAACCTTGGACACTATTTCTTAGTTGTGACAAAAAGGCTAGTAGCTTCCAAGATTACTTCCTTGAATGCTTTCCATTTTGAATTTGCTGTTGGTAACATCACAGTTGATCCCATCGTATAGAATTTAAAAACTGAGACCTTTACGAAAACAAAAACCCTTCCCTTAACCCTAATGGTAGTTATATCCTTAAGTAAATCCCACATCAGCACATTGTTATCACTGTCAACTAGTGGTTCCTTTATCTGCAGATTCTTAATGTATGAAGAATCACTGCTGATAATCAGATCAAGAGTATTACTCCCTCTAGTTGCCTCTCAAAAATGCTGCTGTAGAAACCAATCATCCAATAACCCCAGGGGCTCACATCTGGTGAGTATGGGCTTGGCACACCTAGGGTCCTGAGCTGGATATCATCATTCTTCTTTTTCTTGGTGATTCCCTTCTACTTCTCTCTCTCTCTCTCTCTCTCTCTCTCTCTCTCTCTCTCTCTCTCTCTCTCTCTCTCTCTCTCTCTCTCTCTCTCGGGGTAATTCAGAAAATTTTTTTTTTGACTGGTGCAGCATAAGCTTCAGGCTTCCTTGCACCACATAGCTAATAATAATAATAACAATAGTTATTATTATAATAACAACCCGAAGTTTCTCACTGAAGGAGTCACATATCTGAAGACTAAAGATGAAGATACAAGAAACCCAGCGAAATACAGGCCAATCACGTTTCCCAATGATGTACAAGATCCTGACCAGCTGCATAACTAAGAAGATATCAGATCACTTAGAGAGTCAGAACATAATGGCCGAACAGCAGAAATGATGCAAGCAGAAGAGCAAAGGATGCAAGGAGCAATTAACCATAGATGCCGCAGTTATGGAGCAAGCCTTCAAGAAGCATTGCAACCTATACATGGCCTACATCGATTACCATAAGGCCTTCGACTCCAGCCTCATAGCTGGCTAACAAGACCCTGAAGATCTACAAGGTCAATCTGATAGTGAAAAACTTCCTAGGAGCAACAATGGCGAAATGGAATACCACCATTAAGGTCGAGAACATCACAACCAGGCCAATCCCCATTAGAAGAGGAATCTTTCAGGGAGATGCTCTGAGCCCACTGTGGTTCTGTGGGCTCAGAGCATCAACCATGTTGGGTGCTATCCACCATGCTTAACGGCAGCAAGTATGGATATAACCTCAAAGAAGGAAGAAAGAATCTGTACACCCTCACCCACCTGATGTACATGGATGACATCAAGCTCTATGTGGCAACCGAGAAGCAACTCCAGCAACTACTCCGGATCACCGAAGAAGTCAGCAAGGACATCAGGATGGAATTTGGTCTAGAAAAATGCAAGACCCACATACTGCAACAGGGAAAATTAGTTGGCCAAAACTACCAGCTGCTGACTGGTAAAGAGATCAAAGCTATGACAGAAGGAGAGACCTACAAATGCCTAGGGATGATGTAGGCTGAGCAGTTGGAACACAAGGAAATCAAGAAGTGCCTGACCGAAAAATATCATCAGAGATTCAGAAGCCTGCAGAAAGCTAAATTGAACGGAGGGAACACAGTTAAAGCCATAAACACCTATGCAGCTCCAGTAATAACATACACATTCGGGATCATAGATTGGACTAACACTGAGCTAGAAGATATCGTGCAAAAGACAAGGACAATGATGACCAAGAGTCGCCAACACCACCCAAAGTCAGCAGTGGAGAGAATAACAATACCTAGGAAAGAGGATGGAAGGGGCCTGATAGACCTGACAGAACAACAGAAAACAGCTATAGTTAACCTGAAGGATTACTTCTACAATACAGCACCACTCCACCAGGCCATAAGGAAGATAGATAAGTGGTATACCCCACTCAACCTATGTGAGGAACCCCCACCCACCCAGACGGCACAAGAAATGAAGTTAGAAAGATGGGCAAAGAAGACACTCCATGGCAGACACTACAATGACCTCGATCAAGATCGTATCGATAACATTGCTTCCAATGCATGACTCACAAGTGGGACGCTCTTCCCCAAGACTGAAGGATTCATGCTAGCCATCCAAGACCAGGTAATCAACACCAGAAACTATAGAAAATACATCGCAAAGGAGCCCGGAATATCAGATGACACATGTCAACGATGCCACCTGGCCTCAGAAACGATCCAACACATCACCGCGGGTTGCAAGGTGATCACCCAGACTGAGTACACTCATAGACACGACCAGGTAGCCAGGATAATATCAGAAGCTAGCGAGGAAATATCAGTTGACCAAAGAAAGTGTACTATACTACAAGTACGATTTCCTCAATTACATTATTTATATAATTGAGGAAATATTAATATTAGATTTGCTCAATTATTATTATTTATTATATTATTTTATATTATTTCTACCTGATTGGAATCCCCCAATCAGGGAAAAATAATATAAGAGCAATAGTAATAAAAATAATAATAATAACAAATCCACAAAAGCCTTGCTACAGTGCAAATGACCAATCTACAAGTTCCAGTCAATGTCTGGGAAGTTAAAATCTCCCATTATAAGACAATCTTACATCTTACTGGCTCACTCTATTTCTCTGTACAGTTGTTCACTGTACTCATCAGGTTCATTCGGCCTATAAAACACTACTACTGTTAATTTTGCTTTTCCAATGCTAATGTCACACCAAACAGACTCAACATTGCACTGTCCACCCATGTCAGCTGGATGGATTTCCTTTGATTTTATGTGCTTCTTAACTAACAGCATAAACCCCCTGCTCCCTTCCTACCCTGTCTATCCTTTCTGTATGCATTGTACTCCCCAAATTCCAATTCTGCCTTCTCTATAGCTGTGTGACACCCTATTTATGATATCCCAACAATATCTGCTTTTGATGTCTTGACCAGCACCTCAATTCATCAAATTTATTTACTAAACTACTAGCGTTGATGTACATGCAAGGATACATGCACCTGTATTTACAGCCCATGTATTTACTTGTACCATGATAACTCCCAGCAGTCCTGGAAATCACCAGCAACTTGTTTCCCAGGCTGCTGCTCATTATAGGAGCAGTGCAAGAATCACTATTACCTCTGCCTGTGGCTACTGTTAATCTATTAGACTGTGATTACCCCCTCCCAAGATAGCAATTTTCCGACCTACCTAACACTGCCTTGATAGCATCAGCAAATATTCTTGCACCCTTTCTATTTAAGTGTATCTCATCCCTGTAGAAACAGTCTCTCCTAACAAAATTATTAAAAATAAATTAATTATTAAATTAATATAGAATTAAAATTATAAATGTTGTTTCTTTCTTACTTTGTTCCCACCAAATAATGTAATATATCTCCTCTTTCTTCTGCAAGCTCTGTTTCTTTAAGCATGATAATCAAATCCTCTTCTGTGACATGATCAAACTGTCCATCTGTCAGAGTTCGTTGTTGCTGTCCAATATCCCAAATCTCCTCTTCATCAGCATCAACAGGGGGTGAAGGACTTCGTCCCCCTGATTCAGTTGGAGAAGAATAAGGAGATTCTGAATGTGTAGACATTACTTCAATGCTAGGTGTTTGAGGAGGACTATGAATTTTCTCATATTTTTCTCGAAGTTTGCACAAATCTAAAGATAAAATAATAATTCATGATCTACAAGCTTCAGTTAAAATTATGATAACAGATAAGAAACACAGTTCATGATTTAGAATAGTATTTTATTTCTTAAACTAAAAAAAAAATAAATACTGTGGGGAAAAAGGGCAGTTAACTTATATTTTCCTCTCTCTCTCTCTTTTTTTTTTTTTTTTTTTTTGTAGTTATTGGCGCATCGGCTTCTGTGGCCATAGTGCACCTCCCAAGGTTTTTTGCAGTACTTTGATCCAAGCCTGAGGTGGGATTCGAACCCGCAACCTTTGGGTTGTCAGGCAGGCGCTTTACCCACCCGACTAGCCCGGTCGGCTTCCTCTCTCTCTCTCTCAAGAAATTCTATTTTTTGCTACCATGCTACATTAATATGTTTATTAACCTCCAGAAGTAATACTGAAAATTGAAATTGCAGAATAAATTTAGATTACTCTTGAGAGATTGCACGATTTTCAATAGGCAATAAATGTTGAAAATGTCTGCCTAATGAAATGCAAATGTTCTTTTTAATGATTAAATTTGCATACTGAAATCAGAATGTTTGACAATTAAGTTCCAAGACTGAGTTAGTTAGCATCAGTAGAGGCACATGGTGCAAGAGAGGACAATATCCCAATTTGTAAATTAATGAACCAATGTATACTCCCCACCGTGACTTATGGAAGTGAAACTTGGGCACTCAACAAAAGAATGAAAGAGAAGCTGAAAACCACAGAGCAAAGAATGGAACGAATTATATTAGGAATCAGACTGTTGGATAAGAAGACAAACATGGATCAGGCAGCAAACTCAAGTAAAGAACTTATCAGAACTAAAGAACTGAAATGGACTTGGGCAGGACACATAGCTCAAAGACATGATGACAGATGGACTAAGAAAATAACAGATTGGTATTTAATAACAGAAAAGAAAACCTGGAAGACAAAAACAGAGATGAACAGATGAAATTCAAGAGTTCGTGGGCAGAAAATGCATGGCCATTGCACAAAATAGAAGGAACTGGAAAGTTGCTGGAGAGGTCTTCATCCTGCAGTGGATTGAAAATGGCCGATTATGATGATGATGCAAGAAAGCAAGCTTATATAATTCTTCCTTGGATTTATTTAAGCTATCAACTTCCACAATAACCAATAGAACTTTGTTCCAGCAATCAACCACCTGTGAGCTAAAGGCAAATTTCCACACATCTATTCTACAACTGTCTTTCCTCAATTTGAATTTATGCCACCTCAGGTGAGTAATCTGAGCATGAGGAAGAATCCTATCAGCATTGAGCTTGCCCAAACCATTCAAGGTCTTATATGCCTCAACCAGATCACCTAGCAAGTGTCTAATCCCCAGAGGCTGCAATTTGCAGAACTTAAACCTTTCTTGGTAAGATTAATTCTTTTTGTTCCCCTCACCAATCTCGTTGCCCTTCTCTGTACTAGTTCCAGCAGCTCTACATCCTTCCTAAAAAGACACCTCCAGATCTATATGCAGTATTCATGGTGTGGCCTGACCACTATACAAAGGGATAATCACGTTCTAATCCCTGCTAACACAATTTCTGTATATCATTAACAAGACCCCCATGAGATGCTTTGGCAGCCTGTCTGTACTGCTCAGAAAATTTCATATCTGACTGCACGATTACCTCCAGGTATTTTTCATTCCCACTAACCTAATTGTAGTACTGCACAGTTGATACATTACTCTGGGGTTACTGTCACCCATATGCAGCATTTTGCATTTGCCAATGTTAAACTTCAGTACAATCGGACCTCTATATAATGAAATCAATCATTTGCTTGAAAAAATTTGTTAAACAGAAATTTTGTTTTTAAGAAATATGGCACTGTAATACAACCTTCAGATTAAAAGACAAAAAATAAATCATAAATAAGTGGGAATGAATAAATTATCTGATATTTTAAAACAATTAATTTATTAATATATATTAAGAAATGATGCACACAAATATATTAGTACACTCTAAAGAATTATTTTGTAAAATATTTTGGTTATTTTTTGTTGTACACTGGATTTTACTATACATCGTTTATAAAAATGTTTATATTTGTTTAACCACTGAAATATATTTTCTGGCACATTTTCTTCACATTCTGGCCTCGACACAAAGTTTAAAATGCTGCCATCATTTCATGTTTGGAAAGTTTAATATTGCCTTTGTTGCCATCATTTTTATCCAATAATGATGGCAACAAAGTTGTCACTAGTTATCTGAATACTCTCCAAAATGTTGGATCACTCGGATACTCAGCTACTATGACATCATTATCAAACCTCCTAAAAATTCGTCAAGAACAATTTCTCCACTGGTCAAACCTCGCTTGGAGTTCTTCCCAAAGTTGCTCGATATCTTGTGCGATATCGAGATATCTTATCTCGATATCTCTTCATCTCTCTCATTGCTGTTAATTGGCATTTTAGCTAAACCTGCTTTCTTGAAACAATTCTTAATTGTTGTTTCTGTATCATCTTGACTCCACACTTTAGCCAATTCTGATATGTACATCCACAAATCTATAACAGAATCTATAGGTTGGTTTGTTTCTATTATCAGTATAATTTTTTTTCAGTATGCACCTGCAGTAGTGCATTTTCAAATTATTGATAATACCCTGGTTCACTGGCTGCAGTTTAGGTGAGGTATTTGAAGGTTAGAAAACAAGCTTCACACTTTTAAAATTTCAAAATTGCCAAGTGAAGGTGGGCAGGGCAGTTGCCGACAATCAACACAATTTTTCTGTTTTCTTTAGTTATCTTTCTATTGAAAATTATCAGAAATTTCACTTATCATCCAAGATTTTTTGTTGTAGTTCAACTCTAACGACTTTAGTCCTCAATTTTTTTCAAAACTGTTTCTTTCCAATGGGTACAATCTTCTTCAATTACAACTCCACTTTCACCAGAAATAACTTTTTCGCTTTTTAAATTTGTCCAGCCAACCAGAACTGGCTTGGGATGTTTTATGCCCCAGAAAAGATGTGTACTCCATAGACTTTTCTTTTATTAATGGCCCTGATATTGGCATGTTTTGGTCTTGAATCAACTTCAACCACTTAAAAACAGCTTCACACAGGCATAATTTTGCACGCTTTCAACCGGGTCCCATTTCTTCAAGCAGTTTGAGAATCAAAACATGGTTTTTCAGAATGGCTGATACACTATTGGCAGGATACCAAATTTCTTCTTTTTTTTTATTTAACATCCCAATCTACACTATTAAGTACTTCTACTTTTTACACTACACTCAAGGATTTTCTTTTAGACATTATTAGGTTACTTGCACAGCAGCTAAAACAAAACTGATTTAGGGACCACTTGTATCGAGGGCTGTAGTGGAGGGTATATGCCGTATATCCTCTGGATTTTTTTTTTTTTTTTAGGTGAAAGGCATATCTTCTGGTTTTTGAAAGACTTGAAAAAAACATATATTATTAAAATATTTACTGAAAATAAATAAAATAAATTTATTGGAATTTGATTCTTAGGTAATACTTAAGAGTTTTATCAATTTTAATTTATATGCAATATATATATATGGGTATTCAATGTAATCCTTTAAAAGAAATGTTTAAAGAGTTATATAGAAAAGAGATATACAGTTGATGAAATGGTTTCAGTGAATTCAAGATTAATAAATTAGGTATGTCAGATGCACCTAAAAGCACAAAGCAGCATTAAAGGATGCAAGAGTATATATAAGTTGTATTAATATAAAATAACAAATGTTTGAATTACTAAACATGTCCCCCCCCATATCTGATGATAGCTATATCATTTTCATTTGATTTTTATTTGCATTTTATTGTACTAATTTCACTTTACAGTTCCCCCACTTTATATTGGCTTGGCAATTCAGCCCATAATTTAATTAATTCATCATAACCTCTAGGATATTAACATTCTTTCACCTTTCACAAATCTTCTTTTTCTACTTTCCTTATCCTTATAGCAAGGATTTTGGACTAAAGATGAATATGGCTAAAACAAAAGTAATGATGAACAAGTATGCCACGGAAAGGGAAATAATGATTGAAGGAGCAGTAATTGAAAAGGTGGAGTCATACTTATCTGGGACAAGTTATTAGCTGGAATAATGATAAATGGCTGGAAGTCAAGAGAAGAATAAATTTTGGATGGATAGCATTCAGGAAATATAGTCACATACTGAAGAGCAATATCCCAGTTTGTCTGAAACGTAAAATAATGAATCAATGTATACTCCCCACCATGACTTATGGAAGTGAAACTTGGGCACTCACCAAAAGAATGGAAGAGAAGCTAAGAACTACACAGCGAAGAATGGAACGAATTATATTGGGAATCAGACTGTTAGATAAGAAGAGAAACACATGGATTAGGCAGCAAACTCAAGTAAAGGACATTCTTATCAAAACTAAAGAACTAAAATGGTCTTGGGCAGGACACATAGCTCGAAGACATGATGACAGATGGACTAAGAAAATAACAGAATGGTACCCAAGAGGAGCTAGAAGAAAACCTGGAAGACAAAGGCGGAGATGGATAGATGAAATTCATGAGTTTTTGAGTAGTAAATGGATGGCCAGTGCTCAAAACAGAAAGAACTGGAAAGTTGCTGGAGAGGCCTTCATCCTGCAGTGGATTGAAAATGGCTGATGATGATGATGATGACCCTTATAGTTAGTGGCACCTTGTGCAACTTTAACATCCATTTATGCATATATAATTTAAATTAATATTAATACAACTTATATATATATAAGAGAACAAAGTGAGCCATTAGGCAAAAATAACCTATAAAGACGAGGATAACCTGAGCTGGTTTACTTCATTATATCCCATAAATAAACATATAATTAATAATAAAAAAATAAAAATATAAAATAAAATAATGATTATGGGGCTAATTATTTATAATAAGATACCTCGAATGGTACATTTTTGAGGGATAGCACCATTTAATATATCCAAGCAATAATTAGCAATGATATCTGTTTCTGTTTGTTATCTGCCTGTTTAACTAGGTCCAAATTATCAAAATTATAGGCATTAAGGCAATCTATATTTAAATCTAACAGCAAACAGGCAAAATAACAACTAGACCGACAGATAGCTTTGAAACAAATAGAGGTGTTATGGCTTTCCTTATTCTTACCTCCTTTCCCCATAAGATTTCTTTTGCACATGAATATAATAAATACGCCACAACTCAAATGATATTTATTGTTAGTTCTCATTTTCTGTATTATTTGTTTCAAAGCTATCTGTCGGGCTAGCTGTTATTTTGCCTGTTTGTTGTTAAATTTAAATATATATAGACTGCCTTAATGCCTATAATTTTGATAATTTTGACCTAGTTAAACAGCCAGATAACAAACAGAAACAGACAGCTTGCTAATTATTGATTGGATATATTGAATGGTGCTAGCCCTCGAAAATGTACCATTCAAGGTATCCTATTATCAATAATTAGCCCCATAATCATTATTTTATTATTTTATTGCTAATTATATGTTTATTTATAGGGTATAAAAAAAGTAAGCCAGCTTAGGCTATCTTAGTCTTTATAGGTTCTTTTTGCCTAATGGTTTGTTTTGTATTCATACTTTTATGCTAAAGTTTTATCATACATCTGCTCTTTTGGGTCTGTAGACACACTTTGAGCACTGATATTATACATATACACTCTTATACTAGTAATTACATTACAGACTGATGTAATGTTTAATCAATAATTTGATGGAATTAATCTGATCACTCTTTACATTTTATACTCTTCCTTTTACTAACTTTCCATTATTTCATAACAGATTAAATATATATATATATGGGTATACTCCGTATACCCTCTGTCATTTGGTTAATAAGCACTGTATATTCTTTGCATATGTAACATTCACAGAGTATACTTTCTGCTAATTTTATGACTACAGCACTGCTTGTACCTACCATGTAAACAGAGACAGGTGAAATGCACATGACTCATTTCTGCAAAACGTCAGATGAATTTCCTGGATAAAGGGAAATCACTCTCTCCTAATTCTCTAATAGGGTGCTTACAGTAGAAAACAGGTTGATCAGAGCCAAAGTTGTGTCGGGAATATGCCATAATCCTAAAAAGAATGACAAATTCCTCCCATCCAATTATCGTTCCATTGCAATTACTTCTACTCTTTCTAAAGTAATGGAGAAATCAATTAACTGCCAACTCTTAAACTATCCAGAAACCTTCCATCTGATCAATGATCACCAGTATAGATTCCGTCAGTGTCAATTCACTGGTGATATTCTGGCTTATGTTACCCATTTATGGACTAATTCAATGGAAAAATTCTGTGAAACACAAGCAGTTGCTTGTTTGGCATAAAGGTCTTCCAAACAAGGTTCCATCTTATGGTTTGCCAAATGTTTTTTTTATTGGTTATCTAGTTTTCTCTCTGATCGCTCACTGAGGGTGATGGTAGATGGCTCTCTGTCTTCTAACTTCTCTACTAATGCCGGTGTCCCCCAAGGTTCAGTTCTTTCCCCCACTCTTTTCCTTTTGTATATTAATGACCTTCTTCCATTGAATGGAAATCCTATCCATAGGTTTGCCGATGATAGCACATTGCATTCCACTTTCCATTTTGAGAAACTGTGCCCTGCTCAATCAGCTTTAACTTCTCGAAAATCTGCTACCAATTCCTTAAATGCCGATCTCCAGGTAATTCTCCAGAGGGCCAAAGAGAACTTAGTTGATTTCAATCCTTCTAAAACTCAGTCTTGTCTTATATCTTGCAAAAAGGATTCTTCTGCTACTATGCGTATCTTTCGTGACACTCCAATTTCTAGGCAAAATGATATATCTCTTTTGGGGATTACCATGACTTCTAATCTCTCTTGGCACAAGCACATTACAAATATTGCTTCCTCTGCATCTAAAAAAACTTGGTTTTCTCTTTCGCTTTTGGCGTTACTTTTCTTCCAAACAGCTGTTCACTATGTACAAATCGCAAATCTACCCCACCATGGAATATTGTTCCCACATCTAGATTGGTGCCCAGAAAACCTCTCTCAGGCTTCTTGATTCTGTTCAGAAGAGGGCAGTTAGGTTAATTAATGATTCATCTCTAACAGAGTCTCTCCACTCGCTTTCTCATAGACGCACTGTTTCTGCTGCATGCCTCTTCTACAGATACTTCCATGGGCACTGTTCTTCTGAATTGGCTTCTATAATTCCCGCTCTCTCTTTCAAAACAGTCCGAACACGTGCCGCCACCAGCCAACATCCATTTACTGTCCAACTTCAAACCCACAGAACCAACTTTTCATCTTCCTCATTTATTCATTCAACTGCCGTTTTCTGGAACAACCTTCCTTCATACGTATTTCCTGAAAATTACAATCTACAGAAGTTCAAGTACAATGTCAACAAATATCTTCTTTCGTCTTCTCGACCTCCAACCCAAGCATGGTACTAAGTACTACAGGTTCTAATACCTCTCGTGTTTGGGGTTCACATATTTCACATAAAAAAAAAAAATCTTTGCCAATGGCTGTGGGCACATAGATAGTGGTTGATGAGCTCAACTTCTTTTGGGTCAGTAGAGCTTTCTTCTTGCTTTCTAAAATATCAGCTCTATTGCCTAAAGGCCAGAGGTACGAACAATGAATACCTGGGTTTCTCAAAATCAGTTTGTTATAGTGTACATAGTGTTACGGTCAGGTGCCATCTGTGGTTTCCCACATCTGTGCCATATGTTTGCTGTGAAGAAATACAGTACTACTGTAAATTCATTATTTATGGAAATTTTCTTCATTATGCAGAAACTATTTTCAATGTAATGACCAGGAAGAAATCAAAAAATTCACTAAATAGAAAAATTTACTATATAGAAATTTGTTAAAGAGAGTCTCGATTGTATATGATATCAAAATTATTTTTTGTATCCAGTTCCTTTATGATCACATTGTAGTATCCAATTAAATTGGTCAGACAAGACATCCCCTTAACAAACCCATGCTGTGTCTGAATTATAACTGCAGCCTTGTCCAGATGATACTGCAATACTTCTTTAACCAGTGACTCCATTATTTTTCCCAAGAACAGAAGTTAAACTAACAAGTCTGTAATTACTCGTGTCACCCTTTGATCCCCTTTGTGAATTGGGTACACATTTTCAAATCTGCAGTTTGTGGGGACCTCCACTGGATCAAAGGATGCTCTAATAATTATAGCTAAGGGTTTGCTTACTTCTTATGCTGCCGCTCATGATATAACTGGAGAGATCCCATCTAACCAAGAGTCCTTTCTTATGTTCAATTTCAACAATTTCTCCCCCAATTTCTTCTCAGTTATTAAAAAATCATTTAGCTCCCTGTTAGAGTTGGATGAACATCTGGCCTCCATTTCTCCACAGAATTAAGAGTAAAATAGAGTAAATATGTGTAATGAAAAAGAAAGGTGAGTTTCCTTCCTTGTTCTTACTTGTGATTTTTCAAGTATAGAACTGAATTATAAATGAACTTCCAGTAAAAAACGATATAACTTAAAATGAACTTTTATCACTGGGAAAGATCGCTATATATTCGCACTTTGAACGCTTGACCTCGAATTCGCTTGGCACCCGGGGCCAGGATAATGAGGAACAAGAGCTGCCAACACCATTGATGTTGGTGGCTCTTGTATCTTGATGGCCACCAAGTCAGCCATCGAGAGACTGACCATAGCCAGGAAAGAGGGTGGAATGGGAATGACACCTCAATGAACATGAGAAGGTGATTAAGAATCTGTGGGATTGCTTCCAAAAAAACATAGCAAAACTCTACAAAGCCATAAGAAATATAGACGAATGACACATAACACTCAACATTAACAAGGAGACACCACTCACATGACAAAAAACAAAGAGAGAAAGATGGGTGAAGATGGAACTCCATGGCAGACAACACCATGATTACACAGATAAGATTGCTTCCAACACATGGCACAGAAACTGGAAGAAGCTGTTCTCCGAGACTGAACAATTCATATTTGCCTTCTAAGACTAGGTAATTGACAACAGAAACTACAGGAAATACAACACCCAGTGCCCTGAAGTGACAGACGACAAGTCAACAATGCCACCTGGAACCAGAAACAATCCAGCATATCACCAAGGGATGGAGGGTGATCACCTGGATGTAGTACACTCACAGACATGACCAGGTTACCAGGATGCACTAAAATACCAGTTGATCAAAGAGAGTGTACCATATTACAGAAGCATATGATGCAAGAAAGCAAGCTTATACAGCATCGGCCAAAAAAAAAAAAAAAAACTTCGCACATCCATTCCCTTTAAAAGTATGTCCTGTACCTCCTTTATTTAAGCTATAAACTTCATATGTATAAATATAGTGCAAGCGCATCAGAAATACATAGTATATCTGAATAAATCAGAATATTAGTAAAACAGCATTGTTTTAAGTTATATCTCATATTGTGAATACCTTCACAACGAGTTGCCATGATATTGCACTACTTTGAATAAGTAACACTTCACCTAAGGAGAAGACTAATGTTACTTGTTCTCAGATGGATACCACCACTCAGACGGCACCATTTCAAGGCTATTTTATATATGTGTGGGATAATAACTCAACTATCCACTTGTCCCTATTAGACTTAGAAAAGCAAAAAGGTAGAGGGAAAGTAATAGTAGGAGTGGATTTTTTTTTGTTGCTATTTTGTTTTTTTTAGGAGCATTAGCAATTAAGGCCATATTGCTCTGGGAATATGCGGTGGTCATTCATTCCCTGACCTTTCTGCATTCTCCATATTTGGTGGTGATGGGCTCAAACCCCGGTCTAATCAAGAGGCGTGTGCTACGCACTAGCTGCTCTTTCCCACCTGGTTACGGAGACACCCAGTTGGAGTGGAAGAGGAAAAGAAACAGTGTAGAAGAATGAAAGGGACAGTAACTCCTTCAACTCACACCACTCAAAAACTCCTCAAATAGACAACGCTTCCCCAGTGGAGAAGGCTGTTGTTACCTATTCTTTGAAACTCCGGACATCATCTGGCTCCCCCTGGTGCCGTTTCAGGGCTATTTTGTATTTGTGTGGGATAATAACTCGACTATCCAGTTGTCCCTATTAGACTTAGAAAAGCAAAAAGGTAGAGGGGAAAGTAATAGTAGGAGTGGAAGAGGAAAAGAAACGGTGTAGAAGAATGAAAGGGACAGTAACTTCTTCAACTCACACCACTCAAAAACTCAAAACTCCGCGAATTGGCAAAGTTTCCCCAGTGGAGAAGGCTGTTGTTACCTATTCTTGGAAACTCCGGACATTATCAGGCTCCCCCTGGTGCCATTTCAGGGCTATTTGGCCCTTCTTCGGTGGGTGGGTAGGTACCCAAGTGATGCAATGATGGCAAAACAGTTATGAAGTATAACTCCACAATATGAGAGATGTCTGATGGTGTATCATGTATTTAGACTCTAAAGCATTTAGGGCATAAGCCTCAAGCTATGGGAGAGTCCAGACTATGTATAATATACTTTGCCATCATTGCATCACTTGGGTACCTACCTACCCACCCACCGAAGAAGGGCCAAATAGCCCTGAAACAGTGCCGTCTGGGTGGTGGTATCCATTTGAGAATAAGTAACATTAGTCTTCTCCTTAGGTAAAGTGTTACTTATTCGAAGTAGTGCAATATCATGGCAACTCGTGAAGGTATTTACAATATGAGATATAACTTAAAATGAATATTCTACTAATATTCTGATTTATTCAGATATATAGCTATGTATTTCTGATGCGCTTGCACTATATTTATACATAGTCTAGACTCTCCCATAGCTTGAGGCTTATGCCCTAAACACTTTAGAGTTTAAATACATGATACACCATCAGGCATCTCTCATATTGTGGAGTTATACTTCATAACTGTTTTGCCATCACTTGATTTGGCCCTTCTTCAGGGCTATTTGGCCCTTCTTCCGCCCACGGAAGAAGGGCCAAATAGCCCTGAAACGGCACCAGGGGGAGCCTGATGATGTCCGGTGTTTCCAAGAATAGGTAACAACAGTCCTCCACTGGGGAAGCGTTGCCTATTCGAGGAGTTTGAGTTTTTGAGTGGTGTGAGTTAAAGGAGTTACTGTCCCTTTCATTCTTCTACACCGTTTCTTTTCCTCTTCCACTCCTACTGTTACTTTCCTTCTACCTTTTTGCTTTTCTAAGTCTAATAGGGACAAATGGATAGTCGAGTTATTATCCCACATATATACAAAATAGCCCTGGAATGGCACCAGGGGGAGCCTGATGATGTCCGGAGTTTCCAAGAATAGGTAACAACAGCCTTCTCCACTGGGGAAGCGTTGCCAATTCGCGGAATTTTTGAGTGGTGTGAGTTGAAGGAGTTACTGTCCCTTTCATTCTTCTACACCGTTTCTTTTCCTCTTCTACTCCTACTATTACTTTCCCTCTACCATTTTGCTTTTCTAAGTCTAATAGAGACAAGTGGATAGTCGAGTTATTATCCCACACATATACAAAATAGCCTTGAAATGGTGCTGTCTGTGTGGTGGTATCCATCTGAGAATAAGTAACATTAGTCTTCTCCTTAGGTGAAGCGTTACTTATTCGAAGTAGTGCAATAGCATGGCAACTCGTTGTGAAGGTATTCACAATATGAGATATAACTTAAAATGATGCTGTTTTACTAATATTCTGATTTATTCAGATATAGCTATGTATTTCTGATGCACTTGCACCATATTTATACATAGTCTAGACTCTCCAATAGCTTGGCGCTTATGCCCTAAACGCATTATAGCTATCAACTTCCACAATAACAGACTGAAGTTTGTTCCAGCAATCAACTACCCGCTGGCTAAATGCAACTTTCTGCACATCTATTCTACAATTGTTTCTCCTCAATTTGAATTTATGCCCCCCCCCCCTCAGGTTCGTAATCTGAGCAAAGCGGAAGAATCCCATCAGAATTGAGCATGCTCGACCCATGCAAAACCTTATACACCTCAATCAGATCACCTCGCAGGTCCTAATCCTCAGATGCTGCCATTTACAGAAATTAAGCTGCTCTTGGTAAGAGCACCCATTTGTTCCCCTCAACAGCCTTGTTGCCCTTCTCTGTACTCATTCTAGCAACTCTATATCCTTCCTAAAATAAGGCCTACAGATCTGTAAGTAGTACTCAAGCTGTGGCCTGACCATTGCGTTATACAAGAGGATAATCACCTCTTTATCCGCGCTAGAAAAATTCCTGTATATTACCAACAAGACCCAATTACCGGATCTAGCAGCGTGCCTTGCACTCCCAGGTCTTTTTCATTCTCCCCTACTCTGAGTGTATGAGATTAATTCCTCGAATGCTTCCTATTTAGAATTTGCTGTTGGTAACATCATCAGTTGGTCCCACTGTATACAGGGCATCTCAAAAATATTGGTACAAACATTTAGGGGGGGGAGGTAACATCTAAAGGAATGTGAATCACATAGGAACCCATAACCGGAAACGTCACCATAACTGGAAACGTCACCATAAGTCGGTACACGACACTGTTCATCAGTTCGCGAGAGAGGAAAATTTCTGGTTTACTCATTCGAGCAGTAGTCACCGCACGAAGAGCACGCATTGATATGCGAACCGTGAGCTGGCAGACATGCACCTAGAGTATGGATTAGCAGAAGGCAATGGATGAGCCGCTCAATGAATTTATGGAGAACGCTTCCCAGACAGACATGTACCGGACCACCATTTGTTTATGCGTGTGCATCAAAATTTGTGATTATGGGTCATTTAGAGTTAACAGGAGTAGTGCGGGCAGACCACGTTCGACGCGAACTCCCACCATGGAAGAAAGTGTGTTGAATGCTGTCCAGAATAATCCTACTACCAGCACATGTGCCATTGCCTCTGCCTTAGGAGTGTCTCGTTGCAGTGTACAGCATGTCTGGCACCACGATTCCTTACACCGCTTTCATCTCCAAAGGGTTCATCTACTGCTCCCCCAAGATAATCCTGCACATGTGGCTTTTGTGCAGTGGTTTCTCCAAGAAAGTGTTCAAGACTTGAATTTTCCAGCGTATGTTTTGTTCACGGATGAGGCTTATTTCACTCGGGAAGGCTTATTCAATTAGCACAATGATCACGTGTGGGCTCACGACAACCCACACGGTGTGCGCCTCCACACAGCACAACATCGCTTCCCAATAAATGTGTGGGCAGGTATGGTCGGTGACTGCTTAGTCGGCCCATACCTGTTACCATCCAGCATGAACTCCGCTAAATATCGGATCTTTCTTGAACAAGTTCTACCAGGGTTAGTTGACGACGTTCCAGCAAATGTGAGATGCAACATTTGGTTTCAACATGACAGGGTGCCTGCCCATTATGGAAGGTGTTTTGTGACCATTTGAACAGGCGTTTTGGGCATCGATGGATTGGCCATGGTGGACCAGTTGCCTGGCCCCCACATTCACCTGATTTATCGAACCTTGATTTCTTTCTTTGGGGGGGCCCTCAAATCTATCATGTATGAATCGCCCGTGGAGACAGAAATGGATCTTGTGGCGAGACTCGTCTGTGCTGCTGCTACTGTCAAAGAAACTCCAGGTGTGTTCGACTGTGTCCGCCAATCCATGCTGCGTCGGTGTCACGCATGCATCGCGTCTCATGGTGGAACCTTCGAGCATCTGTTGTAACATCATGAAATACATCCATTTCGTACTCCATTGTTAATATTATGTCAAATTAATGTTTGCCACTAATTACTGCCATGTTATTTCTGCTTCTTGTGCCTCTGCTACTACTTTCCCGTGATGTTTCCGGTTATGGGTTCCTATGCAATTCACATTCCTTTAGATGTTACCTACCTCCCCTAAACGTTTTTACCAATAATTTTGAGACACCCTGTAGAATTTAAAAAATGTCTAACACCACTGAAGTCACCTTTACGAAAGCAAAATCCCTTCCCTTTACTCCTGATGGTAGTTACATCTTTAAGTAAATCCCACACCTGTGATATTCCAACAATATCTGCCTTGGATGTCCTGATCAGCACTTCAAATTCATCAAATTTATTTACTATACTCCTTACATTGGAGTACATGCACCTGTTCTTATTCACCCTAACACAGCCCACGTATTTACTTGTTTCATGACGACTCCCAGCAGTTTTTGAAATCCCAAGCAACTTGCTTTCCAGGCTGCTGACCATTCCAATAGAAGCAGTGCAAATATCCCTTCCACCTCTGCCTACTATTAAACTATTAGTTTGTGAAAGAAAACTGCCAAGCTAGCAGTTTTCCGACCCACCTAACATTGACCTTGATAGCTTGTTAAGCATTGCCTTGATAGCCTCTCTCCTGTGCTTGTTAAAGCACAGACTACGCTGAGAAAAATTATATCCTATGAGCCTTGTTCAATCTCTCCACTGCCGAATTGATTGACAAGGCTCTCATCATATACTCCCTCCTATCATATCTGGACAGAATTGCAGGCACTTTCAGATTTAACCCTAACTCACAACATTTTTTCAGCATTGACCTATACTTGCTTAGTAAATCTGCAGATCTCCTAACTTTAGTGTCAAAATGTTATTAGTGTCAACATGTACAACAATATCACTTTTTGTGCCGTTAAAAGATGATATCTGCTCTATAATGTCATCAACTTTTTCTCCTGGTAGACATACAGTGGTCCTGTTCCAGCTTTCCTTTTTGCATAATATATTCCCTGTCTCCTTGATAATAGCGTCACCAACAACAATAGTTCCTGCGGGTCCAGTGCATTGTGCCTTGGAGATTGATGCTGTGTTGGCTGATGTACAGGAGTGATCTCTGGCATTCAGTTGGGTAGCTGAGAGCTTGATGGGCCCCCCCATTTTAATTCCTTCGTGGGCATCTACCATACACCTCAAACTCTCATAGATGCTCATCAGAATGCTGAGTTGGTTAAAGACCTCCTCCTTGACTATATCATGTCCTGTTCCAGAAAGGTTTGCAAACATTTCAAATTTTGCACATTTGTTTAGACTGTGATGCCTTGGAGAATCACCTCCTTCGGTTCTCCCCTCAGACCACAGCACTCCCACTACTTTGTGCACATTGCTTTGCTGCTTTAGTCTGGGGCATGATTTCCATTTAAATGCAATTTAATTAACAATGAAAATTAATCAGATTTATAAATTTAACTGATTAATCGACAATACTATACTACACTATATAGTTTTATGTTGTACCTTACACTATCAAGTTTGAGATATATTACACAATTCCTTATTGATCTAATATTCGACAATGGTTAGAAGTTTCGAATGGTACAAGGTTCTATGGATATAGTAAGTCATAACCTACAAAATCTCTATCTAAATTCAAAATAAACTAAGTAGTGTGACTAAGTAGCATATGCCAATTAAGTCAATAAAATGGCAAAAATTGAACAAAAACATCCGTTTGCAGGAGCCGTAAAATCTTCTCCCACACATGGATCACAACAGCTCATCGATGAGAAGCAAAGATCTGCCTACTTAACTAATTGACATAAGAGGTACCCAATATCAGCAACCTCTAGAAACCTATGAGGAAACAACCAGGAAGTACAGAGAGCTAAGCTAAGAGAGGAAGTCAAAGAAATGAGGAATGTGGGAAAAAGTAATGACCATCCCAAACACCAAGTCAACCAGTGGCATGGTGCCAAAGGTGCCATAAGAATCTAGCAGCAATAGGCTTCCTAGAGAATACTTACATGGAACTCAGAAAGCCACAACCAGTAATAATAATAATAGTAACCGGACAAAACAAATCACCCCATGCACTTGGTAGCAGTACCTGTCATGGGAGTGGGAAAAATCTCATAAAGGAGAAAAAGTTAATAATAATAATACCGTATTACAAGTATGAACCCCAGGCAGTACTAGTGACTCCAACTCGCAAGCTGTACTGGGACTGCACCATAATAATGTACAAGACAATCCCACACAATAGACTGGACATAACCCTTGTTGACAAGAAGGAAAAAGCTGCCTATCTGATTGACATAGTGGTACTCAACACTTGCAACCTCCAGAACACCACAAGGAGAAAATTAGGAAGTAGTAGTAGTAGTAGTAGTAGCATGTGATGCAAGAAAGCAAGTGTATGAGCTTATGCAGCATCAGCCAAAAAAAAAAAAAAATCACACAACCATTCCCTCTAAATGTTCGTCCAGTTCCTCATTAAATTTATTTAACCTATCAACTTCCACAACGATGAACAGAAGTTAAACTAACTGGTCTGTAATTACTTGTGTCACCTTTCGATCCTCCTTTGTGAATTGGGGATACATTCACAAATCTCCAGTCCATGGGGACCTCCCCTGAGTCCAAGGATGCTCTCATAATTATAGCTAAGGGTTTGCTTAGTTCCTTTTCTGCCTCCTTTAATATAACTGGATAGATCCCATCCACCCCAGGTGCCTTTCTTATGTTTAACTTCAACAATTTCTCCTCCACTTTGCTCTCAGTTATTACAAAATCCCTGCTACAATTTGATAACCTTCTGGCATTTTCCTTCCTTAATAACTCCTCATGTGTGAATGCAGATGCAAAATACTCATTCAGTTTGTTTGCTATCCGAGCAGGATCATCAACAGTCGATACATGAACCTAAGACTGGAGATCAAAGAGATGTGGCATGTGGAACAGCTAATGACCATCCTGATCATCGTATCAATCACCAGTATGGTGCCAAAGATCCTACATAACAGCCTAGCAGAAATAGGTCTCCCAGAGAACACCTACAAAGAATTCCAGAAAATAAGACACTCCTGAACACCTGTAGAATATATAGTCAGAGAGTTCCTTAACCAACCGTAAGACCAGACATAACAACTATCCTGTGTACTTGGTAGCAATACCTGTCCCAGGGTGGACCTCCCCCCCCAATCAGGGAGAAATAATATAAGAGCAGCAATAATAATAAAGAAAGTTTATGAGATATTTCTTAGAATTTTCAAAGACTATTATCCCAAGATTGCCACTCAAACACTTGCATCTGGCAGACAGAATGTGAATGTCTACTATAGTGGACAAAATATAGATGTTTACGTTCTGTATCTTGTATCCTGTGTTCAGCTGGAGCAAACAAAGCTCTACAGCAAGAGTGGACACCTGTTGCTGGCGTGTCACAGATGCCATGTGGAAATGGGAATTGCCTAGAAGAAGAATAGAAATTTTTGCTCACCTGGTGTCTGTTAAACGCAACAGAAAAAAATTAATGTTTCGTAATTCATAGTATATCGAAATGAAAACAGAAAACACTATAACCAGTTAGAGAATATCGGTAGGAAAAAGTATGAAAGGATTTTTTAAATTGTTTATTTTATTTTACTCAAGAACAGCCTAAGCCTTACAACGGAGGAATATAATAATAATACAGATCTATTTACAGTCAATCAACAAATGGAATATAATACAGCATATACAATGGAATATCATATATTACAGGCGATTTGCATTTAGGCAAAGATGGGATGACAGAGATGTGTGTATTTCTCACACCTCTTTATTATATTTTCTTGTTTGATCATAATTTACAGTTTACCCTGAGTGATTAGTATATTATATTATTATTATTATTATTGTTATGCATTTTTTGATAATTTATTGTATTATTTATTAATATTGTTTTATATATTTTATTTTATTTATTTATTGAAATATTTATAATTTTATATATATATAAAATATTTTGTATAATATTGAATATAATAATATAGAAGATAATTCAAGCAGACGATACCAAGCTGGATTTAAAGAAATGCAAGGGATATAAATATTAAAAAATAATAATAATCATAATGTTGCTTTATTAAATATATATATATATTTTTTTTAATCATTTATTATTCTCATTTTCTAGCTTCTTGATTATAGAACCTTTGTAATTCTTTTTTCACATTGATATCTTCAGCTAGAATATCAATGTTGAATTCATTTAGCAATCTTGCAGTTCTACTGAAATAGTCAAATTTTAGATTATCAGTTTTGAATGGCTCTAGTGCCAGCAGATTGTGTCTTCTCAGGGCTCTTGGAGGCAGCTAAAACTGATTAGGTAGAGCAGCTCGGGGCATCCAGCTTTCCAGCCACGAGATGCATCAGGAATTTGCAGTCCGCCACAGCCCTTCTTTGGGAGAGTGGTACCATCCCAAAGTGAGTGCATCATTCATAATAAGATTTTGTGTCCATTTCCAACCTAGACTTGTACACTAAAAATTTGACTATGGATTTCTGAATATGTTCCAGTTATTTTATGAGTATTTTGGTGTGCGGATTCCAGATCTGTGAGGTATATTCAAGTACTGGGTTGATGATCATTATACATGCTGTTTTTATGAGTTGTATGTTGGAAAAGTCAAAGCAGATTCTTTTAAGTAGTCAGAGAGATTTGGAGGCCTTTGCTGTGGTCTTATTGATATGGATATTGAAGTTTCTCTTGGCAGAAAATCATATTCCCAAATTTGAAACCTCTTGTACTCTCTCTATCTCATGATTATTGGTTTTGCAGGGATAGCTGATTTTATGTTTTTTATGATAGTCTGGAATAGAGATGGTGCAGAATTTGTCTAAGTTGAGTGTTAGGCCATTATTTTTTAATCCACAGGGTGATAGTGGCTATTCCTTTTTCCAGTATTTCACAGCCTTGTATTGATTTCATGGTTTTATATATTTTGAGGTCATCTGCATATGATGAGCATTTTGATGTCTACATGTTGCATATAGTCTTGTATGTCATTAATGTATATTGCAAATAATAGAGGACCAAGAGGAGAACCTTGTGGGACTCCCCTTTGGATAGGAAAAGTGTAGAAGTAGCTTCCATCAAAAAGAACTCTGCTTTTCCTGTTGTAAAAGAAGTTTAACATTAGTGATAAGGCATTACTTAATATCCCTATATGATTTAATTTGAGGCAAAGCAAATTGTGTGGTACCGAATCAAAGGCTTTTTGTAGGTCCAGATATATGATATCTACTTGGTTGTTATTAGGCCATTATTTTTCAAGGCCATGTTTGTTATCGTGTTCTAAGGAAAGTAGGTTGGTCACTGTTGACCTACCCATTAGGAAGCCATGATGAATATGGCTGAATTTGTTCTTCACGAAGCAACATAGCTGAGAATGTTAAAGATGGTTGTGTCATATATAAGTATACTACATATGAAGAAAAATTTTCGCTAATAAATTAAAATAATTCAAATAATTTTTTTTTTTAATGTTACCAGGAACAATTCCTCTCATTCTCAGTTCTTTTTAGGGTGAATGTGATTGATGCATAGCTAGTTGCCACAAATTTTTGCTGTGCTGTGTTTTGTTTTTAATAGTGTTTGCATTTTTTGTCGAAAGTAGTCAGAAACTGATATTAAAGTGCCTTTATTTTAACTGAAAGTGCAGTTGATAGTACTGGTAATCACGTAAGTAGCTAAGCTACTTTTCTGCTGACAACGAAGATAATTAAGATGTGGACTTTCATTACTCAGAATAAAATTGCATTTTCAAAGTTATTGTCAATGAAATAATTTTTTAAATAATTTCAAACAGTTTCAATAATTTAATATTAAGGTAAATGATAAATAGTATCTTTGATTTTTATAAAACACATTAATATAAATATTCTATTCATTTACAATAACAAAATAAAGTTTTGGATCAAAAGGTTTTGCACACTTCACCCATTTTTTTTATGCTGAAATATAGAAATTTAGGCAGCCTTAGCAATGCCCTGAAAGCATATTTTAACATTGACTTATACATAGGTCAATACATTTTTTGACTTCCCAAGGCCCAGAACTAAGTGTCGACGTACTTGAAGCAAACTTGTACTCTTGTATCTACAATACATAATTTAGCATAAAGCCTTTAAAAAGTATATTTATATGGCTTTAATATGTAAATTAATCAGTCCTTCATAAAATGATTTCAAGTTTTACATTGTTCTACATGATTCTGAATATCCCAGTGCATGCATGGATTACTGTGCAGAACAGAAATATTAATAAGAAACTTCAATACTGAACAATATTAAGATACAAAATATCTGGTATTCTTCATTGAATTCAAAATCAATGTAAGGTGGAAAAAGCAACAAAGATGAAAACAAATATATATATAATTTATAAAACTGATACATATATTTAGAACATTGGTAAAATCCTTCTTATTAATTACTGATTACTACCAACAATTAATTCTGCTTACCTGGATCATATTTATCCACTTGAATAGAACGAGTACGCCTTATAATTCCACTAATTCCAGATCGTCGGGTACGTATTGTGCTTTGTTTTCTTTTGTAGGGTGGCTTAGTTGTAGGAAGCTTTGGTTTATAGAAGCACTTGTTTAATTCCTTTTCCAGATATTCTCGTACATTAATATTCAGATCTACAGTTAAATAAAAATACAGCATTATTATCAAAGATGATGAATATGATTTTAAAAGGAATTCAAAATTCAGATTTGATCTCTAATAATATATCTATCTAATGTACTGCATTAAACCTTGTGATCTTCCTTTGTCTATTGAAGATGTCTATTCAACTCAGCATGCTAATGGGCATCTATCAGAGCTTGAGGTGTAGGGTAGATGCCCTTGAAGAAATTAATATGAGGGGCCCCGTCAAGCTCTCAGCTGCCCAACTCAACACCAGATCTCACTCCTATGCATCATGCATCATAGAGGCAATCTCCAAGGCAGAATGCACTGGTCCCAAAGGATCTAGTTATTGTTGGTGGCTCTATTGTCAGGGGGACGGGTAATATATTGTGTAAAAAGGATAGAATTTTGCTAGCAGGGAAAAGGAGGTGATTATCCCTCTGTATAAGGCAATGGTCAGGCCACGCCTTGAGTAATGCGTACAGGTCTGGAGGCCTCACCTTAGAAAGGATTTAGATTTGCTTGAGCATGTACAGAGAAGGCCAACAAGATTGGTGAGGGGAATGAAGGGATCCTCTTATCAAGAGAGGCTTAAGTTCTGCAAACTGCAGCGGCTGGAGACTAGGCACCTGCGAGGTGATCTGATTGAGGTGTATAAGGCCTTGAATGGGTTGAGCACACTGAATTCTGATGGGATTCTTCCACTTGTTCAGATTACGAACCTAAGTGGGCATAAATTCAAATTGAGGAAAGACAGCTGTAGAATAGATGTGCGGAAATTTGCCTTTAGCCAGCGGGTGGTTAATTGATGGAACAAACTTCCATCTCTCTTGTTGTGGAAGTTGATAGGTTAAATAAATTTAAGGAGGAACTGGACAAACATTTAGAGGGAATGGTTGTGTGAATTTTTTTTTTTTTTCGGCCGATGCTACATAAGCTCATACGCTCGCTTTCTTGCATCACGTGCCATGATTACTACGTGCTATCAATTAGTACTCCCAACTTCCTCTCTACAACACAATGATACAAAAATAAAAGTAAATGAGCAACAACTGTCCTAGAGTCATTCATTTAAAGCTTTGTCAAGATAGCATATAGAAAATATAATCACTGTTGTTTATAAGCACAATGTGTATTTATAATAATTGGAAAGCATGCCTTGCGCTTCAGGTTGCATATCATACAAGTTTCTAGCGACAACCGACTAACTGATTAAAATAAATTTATTAAAATAAATAAGTGATATATATCACTTATCAAACTTGTTCTTAAGTTCCAGTACATACTGCTTTTTCTCCTCCTCTGTTATCTCAAAGACCTTTGTATTATATATTCGAGTCAGTTTTTTCCTTTCCTTTCCTTTCCTACATCTATATCAAGTGTACATCTTACCATTCTGTGATCACTTCCAACATTTACCTTATTCAGGATGGTAACATCATTCACAATATATCTTCTGTTAGTGAGGATGAAGTGGATTTCATTAGTTGTTAATCTATTTGGACTCTTCCATGTCCACTTTCTGTTCACCCTTTTCTTTTAAAAGGTGTTCATTACTGACAGTTCTTGAGATTCTGTAAATTCCACAAGTCTTTCACCTTTTTTATTTCTTTCACCAATTCCAAAATTTCCTATAGTTCCTCATTCTGTGCTGTTTTGTCTTTTTCCAACCTTAGCATTGAAGTCCCCCATAATAATAGTGTAGTGGGTTTTCTGCTCATCTAGAAGACTCAATTTCGGTGTGCATTTCTTCAACCTCTTCATTATCATGGCTCGATGTTGGTATCTTGAGTATTAGTCTTGACATCCTTGGTGACGTACTTTTGAATTCCAAAATGTTGTTTTTAAAATCTTTATGGACCAGAAACCCAACTCCACCTTCACTCCTTTCACTGTTTCCATTGGTGTACAGCAGATTTCCACTTGATAAACTTATAAGTGATTCATTTCTTCTCCTTGTTTCAGCCAAACCGATGATGTTCCAATTCACATTTTCTAACAACCCTGCCCACCTTGTATCATCTGCAAACTTGGACGTTAAACCTGATATACCTTCATCAATATCACTGATAAATATAGAAAACAACAATGGGCTCAACACCGAACTCTGGGGAACTCCACTAATAACATTTGTCCACGAAGAGCAGTGTCCATGATTACCACTCTCTGTCATCTCCCACTCAACCATCCCTTTAACCATTGTAGCAACTTACTCCTAATGCCATACCTCTCCAATTTGTACAGCAGTCTTCAATGTACAACAGTATCGAAAGCTTTCCTGAAATAAAAGTATATATGTAAATTATTTTGGCATTCAGTTCCTTTGTGACCACATCATAATATCCAATCAAATTGGTCAGACAAGACCTCCCCTTAACAAACCCATACTGTGTCTTAACTATTACTGCAATCTTGTCTAGATGATCCTGCAATGCATCTTTTACCAGTGATTCATTTTTTTCCCTCAGAACACAATTTAAACTAACAGGTCTACAGTTACTTGTGTCACCTTTTCAACCTGCTTTGTGAATTGGTGATACATCTGCACACCTCCAGTCCATGGGACTTCCCCTGAGTCTGAGGAAGCTCCCATAATTATGGCTACTGGTTTGCTTACTTCCTTTGCTGCCTCGTTGAATATAACTGGATAGATCCCGTCCACCCCAGGTGCCTTTTTTATGTTTAACTTCAACAACTTCTCCTCAACTTTGGTCTCAGTTATTACATAATCACTTAGCTCCCTGTTAAAGTTTGATAAATTTCTGGCACTCCCCTCATTGAATAACTCCTCATGTGTGAATGTAGATGCAAAATACTCATTCAGATTATCAGCTACCTGAGCATGATCATCAATAGTCAACCCACCTATGTTAAGTGGTACAATTTGATTCATCCTTTTCTTCTAGAGTTTACATAAGTAAAGAACTCTCAGCTGTTTCTCTTTGCATCCTTTGCCAGAGATCTCTTGTAATCTGCCTTCGCACACCTAACCTCCTTTGTGACTTGATTACAGACCACTTTGCAGTACTTTGCATTTGTCAATGTTAAAACTTCAGTTGCCACTTCTCAGCCCAGTTGCTTAACTTATCTAGATCCAGTTGGAGTAGCATACTGCCATAGGCGTCAGTGTCACCTGATACTTTATATGTATCCCATACATTTTTCTTATCTGTCACAAGCCTCATTAATTCCTCTGACATCCATCTAGGCCTAAATCTTGAACAATATTTCTTAGTTGGAATGAAAAGCCTAGTAGCCTCCAAAATTAAGACCCTGAAGGCTTCCCATTTAGAATTCAACTTTTGTAACATCATCAGTTGATCCCACCATACAGAATTTAAAAACTGTCTGAGCGAAAGCAAAAGCCCTTCCCTTTAGCCTTGATGGTAGTTACATCTTTAAGTAATTCCCATATCAGTACATTGTGTTCAGGCGCCTCCGTAGCCAGGTGGGAAGGAGCAGCAGTGCGTAGCACACGCTTCTTGGTTAGACCAGGGTTCGAGGCCGTCACCACCAAATACGGAGGATGCGGAAAGGTCAGGGAATGACCACCGCATATCCCGGAGTAATATGGCCTTAGTTGCTAATGATCCTAAAAACCAAATAAACAAACAAACAAACAAACAAACATTGTGTTCACTGTCACTCAGTGATTCCTTTATCTGCAAATTCTTAATGCACGAATAATCACTGCTGATAATCAGATCAAGAGTACAACTCCCTCTGGTTGCCTCTCAATCATGCTGCTGTAGAAAACAGTCGTCCAATAAATCCAAAAAAGTCTTGCTAATGTGAGAGTGACCAACCCACAAGTTCCAGACAATATCTGCAAAGTTAAAATCGTCCATCGTAAGACATTCTGATTTACTTGCCAACTATATTTCTCTGCACAACTGCTCATTATACTCATCAGATTCATTAGGCCTATCATCATCATCAGCCATTTTCAATCCACTGCAGGATGAAGGCCTTCCAGCAATTTTCCAGTTCCTTCTGTTTTGACCACTGGCCATCCATTTACTACCCGAAAACTCATGAATTTCATCTATCCATCTCTGCCTTTGTCTTCCAGGTTTTCTTCTAGCTCCTCTTGGGTACCATTCTGTTATTTTCTTAGTCCATCTGTCATCATGTCTTCGAGCTATGTGTCCTGCCCAAGACCATTTTAGATCTTTTGTTTTGATAAGAATGTCCTTTACTTGAGTTTGCTGCCTAATCCATGTGTTTCTCTTCTTATCTAACAGTCTGATTCCCAATATAATTCGTTCCATTCTCGCTGTGTAGTTCTCAGCTTCTCTTCCATTCTTTTGGTGAACGCCCAAGTTT
Source organism: Mastigoproctus giganteus (assembly GCF_048544385.1). Taxonomy (NCBI): domain Eukaryota; kingdom Metazoa; phylum Arthropoda; class Arachnida; order Uropygi; family Thelyphonidae; genus Mastigoproctus; species Mastigoproctus giganteus. The sequence continues at coordinate 58,790,419 of NC_143585.1, read as the reverse complement.
CACTTCCATAAGTCATGGTGGGGAGTATACATTGGTTCATTATTTTACGTTTCAGACAAACTGGGATATTACTCTTCAGTATGTGACTATATTTCCTGAATGCTATCTATCCAAAATTTATTCTTCTCTTGACTTCCAGCCATTTATCATTATTACAGCTAATAACTTGTCCCAGATAAGTATATGACTCCACCTTTTCAATTACTGCTCCTTCAATCATTATTTCCCTTTCCGTGGCAAACTTGTTAATCATTACTTTTGTTGTAGCCTGTTGTCATTCTGTGATTACCTCCAACATTTACCTTATTCAGGACGGTAACATCATTCACAATATATCTTCTGTTAGTGAGGATGAAGTCGATTTCATTAGTTGTTAATCCATTTGGACTCTTCCATTCATTCACATTCATCTTTAGTCCAAAATCCTTACTAACTGTGCATAACTGATTAAGATTTTCCTCTAATTCTTTGGGATCGTGGCTTATAACCACAATGTCATCTGCAAATCGTAAATGGTTTAGGTACTCTCCGTTCACATTGATTCCTTTCTGCGACCAGTCTAATCTTCAGAAAGCTTCCTCAAGGGCAGCAGTAAACAACTTCGGAGATATTGTGTCTCCTTGTCGAACTCCTTTCTCGATTTTAAATTTGCTACTGTCTTTGTCTAGTCTAATAAAGGAGGTAGCACTCTCATATATTTTCTTCAAAATCATAATATATGGGGTATCTATGCCTTGTCTTTCCAGTGCCCGAAACATTGCCTTATGCTGTATGGAGTCAAATGCCTTTTCATAATCCACAAATGTCAGGCATAATGGTGTTTTATATTCTTTTGCTTTCTCCATTAGCTGTGATATTACGTGAAGGTGATCCATAGTTGAGAATCCTGTCCTAAAGCCAGCTTGCTCTTTCGGTTGATTCTCATCAAGTATTCTTTCTAATCTGTTAGTAATGACCCTTGTGAACAACTTGTAGATGTGGGATAACAAGCTAATTGGTCTATAATTTCCAATTTCTTATTTATCTCCTTTCTTATGCAGCAAAACTATGATTGCATTATTCCACTGCTTAGGCGTCACATCCTTTTCTAATGCACTTTGTGAAGAGCCTTGCCAGTTTTTGTGTTATGTCTCTTCCTCCCAATTTTAACAACTCTACAGTAACTTCATCTTCCCCCAGGGCTTTCCGATTCTTCATTTTCTTCAATGCATGTTCTACCTCATCAGGAAGAATATCGGGTATGTCGTATGTGTCGCTACTTTGCAATCCATCTTCCCCACTGCTGGTATCATTTCCTCGCTCCTTGTATAATTCTCTATAGTAGTCTTCTGCTATTTGAATTATGCCTTCTCTGCTGTTTATAAGTACACCATCGTTATTCTTCAGTTTCAGTATCATTTGTCTTTCTGTATTACTGCTCACGGCTGCTGATTTAAATCCTTTGTTTTCCCTTAATGCTTGTTCTACTTTCCTTGTGTTAAATCTTCTTATGTCCTCTCTGAGTCTCTTTCTAATGGCTTTGCATAACTCAGTATACTCAATTTTCTCCCTGTCAGTGTTTTTCTTGCTCTTCATTTGTCGTCTTCGGTTCATCATTACAAGTGTTTCTTGACTAATTTTTTCTTCTTTTGATTTCTGTTTCCCTATAGGTTTCTTGGACTTTATCACTTTCAGAAAGTTGTAATATTCCTCGTCGATATCTTAGCATTAGCATTAGTAGAGGCATTTGATGCAAGAAAGCAAGCTTATGCAGCATCAGCCAAAAAAAAAAAAAAAAAAAAAACCACTTCCACTTCACCCTCTGTTCTTTCAAAATACCTGTCCAGCTGGGCCTTAAACTTATTTAGGCTATCAACCTCCACCACAAGGGATGGAAGTCTGTTCCACCAACCAACCACCCGCTGGCTAAAGGCAAATTTCCGCACGTCTATCCTACATCTGTCTTTCCTCAATTTGAATTTATGCCCTCTCAGGTGATTATTCTGAGCTAGAGGAAGAATCCCATCAGCATTGAGCATGCTTAAACCATTCAAGGCTTTATACACCTCTATCAGATCACCTCGCTGGTGCCTAGTCTCCAGACACTGTAATTTGCAAAACTTAAGCCTTTCTTCGTAAGAGCACCCCTTTGTTCCATTCACTAATCTTGTTGCCCTTCTCTGTACTCGTTCCAGCAGCTCTACATCCTTCTTGAAATGAGGCCTCCAGACCTGTATACAGTACTCTAGGTGTGGCCTGACCATCGCCTTATACAATGGAATAATCACCTCCTTATCCCTGCTGGAAAAATTGCTGTATATCATTGACAATACTCCATGAGCTACTCTTGCAGCCCGTCTGCACTGCTCATCGAACTTCATATCTGCCTGCACAACCACCCCCAAGTCCCTTTCATTCTCTACCACTGTCAGTGTTGTACCACAGAGTTGATACGTTGCTCTGGGGTTGCTGTTTCCCATGTGTAGTACTTTACATTTGTCAATGTTAAACTTCATTTGCCACCTCTCAGCCCATCTGCTCAACCTTTCCAGATCCTGTTGCAGCAGCATAGTGTCAGTAGTGTCCTTGACAACCCTGCCAACCTTTGTATCGTCTGCAAACTTGGACATTAATCCCGATATACCATCATCAATATCATTTATAAATACAGAAAACAATAATGGACCCAACACTGAGCCCTGAGGGACTCCACTAATAACATCAGTCCACGATGAGCAGTGTCCATTGATTACCACTCTCTGTCTTCTCCCCCTCAACCACCCCTTTATCCATAGCAGCAATTTGCCTCCAACGTCACACTGCTCCAATTTGTGTAGCAGTCTTCCATGTGCAACAGTATCAAAAGCCTTTCTAAGATCCAAGTATATAATATCAAAGTTATTCCCTGCATCCAGTTCTTTTGTGACTGCATCATAGTATCCAATCAAGTTGGTCAGGCAAGACTTCCCCTTAACAAAACCATGCTGTGTCTGAGCTATAACTGAAGTCTTGTCTAAATGATCCTGCAGTGCGTCTTTAACCAGTGCCTCCATTAATTTTCCTGGAACAGAAGTTAAGCTCACAGGTCTATAATTACTTGTGTCAACCTTTGATCCTCCTTTGTGAATTGGGGTCACATTTGCACATTTCCAGTCTATGGGTACCTCCCCTGAGTCCAAGGATGCTCTCATAATTATGGCTAAGGGTTTGCTTACTTCCTTTGCTGCCTCCTTTAATATAACTGGATAGATCCCATCCACCCCGGGTGCCTTTCTTGTGTTTATCTTCAACAGTTTCTCCTCCACTTTACTCCCAGTTATTTCAAGATTCTGTAGCTTACTGCTAGAGTTGAATACACCTCTGGCATTCCCCTCGCTGAATAACTCCTCATGTGTGAATGTCGATGCAAAATATTCATTTAGTTTGTTAGCTACCCGAGCAGGATCATCAACACTTGACCCATCAATATCAAGTGGACCAATCTGATTCATCCCTGTCCTTCTAGAGTTTACATAAGTAAAGAACTCTTTGCTGTTTTTCTTTGCATCCCTTGCCAAGGATTTCTCGTAATCTGCCTTCGCCTGCCTAACCTCCTTTGTAACTTGGTTGCATATCAACTTGTATCTATCAAAGGCTTCTGTGTCATGTGTTAATTTGTAAGTATCCCATGCATTTTTCTTCTCTGCCATATGCCTCATTAGTTCATCTGACATCCATTTTGGCCTAAACCTTGAACAATATTTCTTAATGGGTATGTAAAGCCTAGTAGCTTCCAAGATAAGTTCTTTGAATGCTTCCCATTTTGAATTTGCTGTTGGTAACATCATCAGTTGGTCCCACTGTATAGAATTTAAATACTGTCTCAGTCCATCGTAGTCGCCTTTACGGAAGCAATAACCCTTCCCTTTATCCCTAATGGTAGTTACCTCTTTGAGTAAATCCCACTTCAGCACACTGTGATCACTGCCACCTAGTGGTTCATTTATCTGCAGATTCTTAATGCATGAAGAATCACTGCTGATAATCAAATCAAGAGTATTACACCCTCTAGTTGCCTCCCGAACATGCTGATGTAGAAAACAATCATCCAATAAATCCACAAAAGCCCTGCTAGTGTGTGAGTAACCAGCCCCCAAATTCCAGTCAATATCTGGGAAATTAAAATCTCCCATTATAAAACTCTCTGATTTACTGGCCCACTCTATTTCCCTGTACAGTTCCTTATACTCATCAGAGTCATTAGGCCTATAGCACACTCCTACTCTCAATTTTGATCTCCCAATGTTTATGTCACACCAAACTGACTCCACACTGCACTGTCCAGCGATGTCGACTGGCTTCACTTCCTTGGTTTTTATGTGTTTCTTAACTAATAGCATAACACCTCCCCCCTTCCTATCCTGTCTATCCTTTCTGTAGACGTTGTACTCCCCAAATTGCAGTTCCGCATCCCTTATATCTGTGTGACACCACGTCTCTGATATCCCAACAATATCTGCCTTCGATGTTTTGAGCAATACCTCAAATTCATCAAATTTATTTACTAAACTCCTAGCATTGGTGTACACGCAAGTATACCTGCACCTGTTTCTATTCTTAGCTACCCTAACACAACCCATGTGTTTACTTGTACCGCAATGGCTCCCAGCAGTCTCTGAAATACCATGCATCTTGTTTTTCAGGCTTCTGCTCATTCTAATAGAAGCAGTGCAAGAATCTCTTTCACCTCTGCCAGTGGCTACTGTCAATCTATTGGTCTTTGTCTCCCCCCAAGCTAGCAGTTTTCTGACCCACCTAACACTGCCTCGATAGCATCAGCAAATATTCTTGCACCCTTTCTATTTAAGTGTATCCCATCCCTGTAGAAGCAATCTCTCCTGTTAACAAGTAAATCTTGGTCCTCAGCAGTCTGTAGAAGCTCAAACTTGTTCTTAAGTTCCAGTACATACTGCTTTTTCTCCTCCTCTGTTATCTCAAAGACCTTTGTATTATTTACTCGAGTCAGTTTTTTCCTTTCCTTTCCTACATCTATATCAAGTGTACATCTTACCATTCTGTGATTACCTCCAACATTTACCTTATTCAGGACGGTAACATCATTCACAATATATCTTCTGTTAGTGAGGATGAAGTCGATTTCATTAGTTGTTAATCCATTTGGACTCTTCCATGTCCACTTTCTGTTCACCCTTTTCTTGAAAAAAGTGTTCATTACTGACAGTCCTCGAGATTCTGCAAATTCCACAAGTCTTTCACCTCTTTTATTTCTTTGACCAATTCCAAAATTTCCTATAGTTCCTCTTTCTGCGCTGTTTTGCCTTTTTCCAACCTTAGCATTGAAGTCCCCCCATAATAATAGTGTAGTGGGTTTTCTGCTCATCTAGAAGACTCTGAATTTCGGTGTACATTTCTTCAACCTCTTCATCATCATGGCTCGATGTTGGTGCATAAATCATTATAATCTTTAGGCTGTACCTCTTAGAAATCTTGAGTATTAGCCTTGACACCTTTGGTGATGTACTTTTGAATTCCAAAATGTTGTTTTTAAAATCTTTATGGACTAGAAACCCAACTCCACCTTCACTCCTTTCATTGTTTCCATTGGTGTACAGCAGATTTCCACTTCATAAACTCATAAGTGATTCATTTCTTCTTCTTGTTTCAGCCAAACCGATGATATTCCAATTCACATTTTCTAATTCCTTTTCCAGCTCTAATATCCTGTCTTCACCGATGAGTGATCGTACGTTATAACAGGCCAAGTTCAGTTTCCGTGCATGGCAGCCTGGTCGTACCCAGAGATTCTTAGCACCCTCTGCTTCCACTCTGATCCTCTCGCTGCCGTAAGAGGGAGAGTGAAAGCTGCTGGGGACTGAGGGCCATTTGTATTGTTGTCCTCTCATGCTGGAGGGTTTGGTCTTTTTCTCTTCATGCTTACCAGGCGTCTTGAAGAGAACCACTCTACACGTTCGTTGCCACCTAAGTGACATAACAGGGCTTACCATCGAGAAGGTGTGCATGAGTGGATTTTAGGGAGGCAGGCCAACCGGACTTCTCCTAAATCTTCTGTAATAGAGAGATATTGGATCCATCAGTGTTTTAGGCTGAGTGGACCCATTAGGCCTATAACACACACCTATTCTCATTTTTCCTTTCCCAGTGCTTATGTCACACCAAACAGACTCAACATTGCATTGTCCACCAACATCAATTGGATACACTTCCTTAGATTTTATGTGTTTCTTAACTAGCAGCATAACCCCTCCTCCCTTTTTGTCCTGTCTATCCTTTCTGTACACATTGTACTCCCAAAATTCCAGTTCTGCACTGCTTATGTCTGTGTGACACCATGTCTCTGATATCCCAACAATATCTGCCTTTGATGTCTTGACTAGTACTTCAAGCTCATGAATTTATTAACTATACTCCTAGCATTGGTGTACATGCAAGTATACATGCACCTGTTCCTACTTTAGTTACTCTAACACAGCCCATGTATTTACTTGTTCCGCTATGACTCCAGGCAGTCCTGGAAATCCCCATTACCTTGAATTGCAGGCTGCTGCTCATTCTAATAGAAGCAGTGCAAGAATCATTTTTGTCTCTGCCTGCGGCCAATGTTACCTTTTAGTCTGTGTATCCCTTCACAAGCTAGCAGTTTTCCAACCCACCTAACACTGTCTCGATAGCATCAGGAAATATTCTTGCACCTTTTCTATTTAAGTGTACCCCATCCCTGCAGAAGCAGTGTCTCCTGTCAAGAAGCACAGACCAGGCTAAAACAAATTCTACCCCTGAAGCCTTGCACAATCTCTCCAGGGCCAAAGTGATCGACAAGGCCCTGATCATATACTCTCTCCTATCGTGTCTGGGCATAATTCTAGACACTTTCACATTCAACCCTAACTTGTGACTTTTTTTTCAACATTGACTTGTACTTGTTGAGTAAATGTGCAGATCTCTTACTCTTAATGTAATTAGTTCCAATGTGTACAACAATATCACCTTTCGTGCAGATATATCTGCTCTACAACCTCATCAACTTCTGCCCCTGGCAGACATACCCTGGTCCTGTTCCACCTATCCTTGTTTCATAGTATATTCCCCATCTACTTGACAACAGAGTCACCAACAATAACTAGTTTCTTTGGGACCAGCGCATTCTGCCTTGGAGATTGCTTCTGTGTTGCCTGATGCACAGGAGTGAGCTCTCCCATTAATCTGGGCAGCTGAGAGCTTGATGGGGCCCCTCATTAATTTCTTCATGGGCATTTACCCTATACCTCAAGCTATCATAGATGCCCATCTGAACGCTAGACACCTAGCACACACAAAGGGTTCCTCCTTGGCTAGATCATGACCTGTTTTAGAAAGGTCGGCAAACATTTCACATTTTTCGAGAGTGTGATGCGTTGGAGAATTGCCCCATTCGTTTCTCACCTGAGTCACCGCACTCTTACTAGTCTGCGATCTTTGCTTTGCAGCTCCAGTCTGGGTTATGATTTCCATTTAAATACAATTTAATTAACAATGAAATTTAATAAAATTAATATTTTTTATTAATTGATAATATTACAATAAGCTAACAGATTTCTAATACAGTGCTTCGTATTACGCTATCTAGTTTTACTTTATACCTTAAGCTATCAGTTCGAGATATATATATATACGCTATGCTATTTCTTATCGACTACAATATGGCTGCTAGTTCAACAGTATTGGCGCCAACACCGGGAATCATAGCTTCCAAAAATCGCTGGTTAAATTCAAAATAAGAAGCTAATGAATGCTACTAAACCTATTTAATATCTTTGTAAAACACAATGTACTATGTTAATTAACAAAGAATACGGTAAAAATTAAAAATACTTATCTCTTTACAGTAGCCAAATATATCTATATCCTTCTATATATCCACTGATATCATTGATAAATATACAAAACAACAATGGGCCCAACACTGTACCCTGGGGACACCACTAATGACATTAGTCCATATAGAGCAGTACCCATTGACCACCACTCTCTGTCTTCTCCTAAGTTGTTAAAAACATTTCTTGCAATTTGAAAAAGAGAACATTACTACATTGTAATGTTACAATGTAGTAATGTTCTACTAGTACATTACTACTAGTTCTACTAGTTCTACTAGTACATTGTAGTAATGTACAACTGCCTTATTCTAGTAGAGCTATAAAGCAATAGTGCAAGTAGTGCATAGCATCAGTGATCTCATGTGGAGACCTTCACCACAAGTTATCCTGGTATTATACTATGCACTTTAAATAAAAAGTACTAGCCCAATGAAGAAATGTGCAGCTATCTATTAGCATTAGTAGTATAAAATGAATGAAGCTTATACTGGATCAGCAAAATGAAAACAATAATAATAAAAAAAAAATCACAACAAGAAAACTTCCCATATTACCTGTCCATCCACTGCAATAATTTTTCTACTTCTTCCCTGAATTTATTCAAACTATCCACTTTCAAACCAACAGTTAGAAGTTTGTTCCAACAATCAACCACCTGCTGGTTGAAGGTAAACTTCTACTGATCTATCCTATAATCATCCTTCTTCAATTTTAATTTGTCTCCTAAGCTGATGGAAGAATTCCATCAGCATTCAGTTTGCTCAGTCCAACCAAGCCTTAAACACTTCAATAACATTGCCACACAGATGTGAATTTTGTTGCCCTACTCAGCACTCACTCCAGCAGATCCACATCCTTTCTAAAATGTGGCCTTCCCAATTGCCTTGTACAATGGGATAATCACCCCCTTATCCCTGTTGGCAAACTTCCTGTACATTACTGGCATTACCCAGAGACCTTCATATCAGACTTTACCATTATCTCAGGGTCATTTTCATTTTCTACTACCTTGAATGATACCACACAGTTGGTATGCTACTTTGGGATTACTGCTCATACCCATATGCAATACCTTGCATTTGTCAACAGTAAAATTCAATTGCCATTTCTCAGCCCATCTGTGCAATTTTTCTAGACCTTGTTGCAGTAGCATACCTTGATTACTGTCATCATCCACCCTGCCAAACTTTATCACATGCAAACTTATATCGAGCCTGATATACTGTCATCAATATGATTAATACATATAGATACACTATCATCTCTTTTAAGGAAAACTATCAAAAGTTTGCTGAAATCTAAGTATATGATATCAAAATTATTTTAGAGTTCCACAGTATCCAATCATATTGGCCAGACAAAGATTGCGTGTTAACATATCCTTGCTGTGATTGTAGTATAGCTACACACCTGTCTAGATGATGCTGCATTATTTCTTTAAATAGTGACTCCATTATTTTCCCTGGTACAGAAGTTAAGTTAATAGTTAATTGTAAATACTCATGTCACTCTTTGATCTTCTTTGTGAATTGGAGATATATCCACATATCTCCAGTCCACAGGAACCTCCCCTGAATCCACAAATGCTCTCATAATTATGGCTAATGGTTTGCTTACCTCCTTTAATGCTTCCCTTAATATAACTGGACAGATCCCATCTTTTCTATGTTTGGCTTTAAAAATTTCTCTTAAATTTTCCTATCAGTTACCACAACATCATTTAGCCCAATGTTAGAGTTTCAAAAACTTCTGGCATCCAATTCCTTAAAGAATTCTTCATGTGTGAATGCAGATGTAAAATACCTATTCAGTTTCAGCAATCAAAGCAGGATCATCAACAGATAAATCAATGATATCGAGTGGACCAATATGATTCATCCTCTTTCTTCTATATATGTAAAGAAATCTTTGCTATTTTTGTTTGAATCCTTTGCCAAAGATTTCTCATAATCTTCCTTGTGATTTGATTGCAAACTAATTTATAGAGTAAACCCTCGCTAACCTGGTTACAGTTAATCTGGATGTTGGATAATCCGGATCGAAATATGAAAAATTCCGTTCGTAGTTGAGTACTTTGAAAGACACACAGGATTTAGGAAAGTAGATGAGTAACTCTCACTGCGTGCTGATTGACTGCACGCAGAGAGAGAGAGAGAGAGAGAGAGAGAGAGAGAGAGCATACATTACATTGTCTTGCATGTTGTTTAGGATCATTGTTGACTCTGAGTCGGATGGACATTATTACTTATATTGTATCATTTGCATACTTCTTTATATATATACATATGTACATAAGTTAACATATTTTATATAATTATTTAACTTTAACTATCATTAATAAACTAAAAATGAAAGAACAACTTAAAAATGCTGTTCCTGGAAAAAAAAAATGCTGAAGAATTTGGTATTGGCCAACAGGCAGATATTAAAAAACAAAAAGAATCTATAAAGACATTTCTTTTAAAATTCAGTGTGGGGAGTGATAAAATCAGTGTATCAAACAGACATTAAAAAAGCCAAAAGAAGTATTTCTGGAAGAACCTGTATTTAAATGGTATACCCAGCAAAGATCAAGTGGTGTTGGCATGCGACACCAGTGCCACCTGATAAATGTATTGTCTTTTTATAGTTTTTAAAATTTATTTTCATCTGCATTAACTATCATTAATTTTTCATTTATTTGTTTTCTAAGTTTTTTTGTCTTTTAGGGCTATCTTTTGCTTCACTAATCCGGATGACCTCTCCCCCAATTACTTCGGATTAGTGAGGGTTTACTGTATTTAAAAAGTATACCATTCCAATTAAAATTATGCCAATTAAAACTGAAGCTAATGTTATAAAATAAAAAATGACTGATGGGGGCTGGGGGATGTTATGCAAAATAGCATACTTACTATCAGGATCACCTTCTTCTTGATTACCAAGAAAGCTCAAATTAGTAATACATGATGTGCTAAGAAATTCCTCAAGAGTGCCTAAAGCAACTCTAAAAAAAATAAACAAATAAAAATAAAAAATAAAACTAAAAAGAAAAAAAATTACAAAATATGAGTGCATCTACATACCAACAAAGTATTAGAATAATTTAATGGAAGAATCAGAAAAAATAAGGAAAGATAATTATAACTATCTAAAAAGTGCTTATGGCAGCCCTATATAAATATTAATGCATACATTGCAAGATAAAAAATATAGTTAAGTCAAGCAAATAACAAGACTAATGCAAAAATCAAAGAAATACACAAATGATGAAGGTCTAGAAGAAGAAGAAAGTTATATGAGTGTTGTAGAAAGTTTTAAGATTAAATGAATAAATCTTTTGTTCCAATCAAAAAATTAAGGAAATTTAGAGCAGCACTCATTGACAGGTGATAAAATGATATGAGGGAAATGTTCTTTGAATGGCACTACATCAACTTGACCAACTATAAAAAAATTAAATGAAAATAAAATATTACATCTCTTTAAAAACCCATAAAGGCTTGAGTACCTGACAGAATCATAGCATCAGACGAATGCTGTAACTGATAACAAAAAATGTCAATTCAACAATGAATCTAACTTGAAGTTTGACCATAATGCAGCGAAAGACAAAATTGAAGTAGATTGATGTCCTTGCAACACTATTTCAAAGTGATAAGAACTATAGATCCATGTATTGCATGTTTTAAATTATATTCCCTCTCAAGAGAGAAAATAAATTAGGGCATTAGATGGAACAAAAAATGCATTTAAGCAGAGTAATCTTAGAATTGTCATATTATACTAACAAAATAATGGAATAATTAAATGGAAAAATAAAGAATGAAAATAAAGTAAGCTAATTATATTTCACCTTCCCTTTCCTTTTTTGTCATTTCTTTATTTTTAGCTTTAGCATTGTTCTCTGCTTGACCTAGCCATTCTATTTTTCTTAACCATATGGTGTGTTTTTTTTATACACCACCCTACCATTAATATCCAGACACATTCACATCTACAAATAACCTTTAATTACAGGAAAAACTAATAACATGTGCTGAATATTTTAGCCTTTATGACAGCCACAGCCTAGTTTTTTTGGGCAGTCTCCTCACACATCACGATGTGAGAAGCGACTATAGAAAAATCCAGAGGTTTTCTATAGTCTTAGGGCTGTGGGCTGGTTAGTCCAAATTTTTGATTCTCATATCCTCAAACCAGTCCACCATAATGAGAGCAGTATGATATGGAGCCTTCTTTGACATGTTGCCACAATGTAGACAATAATACGTTATTGTCTAGATAGACCTCAGCATTCATGGTTTGTCCAAACCAACCAATGGGCCCAGCCCAAACCATTAAAACAGCTCCAGATCATACTGCCTCTGCAAAACTTCATTATTCAGATGATACAGTCCAGCAGTTAGCTTCCTCCAGGCATCTGCCACACCTAGGCTCAACCTGGGTGTGGCAGATGCCTGGAGACTGGCAGACCACGTACCATGACATATCACTTCAAAGCATGGCTTTCCATTGGCCTATGGTCCAAGAATGACAGGCCTTACACCAAGCTAGATGGAATAAGGCATTAGTCAGGGTAATTAGTGACTTGTGGATGGCTGCTTGACCATGGTAACCTAAATCATGAACCATCATGCAATGTACTCTGTAACAATCAACATGCATTCCAAGCAGATGGTTCCTTGCGGGGCTCTCCTTTACATTTCATCAGCTTCTGAGGTTTACCAGGTCACTTCCTGATGGTTTAAGCACCAGTCTGCTTCTACTTGCAGTTCACATTATCAATCATTGAACTAAAGATATTTAGTACCATTGAAATGTCATGTACACAGATCGATTGCTTATGTGGTACCCTATTATCATTCCACACTGGAAGTTGTTAATTCCGTCGATCATGGAATCTTGCATTCACAATCATATTAATTTCTCTCCCTGAAGGACATTATTAAATATAATAATATTTATAGTTGTGCCTAGCATGTGGTGCTTGGGGGACGGGGTAGGATATGACCAAATATTAAAGGAGAGGTGTCTGGTCATTAAAGGTAGGGTAGTGTGCTCATGTATCTATGAGGCACATAGAAAATGTTCCTGGAATTTTACTATAAGTTTATTGAGTGAACAGTGAGCTTAATAACCTAATCACCTTCAGAATACTTTCCTTCTGCGCACGCACACGTACACACACACACAATTTCTCCCTGGGTCTCCCCAAACTTTGAAACATTCTTTAAAATTTTGTTTTTTAGCATACACACATGGGCCACTTCATTATTTTCTTTGATGTCATCCACTGTAGTGTAAAAAAAAAAAAAAAAAGAAGAAGACCCTGAAGCCCCATTTTCAGTTTAGGGTACAGCCAAAAGTCAGATGGTGCAAGGTGAGTGTGTGTAGAGAGGGGGGGGGGACTGCTGCATGAATGTAACTTATTTTGCAGCCAAGAATTACTGAACTGCCATTGTCATGTGACTGGGAGCAGAAAATGGGGCTTCAGGATCATTTTTGAAGTTGTCTTCACTTCATATTCTCATGTAAAGAATCAAAACCTTAATGCAGCAAGCAGTAGTAATGTTCCTCCTCTAGTCACAAATTTTTGGTGCACTATGCCCACATCATCAAAAAATGATCAGTGTGACTTTGATGTCAAGATTTTGTTGGATGAGGCTTCTTGGGCTGTGGGGACATTTTTGCCTGCCATTTGGATGATTCCATCTTGGTCTTGGGATCATAGGTGAACACCCAACTCTCATCCCCAGTGACCACTTTTCTTAGGAAGCTCAGATCCTGCATAGATTTTTTAAAATCATCTGAGATGTCTTTCCTCCAATTCATTTGATCATCCAACAGCAAGCATGGAACAGACTGCAAGCAGTGATGCATCCCTAAATCTTGCACCAGGATTATGTGTACTGAGCATACACAGTCCAATATCGTTTGTTTTGTTTGCTGGTTATTTGGTTTTTAGGAGCATTAGCAACTAAGGCCATATTGCTCTGGGATATGCGGTGGTGATTCCCTGACCTTTCCGCACCCTCCGTATTTGGTGGTGATGGGCTCGAACCCCGGTCTAATCAAGAAGCATGTGTTACGCACTGCTGCTCTTTCCCACCTGGCTACGGAGACGCCCTCCCAGTCCAATATCATGAGCAATCTCAACAACAGTCATTTACCTATCATTTGGCATGATTCCTTCACTTTTGTGACATTTTCATCATTTCATGATGTAGAATGGCATCCATTCTGTCTATTTGTAACCCAATTAAACCATTTGTAAATCACTATTTTCTTCAAAACATCATCTTCTTAAACTTTTTTGCAATGCTTGCAGTGTCTCTCTAGCACTTTCCCCATATTTAAAGAACTTTGCTACCATATTTGAAGAACAAGCTGCAACCTTCTGCACTCAATCAGTTCTGACATACAAGCCAGTTCCCACTTGGCATTTGAGCACACAAAGGACAACATGATTGTCCCATGAAACCTTATGGCTGTAGTACAAAATATTTAAATATCAGAGTGATATTCTGGGAACTTTTTGAATGTATTATGTATATAAATGTGTGCGTGCACGCATGTGTGTATATTTTCTGTGGTAATCCCAGAAAAACATGTATGCCATATTCTGTATAATAGTGCATTACATTCCTGTATAATATTACATCAGTAAAAAAAAAAAAGTAAGCTGCAGCCATTATCAACCCACTTCAGGATGGAAGCCTCCTCAACAATTCATGCTGAGGGAATCAGTATTATACCTCAATTATCATTTTTCAGCACATCCACGTAGCATATTTTTGTTCTGCATATGTATTTGAATAACCCCACCTGCTGGTTCCACAGAATTTTTTTTTTTTTTTTTTTAATTTTTAAAATGATTTTTTATGATTTTAATTTTTTTATTTCACCTAGGTGAAATAAAAATTCCTCCCTTTACCCCTGACAGAAGTTATTTCCTAAATAAATCCCACATCAATATACTATGATCATTGTCATCTAGTGGTTCCTTTACTTTAAGATTCATTTAATGAATTATATTATGATTCTACTGACAGCAAAACCAAAAATACTTTTATAATTTGGTAATACAGAATTCTCCAGAACAGAAACAGAAAATAAAAAAAGATGTAACAAAACTTTAAGCTATAAACTTCCAATAAACTAAACTAAATTAAACTATAAACTAAATTATCAATAAAAATTCCAAACTTCAAGTGTGCAAGTCAAAAATGTCGTGGCAGCAGCACATTGTTATAAAGAGGTCACTATGTTGTTTTGGGAAAAAAAGTCGATAAATTGTTAAAAATTATGCACTTTGGAATGGAACACACTATTTTAATTATATAAACAATCAATAAATATTTACATATATTTTTTAATTGTGATGCAATTAAAGAGTACATGCACTGATGCTCAAGATTAAATATATCCTTAAAAAAAAAAAAAGAAACTGTAAATAAAGGAGACTCTTTAGTCTTAATAATTTTAAAAAAGCAATTATTAAAAAAAAAAAACAGTTATGCATAAGTATGGCCATGACATTATTATTATTACTAGCCATATAATGCAAGGAAGCCTGAGGCTTATGCCGCACCGGCTAAAGAAAATTTCCAAGTTACCCTGTGTGTGTGTGTGTGTGTGTGTGTGTGTGAGAGAGAGAGAGAGAGAGAGAGAGAGAGAGAGAGAGAGAGAGAGAGAGAGAGTGAGAGAGAGTCAGAAGTAGAAGAGAATCACCAAGAAAGAGAACAATGATGATATCCAGCTCAGGACCCTGGGTGTGCTAAGCCTAAACCTCACCAGATGTGAGCCCCTTAAATCTCTCATTGTTGGCCTATACAAAGCAACAAAAGCAAGAAATATGATTATTGTGCCTTTGCTAATGCTAATTCTTTCTAAATAATGATGTACACAGACAGTATGAAAATAATAATCAGGGAAGACTAAAGTTCGTGTGCTCACCACTTCAATTTTAGTTTCTTTTTTGGATGACAAATTTCACCAATTTGTCTACTTAACAGTTAGACATTCAAGCTCGGGAAAAACTGCATTAGGAAAATAAAATACAGATTCTTAGATACTAAAAAAAATGTAATAACTTCTGTTCTATAAATTAAAAATTATTTACCTTGTGCCACTGATATAACCACTCTTCAATTTCTTTATTGTAGATATCATAGCTAATGGAACTTTACCTAATTCTGTTTTTTTCCAAGAAAAAAAAATTTTTTTTTTACAAACATAAAACATAGTTTTAAATAATTATTAGTATATATTAAAGAAAGCAATATTAGTATTGGCAAAATGATTCAAAGAAGTAAAGAATATGCAGCATAAACCTAAAAAAATACAGACCAAAAATTAATAAAAAAAATTGCAAATTGTAACCCTTTTCCAAACATAACTTTTTATCTACTCCATTTAGTATTTATTCAATATTTCTAAATTTATATAAGTTTATTGTTACAAAGCATAGTGGAAATTTGTTCTTGAGACCAATTATTTTTGATTAAAATCAAATTATCTTGTATTTTGTTTTGTTTTTTTTTTTAATTAAAAACCTGAATGCAAATATGAAGATACTTGTTGTGAAGATACTTGTTGATGCTAGACTTGAATTAAGACAAAAGAAAGCAATAATCTTGATCTGACTATTAGCAGTGATTCATCATGCATTAAGAACATAAAGATAAAGAAAGCACTAGGTGGCAATGATTATAATATATAAATATACTTAAAGATATACAAGTTGAATGGAACTTGTGGGTTGGTCACTTGCATGCTAGCAAGACCTTTGGGAATTTATTGGAGGATTGTTTTCTACAGCAACATGTTCAAGGGGCAAACAGAGGGAGTAATATCCTTGATCTGATTATTGGCAATGATGATGCATGCATGCATTAGGAAATTGCAGATGAAGGAACCACTAGGTAACAGTGATCAGTGTACTGATGTGTGATTTACTTAAAAATGTAATTACTATCAAGGGTAAAGTTTTGGTTTTCATAAAGGTGACTACAGAGGTCTCAGACAGTTTCTAAATTCTATAGAGTGGGATCAACTGATGACGTTACTAACAGGGAATTCTAAATGGGAAGCCTTCAAGGACTTAATCTTGGAGGCTACGAGGCTTTTCATACCAACTTAAGAAATACTGTAGAAGGTTCAGGCCAAAATGGATGTTCGATGAATTAATGAGGCTTGTGGCAGAGAAGAAAAATGAATGGGATGCATATAAAATTATCAGGCAATAAAGAAGCCTGCGAAAGATATAAGCTAGTCTGTAATCAAGTCACAAGGGAGGTCGGCAGGCAAAGGCAGATTACGAGAAATCTTTGACAAAGGATGCAAAGAAAAACACCAAAGACTTCTTATGTAAAGTCTAAAAGGAAGGGGATGAATCAGATTGGTACACTTAACATAGATGGTTCGACGATTGATGATCTTGCTCAAGTAACTGAAAAACTGAATGAGTATTTTGCATCTACATTCACACATGAGGAGTTATTCAAGGAGGGGAATGCCAGAAGTTTATCAAACTCTAACAGGGAGCTAAGTGATTTTGTGATAACTGAGGCAAAGTGGAGCAGAAATTGTTGAAGTTAAACACCTGTGGCAGATGGAATCTATCCAGTTATAATGAAGGGGGCAGCAAGGGAAGTAAGCAAACCCTCAGCCATAACTTTGAGAGCATCCTTAGAATCAGAGGAGGTCCCCATGGACTGGAGATGGCAAATGTATCCCCAATTCAAAAAGGGGGTTCAAAGGGCAACACAAATAATTATAGACATGTTAGTTTAACTTCTGTTCTGGGGAAAATAATGGAGTCACTAGTTAAAGAGGTGATACAGGATCAGCTAGACAAGACAGCACCAATAGTTCACACACAGCATGGGTTTGTTAAGGGGAAGTCTTGTCTGACCAATTTGATTGGTTACTACAATGTGGTCACATAGGAACTGGATGCAAAAAATTATTTTGATATCATATACTTGGATTTCAGGAAAACTTTTGATACTGTTACATGGAACACTGCTGTACAAATTGGAGCAGTATGGCATTAAGGGCAAGTTACTGCAATGGATAAAGGGATGGTTGAGTGGGAGATGGCAGAGAGTGGTAACAAATGGACAATGCTCTACATGGACTAATGTTATTAGCAGAGTTCCCCAGGGTTCGGTGCTAGGCCCATTGTTGTTTTGTGCATTTATCAATGATATTGATGAATGTATATGGGGCTTAATGTCCAAGTTTCCAGATGATACAAAGGTTGGCAGGGTTGTTAATGACAATAAAGACAGTATGCTACTGCAACAGGATCTAGAAAAGTTAGGCAGATGGGCTGGCTGAGAAGTGGCAACTGAAGTTTAACACTGACAAATGCAAAGTACTGCATATTAGTAGCAGTAACTCAAGAGAAACGTACTAACTCTGTGGTACACTCAGGGAGGTAGAGAAAAAGACCTGGGGGGGGGGATAAAATTGCGCAGTCAGATATGAAGTTCTCTGAACAGTGCAGATGGGCTGCCAGAGCAAGTCATGGAGTTTTGTCAATGATATATAGTAATTTTGCTAGCAGAGAAAAGGAGCTGATTATCCCTTTGTATAAGACAATGGTCAGGCCACACCTTGAGTACTGTGTAGAGGTCTGGAATTCTCATTTTAGGAAGGATGTAAAGTTGCTATAATGAGTACAGGAAGGGCAACAAGATTGGTGAGAGGAACAAAAGGGTGCAATTATGAAGAAAAGCTTAAGTTCTGCAAGTTGCAGCATCTGGAGACTAGGCACCTGCGAGATGATCTGATTGAGGTGTATAAGCTCTTAAATTGTTTGAGCAGGCTCAATGCTAACGGGATACTTCCGCTTACTCAGACTAAGAACCTGAGTGGGCATAGATTCAAATTGAGGAAACACAGTTGTAGAATAGATGTGCAGAAGTTTGCCTTGAGCCAGCGGGTAGTTGATTGCTGGAACAGACTTCCATCTGTTGTTGTGTAAGTTGATAGCTTAAATAAATTTAAGGCTGAACTGGATAAACAGTGGGAGTGACTGGATGTGTGAAATGGGAAGGTTTTTTTTTTTTTTTTTTTGGCTTATGCTGTATAGGCTTGCTTTCTTGCATCATATGCCTCACAACTAATGCTAATGCTAAAAGCAGCAAAAGACCTCTTTACTTATGTAAACATAATACTTATGTAAACAATATAACTATTATCAAGAGTAAGGGGAAGGAATTTAAATTTCACAAAGGGTGACAGCAGTGGTCTTAGGCAGTTTCAGATTCCTTTCATTAGAATCAAATGATGACATCAAAAAATGCAAATTCTAAATGGGAGGCATTGATGGAAGTAATCATAAAAATTACTAAACTTTTTATACCAAGTAAGGTATGTGGATTCAAAAATGGATCAAACAAACTAGTGGTAGGCAAGAAAAATGACTGGGATAATTATTATTATTAGCCATATGGCAAGGAAGCCTGAGGCTTATGCTGCACCAGCCAAAAAAAAAATTCCCGAGTTACCCTGAGAGAGGGGGGGGGTCAGAAATCACCAAGGAGAAGAATGGTGATATCCAGCTCAGGACCCTGGGTTTGCCAAGCCCATACTCACCAGTTGTGAGCCCCTGGGGTTCATAAATTAGCAAGGCACATGCAATCCTATAGCAAGTTCAAACTGACCAGTGTGTACCTGCAATGAAGTCACTAAAGTCGTTAGGTAAGCTACGGCAGATTTTGAGTACTTGGCAAAGAATGCCAAGAAAAGTAGTATAGAATTCTCTGCTTATGTTAATATACTAGAAAGAGAGGGATCAAAAATATTGGTACACTAGATATGAATGGCATAACTACAGTTCATGTTGCTGAAAAATTAAATAAATATTTTGCATCTACATTTATGCATGAAGAAGATATTAGGGATGGGAACACCAGAAGTCCATCAAGATTTACCTGAAGGTAAATAATTTTATTATAACTCCGAAGAAAGTGGAAGACAAATTGCTAAAGCTAAAAACAAATTGCTAAAGCTTATGCTAATGGTATCTATCCAGTTATACTAAAAGAAGCATCAAAAGAGATAAGCAAATATTTCATATCGATTATGAGAGAATCTTTAAATTCAGGGGAGATTTCTATAGATTGGGGTTGCAAATTCATTTCCTATTCAAAAAGAGAGGAAATCAAAGGGTGATGTGGCCCATTATAGACATGCAAGTTTAACTTCTGTTCCAGGGAAAGTAATAGAGTTAGTGGTTAAAGAAGTACTGTGGGATCATCTTAAGAGGAAAGGATATTTACAGAAATCACAGCATGGATTTGTTAAAGGGGAGATCCTGTCTGACCAGTCTGATTAGCTATTATGATTAAATAATAAAGGAACTGGTGGCAAATAACAAGTCTGCATCATATCTTTAGATTTCAATAAAGCTTTTAACACTTTTCCACACAAATGACTGCTGTACAATTGGAGCAGTGTGGCAAGAGGAGTAAGTTACTGCCATGGATAAAGAGATGATTGAGTGGCAGATAACAAAGGCTGGTTATAAATCAGCACTACTCTTCTTGGATTAATGCTATTAGTGGGATTCCTCAGGGTTCAGTGCTGAATCTATTACTGTTTATAACCAGGGACCTATGGCTGCCTCACCACTTTGCCCAAAGTAAGGCATATTAAACATGTTCAGCCACACCAGTCTTGCACAATCAGTCTTGTGATGCAGTGAAAATATGAGCAGTCACTCAGTTAAATACAAAGCTGTTTAAAACTATATTTTATTACAATACAGTCTTTGATTTTTTTTTTTTTTTTCTGGATCATATACAAATATTTATTATTATGTTAATTGGTTTTTTTTTTAGGAGCATTTGCAACTAAGGCCATATTGCTCCAGGGATATGCGGTGGTCATTCCCTGACCTTTCCGCATCCTCCATATTTGGCAGTCATGGGCTCAAACCCCGGTCTCATCAAGAAGTGTGTGCTACACACTGCCGCTCCTGCCTACATATACAAATAGATGAAAGCTGTATCGATATTGTTTGCAATATCAATACAACACTGGATCAACCCATGCTTCACATAAGAAGCTACTGGGCTGGGAAACTTTTCTTCATAAATTAACAGTGACTCCCAAAGTCGATGACTTGAGAAATGCAATGGACAGTCCTTTGCTCTTCAGAAAACTGCCCCTGTCATAAATCAATTACAACTGCCTGAAATAATTTCTATATGGTAAAACAACTATTACACACGACTGTTTACTGTTTTAAACCTGGTTGGAGAATGCTAAGTAATTTTATGGACCTGAAGTGAAACCTTATCCTTTCAAACAAGTAAAGAATAAATGGTCAATGTTTTTTTTTTTTTGTTTTCATTATATGGTGCAATAAGTGAGTTGAAAGAACAGTTTTAAGCGGGAACGACAAATATAAAATAAGTGGAAAAGAGAGGGTTACTGTTTGCCATGAGTTTCCTTTCGTTACTTCAGTGGTCCATAGAATTCTGGTTAATGGATTGACAGGTAGACTGAATTCACTGAATTTAGGATACTAAACAAATGGAGGAAGATCACTGATTTTATTGACTCTATAATCACTGAAAATTACAGAATTATTTTTATTAATTTAATTTTTATAACAAAGTTTACATTTGTTGCATATACTTCTTTAAACTATAAATAACATTGGATTGTTTATATTGGAAAATGCTTCATAAGTTTAGAACAGATATTTTAACAAACTTCTGGTACAACCCTTCTTAAGTTGGGGACTTAGTATATATTTTATTTCTGCTGTATAATAAAGTTCCATTTAATGAATTTTCACCCTTACATTGTTGATAAATTAGGGAACAAAGCAGCAAGATCGCATAATGCTTTTAACATTTAAAAAATTTCTAAAGAGCCAAAATTTGCAAATCAATGTAGTTGTCATTTTCAAGATGTACAGCTGTCAAATTTATTTAAAAAAAATCTATAACATCGATGTTTTTTTCAAAACCATGTTTAAAATAAAATTGCAGTATGACAAGGGTTACCAGCACTGAAGACAGTGAAAAGAACACATCTAAATTGGTCTGTCAAAAATTTTAATGTAGAAGAGATGTTACATCTACAGCTGCCAGGTGATGTAAGAGAAATTTATACTGTCACATGCATATTATTTGCACGTGACAGTACCGTCACGTGCAAAGCAAGTTTATACAGGATGGGGGGGCAACACTTCCCATCCCACCTGTACATCCCTATAAGAGTTTATCCACTTCTTCCTTGAATTTATTCAGGCTACCCACCTCTAACAACACAACACCAGATGGAAACTTTTTTTCAACAATCAACTACCGTCTGGCTGAAGGTAAATTTACCCACATCGGATGAGCGTAAATTTACTTTCAACCATCACATTTGACTTGCAATGATCCTTCCTCAATCTGAATTTATGGCCCCTCATGTGTATGTGTGTAGTTTGAGCAAGAGGAAGGATTCCATCAGCATTGAGCTTATTCAATCCATTCAAGGCCTTATACACTACCTTAATTAGATATCTCTGATGGTACCTAGTTTCCAGTGAAGCAATTTGCAAAATTTAAGCCTTTCCTGGTAAGAACACCCGTTTGCTCCCACTCAAATTTTATTGCATTTTATTTCTCTGCACCCATTCCAACAGATTCATGTCCTTCCTAAAATGAGGCTTCCAGACCTGTTTGCAGTACTCAAATGTCATCTAATCAGTGCCTGATACAATGGGATAATCGCATCCTTACCCCTGCTAGCAAATTCCTGTATATCACTGACAAAACCCATGAGCTGTCCTAGCAACCAGTCTGCACTGCTCAGCAAGTTCACGTCTGACCATAATTACCACCATGACTTTTTCATTCTTCTCATTCTTCACTGCCCTGAGGGTGGTACCACACAGCTGAACCGTTAATCTGTGATTACTGATACCCATATTCAGTACCACGCATTTGTCAATATTAAACTTCAATTACTACTACTTAACCCATCTGCCTAATTTGTCTTGATCTTCTTGCAGTAGCATATCCTTATTACGGTGATAAATTACCTCTCAAAACTTCGTTATCATATGAAAACCTAAATATTAAGTCAGAAATGCCTTTGCCAATATTGTTAATAAATACAGAAAACAACAATGAGCCCCTCTTTTTCCATCAGCTGAGCAAGCTCTTGCTCACTTTGAATTCTTTCTCATATGCTTGTACTCCATGCTGGTTGTCTTAAGTCTTTCTTAGTTTTTTTAAATTGACTCCTGATAATTTCACCAGATACTGCTGTTCCTACTGCATGTCCTCGAGTGAAGCATGTGGACATGGCCTTATCCAGTGGGCTGTTGCTTGCTGTCTTAAGCCGCTTTTGCTGAAGACTTTCACTAGCATCAAAGTTATTTGTAGCCTGCCGCAGGTTAGCTTAATC